>NC_086328.1:118882738-119232738 GCF_036172605.1 Pelobates fuscus | reverse complement strand
CTATTATACAGTGGGCCGCCGTATGCAATAGTTAGGCAAACATAAAAGTAACATTGGTTAAATGCGGGCTAGTCAGAGAAAACATCGAGTAGAAACATAGTAAGACATAAGGTGCACAGTTACTCTGGACTCGTGTACCACGAAAGCAAAGTCAGGCTAGTGCATTTACTTAAGACAGGCATGGCACAAAATTATGAGTGTGTGGGACTAGCGTGTAAGTGTGGGAGCTGTTAGGCTCTGTCATCGAGTGTGGCATAGGTATATGTAAAATCGTGTGTGTTATTAAGCATACAGACAGTTTAATCTATACTTTGGAAACCGTTGATTGTAAGATAATAAGCAAAGAAATACTTATTTAGCTCTGCTCTGCTGACCGGAGTGGTGGCAGGGAGAGAGGCTACTACAAACCTTCACCCTACGCCACTGGTGTGCTGGAGCAGGTAGTCCATGCAGTGACTTGTCAAATTGCCTTTAATCCGGTCATCCGTGATGGGGACCAGAGGTAAGGCCGGATGTTGTGGGCTTTCGGACCTCTGTACTGCCAAATGGTGGTGATGGGAGTTGCTGTCCCGGGAGTCCGTGAGTATAGTCATGTGCCTACTTTCAGCCCCGGTCTGCCGTGATGAGCGGGTCTGCTGCTTACTTGGCGGAGAGCACGTGAATGTTGACCGAGAGACGGTCCGGGGTGTGCCGGTCTGCTGGTTCGGAGACTTGGCTGGCAACAGTCGGCTTGGGTGCTGGAGCTGGCGCCTTAATAGGGCTTTGTCCCGCTTGTGTTTGCGTGGAGGGGGATTCCAGCTATAAGGTGGGTCTGTGTGTGGTCGACTGGGTGGGCCGTGCCATTGGGGTAGCGTCATTCCTACTGCTTTGGGTACCTGAGGTGGTCCTGAGCTTGGCATCAACCGTCCCCTCCGCTTTGCTGTCTTGCGTGGGAGAGGTGAGTGATTGACCCTCCGCCATCTTCTGGTTTCTATCTTCTTGGGCCTTGCATCGCTTTTCTGCCGCTTTGGGTGAGCTTCACCTGCTTGATGCGGTCGGGTCCCAGGGATCCGATGCCTCACACCACCACACCCCGTTTGTTCTCCGGTGTTCGGCTTCGAGAGGGGCTGCAATAAAAGCTGGCTTCTCGTGGTAGTGCGGTGGGGGTGCACCGCTGCTTGTCTCCGTCTGGCCTCCTGCTGGGTAGGCTGTGGTGATGGCTGACCCGGTTTCTCAGGCGTCTGGGGTCCCATGTGTGCTTCCAGCTTTGCCCAGAAAGCAGAGAAGATGCTATTCAACCGCATCTCCGTTTCTTGCCATGCGTTGGGTGAGTCGGCGGTTTGGTAGGTTACCGCCATTTTGGCCTCCGCAGTGGCAGCTGGCTTTGGGCTCCGCGGATCTGTTGTTGGCCCGTTGCTTTGCCGGGGGATCAGTTGTGGGTAGACCGGGATGACCCCCACCGGTCCAGAGGGGGGGGAACGATGGCCCATTGCCAGGTGTCCGGCGTGGAGTTGCGTTTGGGGAGCGGCCGTCTCCCTTGCGCCTGCCATGCTTGTAGGCCTCACAGTGAGTTTTGCTTGGTCCTTCGCTTGAGAGGTATCGTTTTTCTCACCTCATTGCCCACTCTCGTGTGGTGGCCTTAAAATCGCGATTGGGTGCCGGTGTGGCAGTTAAATTTCGCTTTAAATGTCGATTTTAGCAGGAGCTGCTGAGAAAAGCGTCTTCACAGCTCTGCTGTCAGGCCCCGCCCCCAAAGTAAAATGTTTAATAGCAAATAATGTACAATCTAATTTAGCTCATCAACAAACAGCAAACAAAGATGAAGATTGCAAACTACTAAGCAATTTATGCCCTGTTATTGCCCGATAGAACAATCAAATAGCTACAATCCAACATATTTATAAATGATCTTGAAATAGGTATTGAAAGACATGTTTCGGTGTTTGCAGATTATACAAAACTCTGTAAAATAATACAATGTGAGCAGAATAGCATTTTGCTGCAGAAGGATTTAGATAACCTGGGGGACTGGGCAGGCAAATGGCAGAAGAAATGAAAAGTTATGCACTTCAGGGTAAAAAATGCACGAGCAACTTAAACTCTAAACGGTAGTGAATTAAGGTTAACAACATGCAAGAAGGATTTGGGAATTGTTATAGACAACAAGCTAGGCAGCAATGTGCAATGTCAATCATCATTTGCTTAGACATTCTGGGGATGAAGATATCATTTTGTCTCTTTATAAATCTAAAAAAGGATATTATGGCTCTCGAAAAAGTTCAGAGGCGGGCTACAAAATTAATAAAATTTTAGTTATAAAGAAAGGTTAACAAATTTAAATCTGTTTAGTTTAAAAAACGTTGCATCAGTGGGAATATCATAGCATTTGTCTGGAAATCTATTCATAAACAGGACTATACATGGGACATGAGGTCATGCATTTAAACTGGAAGAAATGAGATTTAGTCTAAGACAAAAGGACATTTTTTTTTCAGTAAGATATGGATTTCTCTGCTTGAAGAGGTGGTTTTTATTACAGTCTATACAAATGTTTAAAGAGCAACTTGCAAAAACAATATTCAGGGACAACTTTTTTATATGTGAAGTAACAGCTTTTTGATGCAAGCAGATATCTGACTGCAATTTTGGGGTTGAGAAGGATTTTTTGTCCTACTTTTTTGTGAAATTGGAAAGCACTTCAAACTGTGGTTTTAAGAAAGGCTGAATTTGATGGACGCATGTCTCGTTTCAGCCTATGTAACTATGTAACTATGTATATGTCTTGGTAAATACAAGCTGAATTAGCCAAACCATAAAAATCTTCCACTTCTTAATTTTGACTTTTTGTGCAAGATATTTTCAGCTCAACACAACTTACTGTCTAGTGATTTGTTCCTGTATTCACCTACAGCGAAGAGCATGTATCTCGTAATAAGCATGTATTCAAACCAACAGTCCCTATTCTGCTCTGTGTCAGTGTGTATCAGGGTCCCTGAGGACAGGTGTCAATACATATCTGCCAAGTGACCCTATGTAGGAGGAACAGTCCCTATTCTGCTCTGTGTCAGTGTGTATCAGGGTCTCTGAGGACAGGTGTCAATCCATATCTGCCAAGTGACCCTATGTAGGAGGAACAGTCCCTATTCTGCTCTGTGTCAGTGTGTATCAGGGTCCCTGAGGACAGGTGTGAATCCATATCTGCCAAGTGACCCTATGTAGGGGGAACAGTCCCTATTCTGCTCTGTGTCAGTGTGTATCAGGGTCTCTGAGGACAGGTGTCAATCCATATGTCAAGGTGTCAATATGTCATATGTCAGGTGTCAATCCATATCCATTGTGATTTAGGAATGTTAGGTGATTTATGCCATTTATGGATTATAACCAGACTCTGCATCAACTGTGTAATTTTCCATGGGAGTTTTGCCATGGATCCCACTCCGGCATGCCACAGTCCAGGTGTTAGTCCCATTGAAACAACTTTTCCATCACTATTGTAGCCAGAAAGAGTCCCCATGGGCTTTAAAATTCGCCTGCCCATTGAAGTCTATGGCGGTTCGCCCGGTTCGCCGGTTCACGAAAGTTTGCGGAAGTTCGCGTTCGCCATTCGCGAACCGAAAATTTTATGTTTGCGACATCACTAATTTTCATGTGTGGGGAGCCTGTTTGTGTGTGGGAGGCTACTTGTGGGTTGCATGTGTGGGGTAGGGTACCTATGGTGTTGAGTGCTTATGGGGTCTTGTATGTGTGTGTCTGGGAGGACTCTGCTTTTCAAAATGCACGGCGAGAGGGGGGTTTGAGGCCTTTTAACTGGTTGTATAAGAGAGTAGGCTTCTTGTGGGGTTGTGTACCTAAAGCTTGGGCTGTTTGCAGTGTAGAGTGTGTATAGAGGCTGTAGTGTGTCTGTGTATGGGGGCATAGTGGGTGTAGGGTATGTGTGAATGTGTGATATAGAGGCTGTAGTGTCTGTGGAGGGAATAGCAGCTGAAATGTTTGTTTTGGAGGTTAGTAGATGTAGTGTATGTGTAGTGGAATATGGGCTGTATGTGGGTGTGATGTATATGGGGTAGGGGGTGTAGTCTTTGTTGAGATAGGGCCTGTGTTATGAGGGTAATGGGGCTGAAGTGGGTGGCTCAATAGGGGCTGTTGTGTGTGTGGGGAATAAGCGCTGTTGTTTATGGGAGATACTGTTGTAGTGTGTGTGAGGGGACAGTGGCTGAGTGGCTCGTGAGAGGCAAGTATAGAAATAAAATATATATTAATAAAAAAAAAATTAAACTAACAATTATTGCATCCCCTCGCCCCAGTGGAAAAGGCCACAAGTGGCATGCAAGATTTGAATACGCATTACAAACTGCGAACAAACAGGCCAATCATATTAAATTATATAAAAACTGTTTGGTGTAAAAAAATCTATCTATCTATCTATCTATCTATCTATCTATCTGTCTGTCTATCTATCTATCTATCTATCTATCTATCTATCTATCTATCTATCTATCTGTCTGTCTGTCTGTCTGTCTATCTATGATCTGTCTCTCTGTCTCTGTCTGTCTATCTCTGTCTATGGAGTATCAGTGTATTGGTATAGAATACTGTTACAGTATGCTGATGTTGTGTTTTCTAACGGATCTCAATCAAGTTAATGCTGGCCTTATTTTCCCAGGAAAACATTTTCTGTGTGAATCTCCCATCAAGTCGTTAACTTGACAATGAAATGTTGTATTAAGCAGTTTTCACTCCTCATTTCTGCAGAGTGATGGATTCACAAAGGCTACTCTAAACGCCCTCCAAAGCACCATGGGGAAAATACACAAGGGCACTAGGGAACAGTTAAATTAATTTTTCGGAGCAAATACTATGGCATTTGGAGTCTGCTCTTACAACAAACAATCAAGTTAATTTGATTCAGCAAAACCCCACTGCCGCATAGCAATGTTTTGAATGCCTATTGAAGCATTCATTAAACTTCTTAAGAACTCCACGCCATGCTGTGTTTTGATTGAGATGGAAATCATACTGTATGTCTGAGTCCCTAAAGTTCCATTTCATCCTGCATTTCACTATAGAATTAATGTCTTCCATTTCCATGCTGGGATGGTATATTTAATTTCAGAAAATCAGCACTGCTCAATTAACTTAAATGAGTTTATTTTGCATGCACCATTAATATTTTTTTGATATAGTATGGTTCATCTTCAGCACCTACCTCGCTCTGTATTTTTATTTCTCGTGCACTCTATTGTACTTCAAATCAGACTTTTCAGTCCTGTTGGTTCTGCTGTCACAAAAACAGGCATGTATTGATGACATCCTGTTACAAAATGAATCATATTATTATCTTAACTAATATTCACATCTATTCCGTGACAGTATATAATGGTAAATATTAATATTCAAATATCTATCTATTGACCCATCTGCCTATCCATCCGTATGTCTGTCCATATGTCCGTCTATATATCTGTCTCTATACACACACACACACACACACACAACACACACACAAACACACACACACATAAGACTTTTTGAAAACCTGCCAGAATGTTTAGGCAGTTGCAATAAAAAGGGGTTCTCCTTAATCCTGGTTCTGAAGTAGTTAAAATATCTTACAAACTACGGAACCATTTCCATTATATCATACACCGTTAATGTTACATGCTAGAGCAATTGTATAATTGAATTATTGCAGCTTTGTTTTAGGTGACAGATCTATGCTAAGGTTAATGAGGTCATGGACGAGCCTCCATTTGTCACCATCTCCTGAATATACATCGGTCATGAGAAGGAAAATTAGATTGAAAATCATTTTCACTGGACTTTAGGATATACAGAAATGTCCTGCTGTTTCTCAGTCAGGGCTGTCTTTAATATTTATTAGACCCTGGGCAATCATTTGCTTGGGCCGACTGGACTCCGCCCTCCCACTATGATGACTGTCTGCAGTGGATGACTGTGACAGGGTGGGTAAAGAGGTAACTGTGGCAAGGTGACTGTGACTTCCAGCTGAGGATGTTGGGAGTCAGAGGCTTTCCCATTCTGGCCCATCTGCTCCTGCTTCCTTCTCCTCCTCCTTCTCCTCCTGCGCAGTCTGTGTTTGCTGAGAAGAAGTGGCCACTGTCCCTTCTTCCCAGCGATGGCATATTAAAGGGGCCTAGTCATGCTGCTAAAGTGCTGCATCCCTGACCAGGCTCCTGAATACACATTTCCATCAAGTGGCTCTAAGTGCATTGGCCATCTGTTGGCCCATCACCGGTAGTTCTATGTGGGCCAGGGCTGCACTACTCTGTCTAGTGGGCTGCACTCACATGCTCAAGAGGCAACTGGGTTCCCCAGTAATAATTGAGCCCATGACAGCAGCCCTTTTGCCCCTTGTTAAAGACAACACTGGTCTCGGTGAGCAATAGAACTTTAGGTCAGTTTTCAGTAGATCAGGACATTTTGCCTCTACCATATCCACCCTCTAGCAATTTAGCAAATCAATGATTATTAGCCTTTGAGTATTATTAGGGGTATAATTTGCAACAGTTGAGTAACAAACTTGCTGTGCCAAATTGTAGAATTGTGTTCAGAATTGTGTTTAATTGAACCACATTGTCCAAAGATACATTTTTTTGGTAATGCAGAATTACGTTCGAAAGAGATTCTGGAAACAAATCAGACAAACCAAAAGGTCAAGAAAAGGGGCCAATCAGCGTACTGCAAAATATATAGATAATGTAAATATTATGGATGTATTTTGTAGTACACCGATGAGCACATTTTCCCACCATTTAGTTCAGCAGTAAAAAAAATATATCTATATTTCTATATTATGCATTAATTTAATATTCATTAATAATGTATAAATATAGATTTGTTTACTACTCCTCCTTTTTTAACTTTATTGGTCACTTCTCACTTAATCTGTGAATAAAATAAATATTTAGTGACTGTCCCCTAGCCAATAATTATCTTTTTCCCCCATAATCCCTTTTACGTCGCCATTGTCAGAACTAAAAATAAAAACAAAAATGGGGTAAATATATAGAAATGTCAACTTCTAAATATGGTATTTTCCAAAGTATTTGTCCATTACACATAGTGTACTAGAACTTTTTTTTAAGGCCATCAAGTGTTGAGTGCTACTAAAACTACTCAAAACAATAAAAATACAAGCAATTAGAAATTTATGGCATGCCTACCTTGCAAATACCAGCACACTATCTTACTGCTTTAAGGAAAACTCACTTTTTTTTTCTTATTATTATCTAAAGAGTTCTTTTAGATATGTTCTCTTCATTCAGTCTGTAAAAGTACTTTGATTACGAACACTCTACTCAGTTCTTCAAAATTCTGTCCTGATGTAGTTGTCCTCTGTCAAAGTCATTGAGGAAAGATAATATTCCGCACATAAACGTTTTTAATAGCCTTGGAAAAAACCTGTCTTTGACTCAAACATTACTGGGAAAAGACACAAATAAAGTTTTTTTTATACCTTGAAGTTGGGAGTTTGACAATTTTCTGTTCAGGACCTGTCACTAGAGTTTGGCTGTCCTAATGTTTATCAACATCTGAAAAATCCAACAAAACTTCCAAGTTTTTATCACCATCTGAGTGAGTCTTTGAAATGAGCTATAATTAACCCCTTAAGGACCAAACTTCTGGAATAAAAGGGAATCATGACGTGTCACACACGTCATGTGTCCTTAAGGGGTTAAGGCAAATTTGTCCCAAAACCCCTGAAAACATGTAACTATGTTTAATTAAATATAACATTACTGGACTCGAAGTACGAGAGTTAGGTTCCCCGAATCGTGACAGGTAGAGCTCACCACTGCTACTGCTTGGTTGGTTATTTGAAACAGCTGTAAGAGCTATGTAAAATATGTTTTTATTTTAGGTGGTTTTTTTTGTGTGTAAATTAACATTTTTAGAATTTCTCTTTTAATTCATTATCTATATAATGCATTGACAATGGGTTTCTCTTCCGACCAGCAATGTACCTTTAATAAAAATACCACAGATGACGGGTGTGCTTAAAACAACATAACGCCGTGATGTCTATTTTTGAAAAGGGCATTTTCTAAAACATTTAGCAAGCAGGCTGTTCAAACATGGCTGCTATATCTCAACGTTCCGTGTATCATGAGTCATCAGAATACGTGAACCCTGGGATTCTGCAAGGCTGATCTTCTTATATAATTAACTTAATGCACATGTACTGCACTAGAGACAATGCGGAGGGACAATTGTAATCCACTTTATGCATCCGTCTCAGCTGGGGCTCTGGCATGTATACAGAAATCCAATTTACTGAAGTCTTTTTCAGATAATTTCAAAGGGTTTAGAGGAAGTTTGATTTTTATGTTGTTGTGTGTCATTAAATGTTACCTGCATCCGTACAAGAGAAGCATCTTATTGAGAAAGGTAATTTATTGTCAATACAATAATAAGTTTCACCTGATGCTCTGTAAATCCATCTGACCATATCTGATTTCTCTTCAGTGGACTTTTTGCTCTTCGAATGGGGTCCTCACTCTTACGGAGTTATTCACTAAAGGGAGAATTGTCATGAATTCAAAGTGAGTTCAGAGTGAGTTTGAAAATTTAGCCCAAATATCTGAGCTGGAAGCTTTGTTGACTTAGAGCAGGGGTGCCCCAAAGGTAGATCTCCAGATGTTGTAGAACTACAACTCCAATGATGATTTTCATACATTTAGAATGTCTTTAGAATGATAAAGCATCATGGGAGCTGTAGTTTTAGAACATCCGGGGATCTACCTTTTGGGCACATCCCCTGAAGTTCTCCAGTTTAGCAACGCTGGTCTTATATTTCAAATTCACTTCGAATTCCCAACAATTCTTACTTTAGCAAATGACCCTGTCTGCAATTCTTTGCTTTTTATTTTATTTTTTTATCCTTTTGGTTTTCATGTGGTTGACTGTCATAAACGTCCAGCCATTGATAATATCCGAATGAAAATGGACCTGCATGCCAAATCATCCACATCTCCTGGCCCCCCAGTCATTGGTGATTTTTTTTTTAATGATCATTTCATTGTAAAAGGGATCATGTGTACATAAAATTGATACATTGTGCAGCCGATAAAATTATAGCAGCAGCTAGAATGTATTAATCGGTTGTGGAAATTTTGAGAATCAGCACGCGCAATGAATGGAGCCAAAACGTTTAGTTATATATTGGATTGGGGTTAGCACTTGTTTGAAGTCCACATGTAGTTGACTACAAAAAAAAACAATGTATGCTGATCCAAAGGTTGGTAGACACGAATCCCAAATGAGTACTTCTTTATTATTAGGTTATTTACTAAGTGAGAATTTAAAGGTAATTTAAAATTTAAATGGACACTATAGGCACGCAGACCACTTCAGCTCATAGAAGTGGCTGGGTGCAGTGTCCGTATTGCCCTTTGTGCTGCAATGTTAAACATTGCCATCCCAGAGAAACTAGACCTGATAGAAACAGACAGCCACTAGAGGACTTCTTGGATTGAAACAAACATTTGGTCCGGTAACGGACTGGACGCCCTCACGCTCTGCATGAGGACATCCAGCGTCAGATTTTTCCCTATAGGAAAGCGCTAATTCAATGCATTCCTATGGGGAAATCATGCACATAATCACTTGTTCGTTGCGGGATGTCGGAGGGGGTGGAGCGTCGACCCAGTGCTGAGGGACATCAACGTTGGGATAAGGTAAGTAAATAAAGGATTTTTACCCCTTTATTCATGGGGGGGTCGGGGGGAAAGGTAGGGGTTATATTCCAGGCATTATAGTATCCCTTTAAGTCCAAAGTAGATGAATTTCTAATTTCTCTATACCAGTTATGCTTTGAACTGGGATACATCGGCCTAAATGTTGAAATTCACTTTGAATTCTTACCTTAGTGAATGACCCTGTAAATGTCACTTGGGTCTTAAATAGGGACAATTATAAAATAAATGTGTATATAATTTGAGACATCATCCCTTATAAGAAGTTGACAAAAATGTTTCTGCATTACAAGTTTCTTTTTAGAAACAAATCGCAAAGCAGGTCCTTGTATAGTGATCAGAATGCTCCAAAACATCTAGTAGCAATGCCAATAACCTTCTAACATTTGCGATATCATACTTCGTCCAACAGACCACATTAAATGGTGGATTGTGAAAACATAGCTCTCAGGCCTACATCTTGTTATGCACTGGCCTTGTTATACACTTTCCTGCCCAGATGAAGTGTGGTTCTCTCCTTGAATGACTGGTCCCAATTGGCGACGTATCAAGTTTACCATTTACTCATGTGGGCAAGGCCAATGCTTGCGCTAGGCAAACTAGACAGCTGCTCTGCCGGGTCTGCTTCCCCATAAACCGCACCACACTGCTCCCAAGATGCACCGTTGTGCGCAGCGCAGGCAGAGTTAAGAATCATAACGCTGCATGTGCACAACAACAGTGCATCTCACAGAATGCGTTAATTTTGATTGACTGACACCAAAACTGAATACATAGGATTGGTCATGAAGGAGTCAATTGCATCTGGTTGTGTACAAACCTCTCTACATATGTTCTGCTCTACAGGATTAAATCAGCCCTAGAGATAAACAGGATGTTTCCGAGCGAGCATATGCCAGTTATATATTTTTATTTTGACTTGTTCGTGTGCTTTATCTCACAGATTAAATTTGGCAGAGAACAGTTTTTGTAATACCTCATCTGGGATATATTCTTTCGATTGTTTATGCTACGTAAAAAAAAAAAAAAAAAAAAAAAAAGAAGTTAGAGAAAACCCAGGTGTGAACCTAAAGGGAAATCAAAACAGAAACTTTTCTGTTTATTGTATTTGCAAGAAAATTGTTAGAGCCATTTAAGTAACTTCCTAAACGTCCCCTTTGCAGCATTCCCTTAGCCTTTGAAATAATGTTCTAAGTCTAGCACAGTATTGTTTTTCTCTAAGCAAAACCAGTTCTGTATTCTTGCCATGTCTTGATATACTATAAAGTCTTAAAAGATTGGCGTTATAGGGAGGCATGGTGTGTTGGGGAATAGAATGTTCAGTACCAATTTTCTGGTACACTCAATTTAATCTTCCTGCTCATTTTGAAATCAAATACCTTAGCCCCAGAATCCCTATGTGGCTATTTATTGGTACATCTGTATGAATAAATGGATGCGTGCATCTATCCTTACGTATATTGAGAGCTTCACAGCAGATGCCCTTAAAGAGGCATTCTAGGCTGATATTGATCAATTATTTTCTTTTAATGCATTGCTCAGAAAATACATTTACATATCCTGTAACAACCAATTCAAAATAACAAACGATAAAAATGACTCACTTTTAAAGCTACGACTTTTTGTGCAAATTCCCATGTATTACATGATGATCATTGAGCATTCATCCACTTCAGAAAGCAGCTTGTCCAGTCAAGACCCTCGATCTCTGGTCTATGACGTCCGAACTGGTCAATGGGTTGGTTGAAAGATTTCCAAGCTCTGTGTACAGTAGCTCAGCTCCGCTCAGAGAAGTTGACTTCTGGGACTTGCAGGTTAGCGATCAGCTTTGCTTATTTTACAGCTGTTAGCTAAACTACAATTCCCAGAATGCTGTACTTACGGGAGACATGAACAAATATGTTATTTGACTTTATGTATTAGAAGGGAGGCATAGAAATGGTACAGAAAAGAGCAAATTAAAAGTATTTTTAAATGGGGCAGGTGAGATAGAGGAAGTAAGACAGAGAAGCAGAATTCTAAAAAATATTTGTTTATTTGCAAATACTATAAAAAAAAAATTGGGCATACAAACATTATAGTTACTTATTCATTCAAAAAGCTGTTATTTGCATGAAAGTTGTGCTGAAGTATGGCGTGTCCCTTTAACTTAAAGGGACACTATAGTCAACAAAACAACTTTAGCTTAATGAAGCCGTTTTAGTGTATAGATCATGACCCTGCAGTCTCACTGCTCAATTATCTGCCATTTAGGAGTTAAATCCCTTTTGTCTCTGTTAATGTGGTCCTAGCCACACCTCTCCTGGCTGTGACTCACACAGCCAACATAAAAAAATCTAAAGTTGTTTTGGTGCTTTTAGCGTCTCTTTAACTATCCAATATTCTTTATACCCTTTAGAGATGCAGTTTTGGCTATTACCAGTGATAGAGCTCATGGGTTAGTGCTGAGTTAGTGCTGTGGTAGCAATATCTCATTGTACAGGTCTAGAACTTGTAGGTAAGGTCAGATCAGTCTTTCATCCTTCAATTACATGAGTAAATGGTATATTTGCTGCAATGTCCGTGCGGCAAGCAATACGTGGGACGTACTAAGAGATTGTTAAAAGTTAGATTTATGGAACATCTAAATAATATAAAAAAATGTCTCACTACCCACTCGGTTCCATTGCACTGCCAATCGTGTCCTTTATTTGATTTCAAGAATTTTTTATGTAAAGGTATTGAACATATCCCCCCCCCCCCATTGGAGAGGTGGAGATAGATTAAAACAACTCCACCAGAAAGAAACTTACTGGATACATTGTCTACAGACACTGGAGCCGAAGGGGTTGAATGTGGATATTGATTTGGTTTGCTTCCTTGAATATTAGAGATTTATTGTATTAGTATTGTATTATTGTTTTAGTTATGTGGAGTATTTATGTTGTTTATGTTTATTATACATTATTTACTATTAATGTTTTTTTATGTATTATTATTAGTGATTCATTTGAGTTCACGTTATGATTATTATTACTCTCTATCACTTATGCATTGAATTAGAGCTTTTTATAAGTAACCTAATTTAGGTATTTAATAAATCGATTGTGAAGTCACTTTAAATTTGGTGTCATTTAGATACATGTTTTATATGTTTTTATATTGATACTTTTTTCCTGTTTCCTATGTTGAGTGTTAGTTGCAACATACTGACACTTTTTTTCTAAGTAGAGTATTTTGCCAATTGCGCATGTGTACGCATGATTACGGGGACTCACGGAGGCCAATATACTCTTTGACGCGAAGGTACCGCTGGAACGCACGGAAGTGTGAGTTTGAACGCATACGTCACTTCCGGTGACATCTAAAGATTCGAAAAGCGGGAAAGAATACTATGATCAGCTGTGAGTCGGCAAGTTGATGATCAATCCGGAACCAAGTTTGAACACACCCACCACACCACCAATAGGATGAAGAGCTGTCTTATATATTGGGACTGTGGGATGAGAGAGGGTACAGCGGGAATTTTTTCTTGTATGGAGATTGTTGATTTTGTATGATTATTTTAACCTAAGAGGTCCTTGATGAAGTTCTGATTGAACGAAACGCGTTGGACCAGTGCCTTTTATTTTATCAAAGAATAACATATCTATTTTTCTATCATACTTATTGTTCCTGCTCTCCTTTTGGTTTCCGGATTTTCTGTACCCATTGCATCTAGTGGATCCAGTGTGTGACCCCCCTACAGGAGTAGGTGGTGGTAATTTTAAAGCAAATTTTCTACCTACATCTTGTGAGTGTACCCGATAAGCGTGTCTGTTATTACATACTTGTAACGGTCTTCACTATGTTTGATTAATTTTTTATAGGTTCAGACAGCGTCTTCCCCTATCTTTGTATCCATGAGTAAAATGAACCTGCATTATAGTTACTTCTAGAGACTTTGATATACGGTGGAACGATTCGGTAGTCGAACAACATTTTTTTAAAAGAAAATGTTTCGGTACCCGAACGATCCTCGGTATGCAAACAAATCACTCTGCAAATCTTGTTCATAAACTCAAGTTGTGTGCTTACTTACTCATCTTTACAATATCTGAATCTGACATATCCGCTATACTCTTTATAGGAGAATAATTGGCGTGATCCACTAGGAATAAGCAAAACTTGGTGAACTCACTATTGATACATGTGGTTAGGTGCATAATAGGACGAGACAGTTAATTTTCCCTGCTGAGACACATAAAGCATGCATGTCACACCTCCCGCCTGCATCCCTTAATACCCACTCAACTCATTAAACTGATAAATCTAACGCAGAGATGTTGTCGCTAGCACTACAGATCTGTGTAGAACTACCGTACATGATAATAAGTTTGGGGGTCTGAAACAGATTAATCATATTTATTAATTCTTACGGGAAATTTTGATTCGGTTCTCAAACAAATCGGAACTTGAACAGCCTTTTGTAATGCATTAAGTTTGAGTTCCGACTGTACTTGAAAACTAGCAGCACTGAGCACCTTGACATCATTATAATAATTATTTTCTGCAGTGGACAGTACATCAAAGTCTGAGTAAAGAAGAACCATTGAACAAACAGACCACAGTTACTGTGTTGTGAATGCTCGCAAGACAGACCATGCTGGGCATAGAAGTACTGATGATAAAAGCTGGTTGTTTTATTTATAATGTAAAGAGATTAAGAATAGAACTGAAAATGTGGATAAATGAGGAGGATAGTGACACAGCTAGATAAGAGTAGATCTCAAACATCTGCCTTCCCAGTGGGATGATCATAGCATGTCTGTCTCTGGTTTCAAGTGAACAGGATCCTTAGGAGACCTTGAATGGTTGTGACTTGCACCACACTTGAATGTCCATATTTCTCCCTCCTGTGATGATGTCAGGAAGGGCAGCTAAATGATTCCTAAACTTGCTCTGATCTACCAGCTCACTAGAATATTCCAGTCCGAGGAGCCACTATAGACTCTGCTGGATACAGTAGGTGAGAGGAGTCTACACTTTCCACTTTATCTGAGTGCTCTTAGTATTAGCAGTGGAAGATTTGAAGGGCCTTTGCATCTGAAAATCCAAGGGACTCGTGCATATCCTATGTTCTCTTCGCCATGACTTGTCCACCTTAAAGGAATTTTATAAACATAAACATTTGGCACACTATAGTAAAAAAAATGAATTTCCCCTTTATATCTGTATGTAAAATAATTAATAATAAAATAAATTTAAAGAGTGCATGCTTTACCGTTTAAATAATGAGTGAAGGCATTGGGTACCGTAGGTGAATCCAAAACTCTCGCAACTGTGTGACGTTTTATTCCTTCCACCTTATTAATACCAGTTGTCCCTAATTTAATGTTAGTGATTGTTGTACATTTTATAGAATTTTAATGACAGACAGTGGTGTTTTATCTTGCTGCCTGGATATCCCAATCAGAGTCTTTGGTAATGGTACCTCATGGATGGGAGAGGCTTGATGTACTTGTACTTGTGTTCGACATTTCAATCAGTCTACTCACCGTTTATGGCTGTGTGATGATGTTGCACGTACCCAATTCCTTTTCAAATCATGCATAATATGAGAGACTTAGCAGGTGATTTTAAATCAAGGCACATAATGAAATGTTCAGCTACTGAGTAGCTTGTGTAGGCTCCAAGTGTCAGGACAGCCTTCTACACCTTCTCTTTCTACATCCACATCCAATGTGTGCCTGGATACTATATATTATCAAAAACGTGTCCACCTTCCACCCAAGTTCCAGGAGCAACTTCTGCTATTATGCAATTGCTCGTCCATTCTGGCAAAGTCCCACGGTGAAGTGAAGAGTTAAATGCTGAATCGCCTATTCTAACGCATGTTCAGTGCCTTTTCCTTGGTACTTGACCCTGTACGTTTGCCAGTCTTGGTGTCATTATATAGTAATGTCCTTGTGTGTTCCTCCTCCAGTTGCTTACTCCCAGCTCTCAGAGCTGTCAGATGTTCTCTGCTAAATTAAAGTGGAATGTTCTCAGCCATTTTAAGCTGTCAACTTGTCAAACTTTAATAGCTATGTTATTTTAACTTCTCAGCACAATTCCTATTTGCATCATAAAGTTTTTTTTTTCTTTTTGCGTAGCTGTTAGGCATATTGTGAAGAAAGAAGCTTTTAATCCGAACAATGTGGCAGAATTTCCATCTGTTGAGTTGATGAAGGATAAAGACTTGAAACTGGCATGGATGCCCACGGTCTTAATTCAGTTGGGGGATGGAAATATGTGAAACGTTACCCTTGTGTCTTACTTTTGTGTTGCAGCACAGACATTTGTAGCACTCACTTGCATGTCTTGCATGGGTTAAAGGGACTCTCCAGTGCCAGGAAACCAAACTGTTTTCCTGGCACTGCAGGTCCCCTCTCCCTTCCACCCCCCCATCCCAAGTTGCTGAAGGGGTTAAAACCCCTTCAGTGACTTACCTGTATCCTGCGCTGATGTCCCTTGGCGCTGGGTCAGGGTCCGCCCACGCTCCTCCCACGCCGACGTCATCTGGTTGGGGGAGACCTATTGCGCATGCGCAGCCGGCGGCGGGGGGGAGACCTATTGTGCATGCGCGGCAATGCCGCGCATGCGCATTAAACCTCCCCATAGGAAAGCATTGAAAAGTGCTTTCAATGCTTTCCTATGGGGATTTCAGCAACGCTGGAGGTCCTCACACAGCGTAAAGATGTCCGGCGACGCTATAGCACACGGAATGTTTGCTATACACACGTAAGTGCCCACTAGTGGCTGTTTAGTAGACATCCACTAGAGGAGGAGTTAACCCTGCAAGGTATTTATTGCAGTATATGAAAACTGCAATAATTACACTTGCAGGGTTAAGGGTAGTGGGAGTTTGCACCCAGACCACTCCAATGGGCAGAAGTGGTCTGGGTGCCTGGAGTGTCCCTTTCATGCTGCATAGCAGTGGTGTATGAAGTTTATACCCTCTCTGTTTGCAGACCGCTGTGCCAATCAGAACTGATAGAGACAGAAACCTTTGCTAACTGGGCTAAAACAAATACAATTTTAAGTTTTCTCTCTTCCTCCTGCCCCACCTGAGAAACTACATGTGTCTTCGGATCATAAGTGGAAATCTATATAATAACATATTATACATTTAGGGAGTTTAGAAACAACATACGTACTTAGAAACGTAAAAGAAACCCTAATTATATAGAACAATTTTATCCAAAAATAATAGAATTATCATTTATTTTTCCTGGACACCAGTCACTCATTATTTACACACACATTGAAGTTCCCCAAGAATTTGAGGGATGCGCTCAAAAACCTGGTGAAACATTTGCACCTAAACTAATTAGTATTGTCATTAAAGTTACTAGTCGTTTTTTCTACATTAATGTAGTTTAACGGTTAAAAGATATTATCAAGGCTATGGAAAAGGCTTCCACCAGAAGTCTAAACACTGTTGTTACGTGCAGTATTGGAATAAGTTTAATATACTGTGCACCATTTAACCCCTTAAGGACACATGACATGTGTGATATGTCATGATTCCCTTTTATTCCAGAAGTTTGGTCCTTAAGGGGTTAAATGCAGGAATAAAGAATCGTAAGAAAGCAAAAAAAGTCAATTAACTCATCCTGTCTGTTTTCCGTCCCACGTAAAAGCACAGGCATTGTGTTGATTTGTCGCATACCTACAAGTAATATTAGATATCAATAACACAGGAGTGTATTTGTTATGCAGTTTGCACCCCAGGAAGGGATTACTGTGCAGTACTATACAAGGGCATGCCTCTTAAAATATTGTAAAAATCAAATAGGGATAACGATAATATTTATGTGCTATTTATATTTATTATCTGGAAACTATGTCAAATGGTAGTATGAATATTTACCACTTTCCTCTTATATGATGCAGGACAAACTATGGAAAAGCTGTTAAAGAGGGTGAAATTAAGGTGGAGTCAGGCAGGTGGTGGGTGTGGCTAACCATACTCCCACCCATGAGGAGCTAACGTCACATCAATCATGGACAAAACCAGTAGCTTAGAATGTTCTTGCATTCGCTGTAAAGCTGCAGGCTGAATTAGGTGCACAAAGATTAAGGTTTTCAGTCTACTGAAGTGTTCTATCGCCCATGAATCATACGTAATTCTAATATCACGTGGGTAAATAGAGAGTAAGCACTGCTTATATGTACTTACCTCTCCCACTCCATGTTGCCCTGTTGTTGTTCTGGTAGTCCAAGAGTGTATTCCTTTTGAACCGCTAGTTCTGTGATTGTAACTGCTATCAGCCTTGGCCAACACTCTGCAATAGATAGTGGGATTTTCACTAAAACAACAACAGAAATGGTAAAACCTTTCCATTTTGCTGGATTTCACATTCCCTCTTTAGATGCTTATAGGTTAACAGCTGTTATTGTTCATTTCAACAAAAAAGATTAAAAAAAAATATTCAAAGCAATTCAGTAAAGGAAAAAAAAAATTGCAAAAGAAAATGTTTATTATACAGAAAATCTAGAGCTATTGGGAAAATGCTCGAAATCTCAGTTTTGTTTTTTTAACCTGAGAAGGTAGTGTGAAGCCTGTATATAAGAGATTAATCACAAATCCATCGAGGAAAAAAAACACTGACAAGTTAATTGCTCAAATATGAAATCATGCAATTAATCCGATTATACATGTAAATGGGGGCTCGCTTTCAATGTCCTTTCAGCTAATTATTTAATGATGGATTTCAGAATGAATTTCTTGATAAATTCCTGCTGTTTTACTGGAGACATTAACCCTTCCTTTGCATTACCAGAACCAGTGAGTACAGAAAGGGTTAAAAAGGCTGGCTGTTTGTAGGCAATAAAAAGGGCAGCAATGCCACGAAAATTCATACATGGGATCATAATTTGCTACAATGACTAAAAATGTGAATTTTTTAACAAGTTGTGTACTCACAAAAAAGTACTGTCCTGCAAAGAATAGAATTAATACGCAGTACGAAGGACACTGGTAAATAGAAACACAGAAACATAGAGTGTGACGGCAGATAAGAACCATTCGGCCCATCTAGTCTGCCCGATTTTCTAAATACTAGTTAGGATAGCCTTATGCCTATCCCACGCATGCTTAAACTCCTTCCCTGTGTTAACCTCTACCACTTCAGCTGGAAGGCTATTCCATGCATCCACTACCCTCTCAGTAAAGTAATACTTCCTGATATTATTTTTAAACCTTTGCCCCTCTAATTTAAGACTATGTCCTCTTGTTGGGGTAGTTTTTCTTCTTTTAAATATAGTCTCCTCCTTTACTGTGTTGATTCCCTTTATGTATTTAAATGTTTCTATCATATCCCCCCTGTCTCGTCTTTCCTCCAAGCTATACATGTTAAGATCCTTTAACCTTTCCTTGTAAGTTTTATCCTGCAATCCATGAACCAGTTTAGTAGCCCTTCTCTGAACTCTCTCTAAAGTATCAATATCTTTCTGAAGATACGGTCTCCAGTACTGCGTACAATACTCTAAGTGAGGTCTCACCTGTGTTCTGTACAATGGCATGAGCACTTCCCTCTTTCTACTGCTAATACCTCTCCCTATAAAACCAAGCATTCTGATAGCATTTCCTGCTGCTCTATTACATTGTCTGCCTACCTTTAAGTCCTCAGAAATAATCACCCCCAAACTCCCTTTCCTCAGATGTTGAGGTTATGACTCTATGAAATATTCTGTACTCTGCCCTTGGGTTTTTACGTCTAAGATGCATTATCTTGCACTTATCCACATTAAATGTCAGTTGCCACAACTCTGACCATTTTTCTAGTTTATGTAAATCATTTGCCATTTGACTTATCCCTCCTGGAACATCAACCCTGTTCCTCCTGGAACATGAACCCATCTTAGTATCATCAGCAAAAAGACATACCTTACCATCAAGACCTTCTGCAATATCACTAATAAAAATATTAAAGAGAATGGGTCCAAGTACAGATCCCTGAGGTACCAAACTGTTGCCTGTCACTCAGCCACTGCCTTACCCAATAAACAATATTGGAATCCAAACTTAAAGATTGCAGTATATTGATAAGCCTGCTATGATACAAGGTAGTACCTACTTCCATTAGATACTGGAATACCCTCATGCAGTATATACATTTAATAAAAGTCATTTTCATGCTGTGCCCATCAGTATGGAAAAGTGTTATCTATCTTGCAGTGAAAGATGGTGATTCTGGCAAACTGTAACACAGATAAACATTTTCCCATGACAGTGGAACTATCACATGTTAGACTATGGTGTCATCACAGTATAGAGACGTTATATAGAGCCCTGGATCCGAATTGTATTGTACATGAAATTGGGATTAATGTTTCCAAACATACACTTCAAACATTTAAAATGTAACCATTGATATGAATCCATACAGCAGATTATGGCATATTAGGTGTGGGTGACCCCTCACCAGTTACTGGTTTGTCTGATTGTTTGCTTTTTAGGGATGATTATGACTTGTGCATTCTTTTGGTCCGGGCCTGGAAGTACTTCCTATCATTTAGCTTCCCAACCAGTAGCCCACGACTTCATGGAATGCTGGCTATCAACTTTGAGGCTTCACAATAGAATGGAGAATGTGTAATCATCCTTATAAAGAAAAAAAATAACCTAACCTGGTCAGCCCTCAGACCATTAGCATACCTGCTGAATTTGAGAAACGGGAAGATGGGAAAATGATGACTTTGGTAGAGACATGTCCACTAAAGTCAAGGAAAAGTTATATTCCATTTCACTTGCAAAACCTATGCGAGTGATACACATTTTGGGGCCAAAACCTTATCCTTATTGCAAATGCCCACACTAATGAGCCCAGCCATAAAGGTGACCCAAGAGGATGTTTCAAAATAAAAGAGCCGAAATTAAGATATTCCATTTCCCTTTGCAACCTTCTAGACCCTTTTAATTGTTGACCTCTGTTTCCCATCTTCAAGGAACTATGCACTGACCTCTTCTAGTCTAAAGAAGACGTCTCATAGAAGCAGGGTAGTGCATGCAGGTGATGTTACACGAATCTGTGCTGCTTCTTTATGACATATCTGCACCCAAGGACTTCACCCCAGATTCCTCCAGCAAGAATTAATGAAGAATTAAGAGATGAGTGACTCAAAGTGAGCCTCCTGGCACCTCAGCAAAAACAAACTAACCACCCCAAGCAAAACAGATATTTTAATAACAAGGACTCTCTCGCTGTTCCAAAAACAAATTGAAGCAAGCCATTAAAACAAGTGACAAAAAAATCCAAAATGCAAGAACTGCCCTGGTAAAATCAAAACAGCTGACAGCTAAGTCATGAGTGAACTAGATGATCTCGGCTGTGTCTGACCCTAAAAGTAATGAAATAATGGGCCGAAGTCTATCTTAGTATTGCAGTTCCATTATTTCAAAGTGTGTGGGTTGACTGTTCCTTTAATTATAGTATTATACTGTTGCATTACAAATGTTATGAGAGATGTTCCGGAGAAGGAGTGGGTGAGAGATGTTATCGTAGATGAAAAAAAAAAAAAATTTGCTTCGTTATTTGTTCTTCTAACATGTTTTCATTGTATCTAATTGTCTCAGATGGGCATCCGCAAATTACATCCTTAATGACTTTGTAACCATGGGTTCCAAGTAATAATCCCGATATATAATCATTTCCTATATGCCCGCAGTTCATTTACATTTCTCTGTCCGGACTCGTAACTTTGTATAAAATCTACCTTATTTACTGTGGATCTACATTTATGGTCACCAGGTTTTTGCTGTACCTAGCACCTGAATTAAATATATTATCATCTCCTATCTATATACATGATTATAATAAAGCTATAAAGCCAGCTGTGCATGGAGTATCAAATATTTTTCAATGTGAACTTGGTACTTTTATAATTAAATTAAATAACGCCTCCCTGGCTGTCAATCAAACATGGTACTGCACACACATATGTCTCAGAATCAGAGGCAATGGGAAAAATAATGAGAGGACGGAGTCAGAAGATTTGCAGCTTTTGCAAGCTTATTTTTGAATTTTTGATTTTTTTTTTTAGATATAATCTCAATGAAAACGTGCATTACAAAAAGGCATACATGTTTTCATTGGTGGTATATCTCCAAAATAGTGATTTCTTTTATTTTTCCCGGTGGAATGTTACTTCACAAGCAGACATCATCATTAGAAATCAGTTCACTAGAACATCAGATGCCGTAGCTTTCCAGGTATCGGTGATGGTGTGATGGTTTAATGACATTTGTTGTTGCATTAGTTGTTGGGGCTGTGAAGAGGCGAATGAAATTGGAATAATACTTTATAACACCAGCAGGGACATCGTGTGACCTAATTAGACCACATAGCTATACCATGAAAATATGGGCTTTGGAGTTATTTTGATAAACTATTTTGTAAGGAATGAAAAGCCGAATGGCAAAATTGAGGCAAAAAGTGCTGACTTGGAAAAATTATTTAGAATTTAACTGATCTTTTATAGCCCAATTCATTAGCCTACTATTTTCAATACATTACTATTCGGTGTTTAGTGAATAAATCCCTTCGTTCAGTATGTTGGCGTTTACTAACTATACAGTGAATTGCTTTGATCGAAACTCAGAAGTTTAGTTGGAATTCTGCCATTTGATTTCCAGTTCACCATAGTTCAGTGAATGACAGCTATTGCTGTATATGCACATAAAATATTTAATATCTGAAAGAAATGATGATCTCGTTTATCCTTAAGGGGGCAGCAGCAATTTAGGAAAAGTCCCATTTCTCCAAGATGAGAGACACTGTACACATAGGGAGATATAAACATATATCTCAGAGCCGTGCTCTAATCATCGAAGTTCTGCTCGGCAGAATCATATCTACAGCCAAATTATTCATTATTAAGAGCTTATTTCAGATCAAACTCTGTATGTAAGGAGATTAAGATATGAATGAAGATCAGCAGCCAGGGACAAGTGTGCGTGTGCGTGTGTATGCGCGCACGTGTGTGTGTGTGTGGGGGGAGGAGTGTTGACATTGTTTTATCATTACCACGGACGTTCATGGGTTTTGATCATCATTATAACATTTGCCAACTGATTCCCGTGGGAAAAAAAATTAACCATTGATGTAGAATTATTAAAAAGTCTTTATTGTACTTGTATTGAATTCTTGCACTAACTCCATTTTAACCTGATGCTGTGACAAATCCTCCATTTTGTCCTCATAACCTGACTTCTCCATATGAAAACTACATTACATGACAGAATTGCTCAGCACATCTAACACAATAGACAAAGACTGTATTTTTCCATAAAGATATGACTAACCCAGGAACTGCTGAATTTCCCCTAACTCGCAACATAGTATAAATTGAAGGCCATGAGAACACTGTAGTAATGAAATGTTCTATTCATAAGAGACCTTGCACCTGACCACGAGATCTGACATCACCGACCGTGTAAAATGACGCTCAAGACCCCCTTGTCCCCACCCGTGTCCAAAATAATACCACCTCTTGGTGGGTGGACACGAAGTTAGTCACATAATGTTTAATCCAATTAATGATGTTTATTTGTTATTATCTGATATTCAATGATGATGTCATTTTGCTTTTAAAAAGATCTGCATAACTGTTTTCCAACCAGATGGCATTAAAATTTCTGAAGTGCTTTTAACCTGAACTCCATGTGTCAGTGTGAGCTTACTTCTGCGTATACGCAATTTAATCATCTCAGATTTGGACAGGAACAGATAGACATTTAAACATATTTGTTTATTTCTAAATTAATCTACATCAATTTGGCGCTTTCCAACGTGGGGCATCGGGCTATGGCCTCTGGCCGGTGAGCCGTCCTAAGGAAGATGCTGTTGGACGGGGGAATCCTGGGGGTAGGAAAGGAGACTGATCACCTCCAGGTACATGGTAGAGACTTCTGCAGAGCCACCGGTATGTTCCGGCCCCTTTGATTGACCCGTCCACGTGTCTGTGACTGCTTCCCGGGAGGACATCAAAGACAGGTAATATCTTGCCCGGTGTCTCGTTACTCACTTGTTTACCTGCATTTTAGTCTATCTGTTGCCTGGGTGTGTTTGAATTGTTTGCCTGTTTCCCCATTTTGAGATAAAGGGGGGTGGACCTGCAGGGGATTTGCCTGGGGTTCTCTGTTTTGCTTGTTTTCCCCTTTTTGGGATAAAGGGGGGTGGACCTGAGGGGACTTGCCTGGGTCTTCAGTTTGTCTGTCTATCTGTTTGTATTTTACCCCTTTTGGGATAAAGGGGGGTGGACCTGAGGGGATTTGCCTGGGTCTTCTGTTGCCTGTTTTACTCCTTTTAGGAACCACGGTGCTGTGGTTGTAGGGAAAAAAGGGGGTTGACCTGTGGATGCGTTCCTGGGGGTCTTCTTTGCCTGTTTACCTCTTTTAGGAGCCTCGTGGCTGTGGCTGTAAGGAAAAAGAGGATTGTTGGAACTGTGGGATCTGTGTAGAATCATAGTTTCCTGTGATCCAATTTTGTGTCACTCTGATAGCCTAGCTAGCTTCACTGTGCGCTTTCGGACCCTCCAGCTCTAGTTGAGTTGGGGGCATCCTGACCCGGACCCTCCAGCTCTAGTTGAGTTGGGGACGTCCTGACCCGGACCCTTCGGCTCTAGTTGAGTTGAAGGTCCACTGATTATTTAATTGTGGTAGGAGACTTAGCCTTGTGGCAGGGGACTCAGTTTCCTGGGGGGATTCGGGCAGGCATTGCTTGTTTTCCGCATCACGTGGTAGTGAGACTTATAAAGTGGGTTTTATAGGGGCACTACGAGGGTGAGGGTAGCGCGGCCACTTTTAGTGGACTGCTGTAACTAGGGAGGCTAGACAGGATTCGGGTATGATTGCTGTTTCCTGTGGCCGCTGGTAGTGAGACTTGAGGAAGTCATTCTCCGAGCGGGGACACTACGAGGTTGAGGGAGGTGACTTTGGAGTAAGCACATGAGAAGGAAAGGGATTACTGTTGATTTCATTTGAACTGTGATGCATGCACTGTATTTCAACTGTACTGTTGTCTTGTTTGTTTAATGGGGAGTCATTTAAACTCCTGTGTCTGTCCCTAAGGATTTTTTCCTTACTCTTTACCTTTTCTACACTTCCTATACTATTATACTATCCACTCCCATTCCTCTTAATAGAGAAGTGATTGGTCACACACTTCTCACCTCGCTCCAATCCGTGTCTACCACCCCGGGTAGGCGGATTCAGTGACTAGTCTACGTTTTGGGAAGACGCACTTGAGAAGGGCCCACAATTCTCAGGTGGCAGTAGGCATTGTAGACGTTCCTGTTCAATTTTCCTTGTCTTTCCCTATATCTAGGACGCTGGTGTAGGGGAAAAGGGATTATGGGGCAGGATTTAACTAAGCCCAGTAAGGGCTGGCTAGCATGTGATTTAGTTGAAGACAGAGAGGGTGAGGAGATGGTTAAAGGTGTTGCAAAGATTGCAAAAGTATGTAAAATTGCTGTGCCTTCATGTGGTAGATTACTGACAGAGAAGAAAGCAAGCTTACTGGTACAGAGTAGCAATGCTATTCAGCAGGAAGGTTGGGTTGAGGAAGAACTAGATCACAAAGGGTTAAGAATGTATGTATATCATAATAATTGTTTTTGTATTTTGTATTAGCCATTACCCTGGTAGAGGGTGGGGGTTTTGTATTGAGTTTCACTGAAGAGTATTATTAAATGTTGTGTTTTTGTGTCTCTTTGCTTTTGCAATAATTGTAACGTAACTGTCTTTCCAGCACTGACATGGTTAAAATGTCATGCTTGCAGCCCCCCCTACCTCTTGTTTCTCTCCCTCTCTCCTCCTACCCCTCCCTTTTTGCCTTCTGTGAGACAAGGGAGGGAGGAGGAGGGGGGGGGGCGTGGTTGCGACTCAGTGCGATTCAGATTTGTGTTTCGTAGAGTTATTACTGATAAGACTTAGCAATGGAATTTTTGCTAGAAAATATTCTAATTGTGTATTTTGCTACTTACATAGGAGTGAGGTTTCTAGGGTTTGTGTGTTGTTGCTGCTGCCATTTGTGCGACGCCAGTAGGTTTCGTGGCGTTGTATATGTATTTGGACGTGTTGAGTGATTAATAGCTGGTGAATGATGGGGGAGGTTGGTTGCATCCCGTGAGTTTATTTTTTGCACCATGTTATTTCATAGCTTCACGGGCTGTTAAATGTATAATGCTTTCATTTGTCAGCTGAAATGCCCTAAAAGAAAATGGCCCCTAGAACAAAAGAAGGTTGTCCTTAGTACCCACACCTCCTCCTGCCCTCACTCTGCCCTTACCATATCAGTGAGGTCATATCCGCCCGTGTATTGTGTCATGCTCATCCTATCTTAAAGACATGCTGTCTTCCTTAATTCCCATATATTATGAACAAAAAAGAACATTTACTAAAAGAAAGTTCTAATAAACCAAGATCTCTTGAACAAATGAATAAGCCAAGTTTAAAGACTGACTAACATAATTTTTGTTGTAAGCCCAGATATTTTATTATTGCATATGCATAGGAATTGAGACTTTGGGCATTATAGTATATTAATTCTAGATCTGTTACTAGCAGCAAGTGCCTATCCCACGCATGCTTAAAACACTTCTACTGAGTTAACCTCTACCACTACAGTTGGAAGGCTATTCCATGCATCCACTACCCTCTCAGTAATGTAATGCTTCCTGATATTATTTTTAAACCTTGGTCCCTCTATTTTTGAGACTATGTCCTCTTGTTATGGTAGTTTTCCTTCTTTTAAATATAGTCTCCACTTTTACTGTGTTGTTTCCCTTTATGTATTTAAAATGCTTTTATCATATTTCCCCTGTCTCGTCTTTTCACCAAGCTATACCTGTTAAGATCCTTTAACCTTTCCTGGTGAATTTTATCCTGCAATCCATGAACCAGTTTAATAGCCCTTCTTTGAACTCTCTCTAAGGTATCCATATCCTTCTGAAGATATGGTCTCCAGTACTGTATCCAGTACTCTGCACTTCCCTCTTCCTACTGCTAATACCTCTCCCTATGCAACCAAGCATTCTGCTAGCATTCCCTGCTGCTCTATTACATTGTACATTGACATTAACAGCCAGAAACTGGAGAACAAGAAATGTGAATTAATGTATAGCCATTTATAAGCTTAACAAAATCTCCATTATCTTTTCCATCTATTTTGCAGAAGGCAATGTTATTTGTCTATTTTGTATGTTTTAAATATACATTATCAGTGAAGAGTAGAATAAATTTTATCCCATTTGCGAGACATAAAAATTGTGATAATGTATATTTGTGATATAAGTAGAAATTACATTTTGAGATGTTAGATATAAATTATTAAATTAAGAACGAGAGTCAGGGATAGCGTCTGTCTCCGCGGGCACAAGACCCCGTGTGGAGAAGTGGTGGGCAAGCCATCATGGGCCACCCATGGGAGTGAAACGTTCGAGGCTTGTGGAGACAAGATGAGCATGTTAGCCTTTTATTATTTTTCTCTAGGGAAAGCATAGGGCCAGTTAATAGTTGTTGTACATGGGCTATTTGCAGCCTCCATTGCATTTCTACCTAGTCTTGATTTCTGATGTATCCTCCATTGCTACATCACCTGTCTGCTCCCTTACCTGCCCACCCCCGCTTATTCCTCCCACCGATCCCTCCCCTTCATCTACAGTCCCCCACTTTCCCCTATTGCCCCTCCCTCTACTCCACCTTCTCCTCCTCCTACTCCTTCTTCCTGCTCTTACTCCTCCCTCCTCTTCCTACTCCTCCCTCTACTCCACTCTCTCCTCCTACTCCTTCCTCTACTCCACCTTCTCCTCCTCATACTCCTTCTTCCTGCTCTTACTCCTCCCTCCTCTTCCTACTCCTCCCTCTACTCCACTTTCTCCTCCTACTCCTTCCTCTACTCCACCTTCTCCTCCTCCTACTCCTTCTTCCTGCTCTTACTCCTCCCTCCTCTTCCTACTCCTCCCTCTACTCCACTTTCTCCTCCTACTCCTTCCTCTACTCCACCTTCTCCTCCTCCTACTCCTTCTTCCTGCTCTTACTCCTCCCTCCTCTTCCTACTCCTCCCTCTACTCCACTTTCTCCTCCTACTCCTTCCTCTACTCCACCTTCTCCTCTTTCCTCCTCCTTCTCCTCTACCCCCCCTACCCCTTCCTCCTGCTCTTACTCCTCCCCCTCTTCCTACTCCTCCCTCTATTTCTCCTTCTTCACCTCCTCCTACTCCTCCCTCTACTCCACTTTCTCCTTCTACTCCACCTTCTCCTCTCTCCTCCTACTTCTCCTCTATTCCTCCTTCTCCTCCTCCTACTCCTCCCTCTACTCCGCCTTCTCCTCCTCCTACTCCACCTTCTTCCCTCTCACTCTATCCACTACTCATTCTTCCATCTCCCCACCACCATATCTATATCCTTTATATGCTTCCTCCCTTCTTATTCCTTACCAATTTCCTCCGCTCATAGACAACTCTGCCTCTACCTGACAACATTATATTTTGAAGAAAGGTTGCTCTGGCCACTCTTCCGCCACTTCCCAGGGGGGAATACCACACTAACGAAAAATTAAAATTATTCAGACATGAAAGAATTGTTTTGGGCACTCTCAAGGAAATAGTGCGGTCCTGACCCAGATTCCCATGGAAGTAAGACACCTGTAAGGGAGGTGGCTGTCCCTCATGTTTTTTCTTCACTAAGCCCCCAGAAATCTCATGAAAGGAACACATGAAACACTAACAATCAATTTGCAACTCTCTACAGAGGGGGGTCAGCAAGAGAACTGTAAATAGAAAGACAAATACCCCCCAATCTCACACAGAAATAGGTGAGGAAACCTCTTCTACTGCTCCTCATGGTTGCTTTGAACAGATGAAAGAAGAAACAAGACACCTTTCAACAGAGCATGCAGTAGCTTTACCAGATCCTGACTCCACTCTGTTTGCGGATAATGAGGAAAGGTACCATACTGGATTTGCTGTTGCTACAGAAGATCAGGTACGTCAAGCACCTTCACTTTCCTCACTCACATCTGCTCAAGACGCTGAATTGAC
The DNA here is from genome assembly GCF_036172605.1 of Pelobates fuscus. NCBI lineage: Eukaryota > Metazoa > Chordata > Amphibia > Anura > Pelobatidae > Pelobates > Pelobates fuscus. The sequence goes on along the minus strand of NC_086328.1, from coordinate 119,203,997 downwards.
AGCCTTCTCAGTGGCATACAAAATGCCTGAAGGAAGACATGCCAATATCTACACTGACTCAAGATATGCCCTGGGTGCAGCACATTATTTTGGATCAATCTGGAAGATAAGAAGCACCACTCAGCTGACTAAAAGCTGCCAACCAAGCCACAAGTGCACCAAGGGAAGTGGACAGAATGGTGTCCGCTAAAGAAACTTCTATACTCACCATGTAGATCCTACCTACAGATCTCAAGCTTCTGAAAGAATGACAAGCAGCTACTGACCCTGAAGAAATACAAAGCTGGAAAAACAGAAAGGGGCAACCCTTGAAGACGGGCTGTACTCCAACGCTCTCAAGCTCTGTTTACCCAAAAACATGTACTGGGCAGTGAGCCCATGGAACTTTATACCTATCCAAGACCCTCATGAACTCTTTGATCTCTAAATACTCCTAAGCACCTAGCTAACTCTCAATATCCCTTTCAAGAATCCAGGTGACAAAGAGCTACTGGGTCAAATATGCACTAGTTATAATAGACATTTTGTCAGGATGGCCAGAAGCCTAGCCGGTCATCAATGTGACAACCAAGACCATATACCCAATAGTGCATTGTGAAAGTTGCAGAGATCACTCAGTGGATTCATTGTTCCAGATTCAAGACTCTCTCTCTCTCTGCAACATGAGAAGTAACATTTGTTGATTTTGACACACTTTTGACTCTAAAGAAAAAAAGATACCAACAAGTAGGTGTTTGATGGCCATAATAATGCCTGACCACTTGCCATCGATGGAAAGCCGAGGACCCCAAAAGGAGACCTCGTGAAGCTAAAGCAATCCAAACGCCAAGCTCCCTCAGGATTATTTGCCCATCCTGAGTTTGTGGTGATATAAATATTGACTAAATGATCCGAGTCCACCTACGCTGGTGTAGCGTGAGACAGGTTTAATACTACAATGCATAAGCAAATGCGCCCTAGCCAAGGTTATTATGTCCATACACATAATACATGACAAGATACTCTTGACACACCACATTCATGCTTCAGAACATAAAGAGGAGCACCCCTCTAAAGGGAAAGTTTGACACATATATATATATATATATATATGGATGCCATAGGTGTGCCAAGGGGGGTACCAGATGATTTTGCAGTAAAAGGAAAGTTTGAGTCCATTTTCCCAATCGTCACTGCTAATAATTATAATAATATTTTGATTTGCATTTATTATATCTATTGCAACCAACAACGTTTACCTGTCACCATGACTTGTTGTGCCTATATTCCAGATAACACAGGTCCATATGGTAATGTAAGCTCGTCTATTTATGATGTCCCTCTGAAGAACTAAGAAGACTTTAAGAATCGTTACTTCATAGGGTTTTGTGCCTTTGGGCTAACCTGTCTTCTGGAACTAACCAATAAAGTTTTTATCTCTTAGAATTTAACATTTCATAGGGGGGACTGATGTAGAATTATTAAAAAGTCTTTATTGTACTTGTATTGAATTCTTGCACTAACTCCATTTTAACCTGATGCTGTGACAAATCCTCCATTTTGTCCTCATAACCTGACTTCTCCATATGAAAACTACATTACATGACAGAATTGCTCAGCACATCTAACACAATAGACAAAGACTGTATTTTTCCATAAAGATATGACTAACCCAGGAACTGCTGAATTTCCCCTAACTCGAAACATAGTATAAATTGAAGGCCATGAGAACACTGTAGTAATGAAATGTTCTATTCATAAGAGACCTTGCACCTGACCACGAGATCTGACATCACCGACCGTGTAAAATGACGCTCAAGACCCCCTTGTCCCCACCCGTGTCCAAAATAATACCACCTCTTGGTGGGTGGACACGAAGTTAGTCACATAATGTTTAATCCAATTAATGATGTTTATTTGTTATTATCTGATATTCAATGATGATGTCATTTTGCTTTTAAAAAGATCTGCATAACTGTTTTCCAACCAGATGGCATTAAAATTTCTGAAGTGCTTTTAACCTGAACTCCATGTGTCAGTGTGAGCTTACTTCTGCGTATACGCAATTTAATCATCTCAGATTTGGACAGGAACAGATAGACATTTAAACATATTTGTTTATTTCTAAATTAATCTACATCACCATTATGAAAGGTGTCAGTTTAACCCCTTAAGGACCAAACTTCTGGAATAAAAGGGAATCATGACATGTCACACATGTCATGTGTCCTTAAGGGGTTAATAACATAATCAGTCTGTCTTTGTTGATTCTCATCAAGGGTAGTCCTCGACGAATCTCAGTGTATAGTCATGTTTATATTTTCTAACGTTATGGAACACCTGCTATAGATACAGAACAGTCAGCTTACATAAAACAAGATAATTTAGGAAAGCTAAAACGTCTATGCAAAATTATTGGAACCGTCCTACCGTTGGCTTCACCAATTAGTCTGCGTTTTACAACAGACAAGGAGCTGACATTATTTTTCGTATAAGTGGTCACCGACAAATTTATCAATGGCTTTCCTTACGCATGCATTCCATAGGATTTTATATAGGAAACTTCATATATAAAGGGCACAGGCGGCACATTTTATATATATAAAACTTACCATAGTTAAAGGATCACTCTAAGCACCATAACCACTACAGATCTCTGAAGAGATTATGGTGGGAAGAATCTCGGGGCACTACCCTTTAAGTTAAAGTCAAACTATTTGACAACATTTAAAAAAAAAGGTCTATTTTGGCATGTAAAGCTGGACCCCTGCAGCCGCGGGAAAATACACATTAACCCACCCAACTTTGGAGAGGAAAAGATGGGCTTAGAGCAAAATGTTAATTGGAAACTTAACTAGTCATCCAAACTTTTGGTAATTTGGTTAAACAAAGTCCATCACCTCAGTGGAGTTGGGTCTATAGGGGCAGGTGGTACACCCCCCCCCCTTATGTTTGGCATTGTAAGGCTACTGATGATTGCATGTTAGAGAAAACATGTGTTTGTTATTATTATATCTACAGTTTACATTTTCTCTTTTATTGATGACTAGAGATGCAGCTGTTTTATTTCATAGGGTGATGTGGGTAGATCCCAACAAATCAAGGGGGGGAGGGCTGCGCCCCAACATCTGTAAACTTCACCAGTCGCTATGGCTTCACATGATGTTACATTTGAGCTGGAGTGGTGTCAGATTATGGCGTACAAGTTGAGAAACATTGCTATAAATAAAGACATATGAAGTTGCTTCCGACATTACAAAATAAGAATTTCTAACACATCAATGCCATAAATGCAAGGAAATGTTTAGAAATGAGGACATTAAATTCACGACACACTTGCCTTTCAGAAACTTACCGAGGATATTCTTCAGAGTGTCTAATACATTACATCTAAACGCCGCAATGAACTGTAAATAATTCGAAAACATGAACGTGCTCCCTTTATAACCCTATTGTAACATCTGCATCAATCTTCCCAGGTAATATTTATTGCTGAATATATATTCAATGCGGTATGCGGAGCAGGGCTTAGAGGCCAGCCTTACAAAATTGCCTCCTATGACTCCCTAGTCGAAGCAGTAAAGTTTCTATATAGATATGTGATAGTATTTCTATCATTAATCATAACAAGAAAATAAGTGTAATAAAGAATCGTCCGAAACATCATTACAGACATTAGGAAAGTTTGAAAGATGTACCCTCTACATTATTCTGGTCCGATGTACAAATTCTGTCAACGATTATAATATTACTGTGTGATTTTCACAATATTGCTTCCAGTAATATGCCTTCAAAATATGAACTGTGCTGACTTTTTGACAAAATTAAGCAACATAAATACCTACCGAACAGATTAGAGCAGACCGTTTGCATTTATTAAAATAATACAGACTATGCTACTGGAAATATTAGGGAAAAATCGCACCAAATCATTTTAAAATGTATAACCTGAAAAGAAAGATACGGAGAAAGTTTTAGGTAGGGGGATTAATTCCTAGACAAAACAAATACAAAATGTAGGCAAAAATTGTAATTCAGGAAACAAAAGAACAATTGTGTTACTTACATCGGAACGTTCTTAAAGGAACCCCTAACATTAAATATATAAGCCCGTATTTCTAACGTTATAGATATTTCCTGTAGATTTAGACCCCATTAAAAGTCGCAATAAAAAAATACTTACCTTACCAGTTCATGTTATGCTGAATAAACCTCTCTGCAGTGTCATAAAATGTTAGTGCGGAAAATAAAATCAAATGTGTGATCTATAATTTGAATAATATATTAATCATTGCAGTTTTTTTGGTGACTATATGACTATAGAGTCATGGACAATAAATTGTTGGTTATCTATCTATATATCTGTCTGTCTGTCTATGTCTGCCTGTCTGTCTACCTAATCTATCTGTCTACCTACCTACTTACTGATTGATCAACTGGTCAAGTAACTGATCAACCGATCTATATAGAGCTAAGAGACATGTCTGTCTGTCTGTCTATCTATCTATGTCTGTCTGTCTGTCTGTCTACCTAATCTATCTGTCTACCTACCTACTTACTGATTGATCAACTGGTCTAGCAACTGATCAACCTATCTACATAGGCTACGAGATAAAATCCTACTAGGATTGAAAAATCATCTGAGAAATGACTAGTTCAGCACTAAGTAAGAAGAAGGGCATGTGTCCTTGCATTGCGGAGAATTCTAAGTATTGAAATACGGCACTCTGGATTCAATAACAGAACTTTCCAGAGCGAGTCCATGAGCAAACTGCAGAATTCTAGGCTCAGTGGCACAAGAGAGACTCCTGTAACAGAACATTCCACCCTCCTCTCTGATACTATCCTTTTACTGGCAAAAATAGAGGGAAATAAAAAGACATTTTAATAATATAATGCTGATAATCATATAATAAAACATATAGCCCGGATACAGTAATGAATGTTGCTTATCAAGCTGCACATTTGCATTTGTCTAATAATATGGATTATTTATGTTTATTTAGAATATTGTTCTTGGTACCGATAGGAAACAGTTGCAGTGATGTAATATTAGCACTGTATGCTGCTATAAAAATAGTGATGTAATTCCATACATGTATACTGTAATGCTGGTGGTGGTGTAATAATAATACTCCAGTAATTGTGATGTTTTGGTATGCCTGTACACTGCACTAATGGTACAGACATCACAATAGCACTCTATAGATAGAAGTAATGTTATACCTGTTGTCTGCAGTAGTAGTAGTGATATCATGCAATACATGTGGTTTTAGAAGGAGTGGTAGTGATGTCATAATAACACTCTAGGAATAGTGATGTCATACTATAAAGGTTTTTCACTACTGGTTGTGATGTCGTAATAACACTGTAGTAATAGTGATGTCATACTATATCTATTTCTCACTAATGCTAGTGATGTCATAATAACACTCTAGTAAAAGTGATTTCATACTTTATCTATTTTTTACTATAGATATTAATGACATAATATAATTATATTTATAGTAATGCCATACCATACCATACCATAGTAATGTCGTAATCTTATTAAAAATAATCGTGATGTCACACCATACCTAATTTTCACTAGCGGTAGTAATGTCATAATAACACTCTAGTAATAGTGTTACTATTTTTCCACTAGTGATAATGATGTCATAACACACTATTAATAGTGATGTCATACTATACCTGTTTTTCTCTAGTGGTAGTGATATCATAATAACACTCTATTAATAGTGATGTCACACTATACCTGTTTTCACTAGTGATAGTAATGTCATACCTATGTTTCACTAGTGATAGTAATGTCGTAATCTAATAAAAAATAATAGTGATGTCATATCATACCATACCTGATTTTCACCAGTGGTAATAATGTCATAATACTATATCTTTTTTTCACTAGTGATAATGATGTCATAATAACACTCTATTAATAGTGATGCCATACTATATATATTTTTCAGTAGTGAAAATGATGTCATAACAACACTCTATTTACAGTGATGTCATACTATACCTGTTTTCTGTAGTGGTAGTAATGCCATAATAACACTCTATCAATGGTGATTTAAAACAATACCTGTTTTTCACTAGTGATAGTAATGTCATAATCTTATTATATTAATAGTGATGTCAAACCATACCTGTTTTTCACTAATGGTAATAATGTCACAACACTCTAGGAATAGTGATGTCATACTATATCTATTTTCACTAGTGGTAGTAATATCATAATAACATTCTAGTAATAGTGATGTAATACTTTATCTATTTTCACGAGTGGTAATGATGTCATAACAAGACTTTAATAATATTGATGTCTTAGTATACTTGTATTCTACATTTGTGGTAGTTATCTTATAATAATGCTGTATTTGAACATTTCATAGTGATTTGTGCTATGTCTGTGTATTGCAATAGTAATCGTGATGCCTATGTGCTCTATTAGTAGTAATGATATCATGTTTGCACTAATGCTAGCAGTAGTGATGATATGCTATACGTGTGTTTTTCACTAATGGTAGTGATGTCATTTTTACACTCTAGTAATAGTGACATCAAGCTTTACCTGTAGTCCGGGCTTTTGTTAGGGAAGTCATGAAATACTGTAGAGAGCACTTGCAATACTAAACCAGGACAAACAAACATGTAAATAAAATAAAACATTGCAAACAAAAAGTTATCCGTACACCCCACACTTCCTTTTGACTAAAAATTGATGTTACTAGTTGTGATGCTAGAATTGTATTGCTGCATACTGTGCTGGGTATAATATAGTGAATGCTGAATATCACATTGTGGATAGTGATACTGTGCCAATTCAGTATGCTCTCTATACTGGATACAGGATGCAATGCTATTACAGAATGTGTTCTATACTGCACTGGAGATAGGATGCAAAGTTAGTACAGCTTTATATTGCGCTTTGGATGCAATGCTGCACTAGTACAGTATGTGCTCCGTATTGCACTGGGGATAGTGATGTGGTGCAAATACAGTATGTGCTCTGTATTGCGCTGGGGATAGTGTGTGGCGCTAGTACAGTACGTGCTCTGTATTGCACTAGAGATAGTGTGTGGCGCTAGTACAGTACGTGCTCTGTATTGCACTGGGGATAGTGTGTGGTGCTAGTACAGTACATGCTCTGTATTGTGCTAGAGATAGTGTGTGGCGTTAGTACAGTACGTGCTCTGTATTGTGCTAGAGATAGTGTGTGGCGCTAGTACAGTACGTGCTCTGTATTGTGCTAGAGATAGTGTGTGGCGCTAGTACAGTACGTGCTCTGTATTGTGCTAGAGATAGTGTGTGGCGCTAGTACAGTACGTGCTCTGTATTGTGCTAGAGATAATGTGTGGCGCTAGTACAGTACGTGCTCTGTATTGCGCTGGGGATAGTGTGTGGTGCTAGTACAGTATGTGCTCTGTAGCTCTGTATTGTGCTGGGATAGTGTGTGGCGCTAGCACAGTACGTGCTCTGTATTGTGCTAGAGATAGTGTGTGGCGCTAGTACAGTATGTGCTCTGTAGCTCTGTATTGTGCTAGGGATAGTGTGTGGCGCTAGTACAGTACGTGCTCTGTATTGTGCTAGAGATAGTGTGTGGTGCTAGTACAGTACGTGCTCTGTATTGCGCTGGGGATAGTGTGTGGTGCTAGTACAGTATGTGCTCTGTAGCTCTGTATTGTGCTGGGATAGTGTGTGGCGCTAGCACAGTACGTGCTCTGTATTGTGCTAGAGATAGTGTGTGGCGCTAGTACAGTATGTGCTCTGTAGCTCTGTATTGTGCTAGGGATAGTGTGTGGCGCTAGTATAGTACGTGCTCTGTATTGTGCTAGAGATAGTGTGTGGTGCTAGTACAGTACGTGCTCTGTATTGTGCTAGAGATAGTGTGGCGCTAGTACAGTACGTGCTCTGTATTGTGCTAGAGATAGTGTGTGGCGCTAGTACAGTACGTGCTCTGTATTGTGCTAGAGATAGTGTGGCGCTAGTACAGTACGTGCTCTGTAGCTCTGTATTGTGCTAGGGATAGTGTGTGGCGCTAGTACAGTACGTGCTCTGTATTGTGCTAGGGATAGTGTGTGGCGCTAGTACAGTACGTGCTCTGTATTGTTCTAGAGATAGTGTGTGGCGCTAGTACAGTACGTGCTCTGTATTGTGCTAGAGATAGTGTGTGGCGCTAGTACAGTACGTGCTCTGTATTGTGCTAGAGATAGTGTGTGGCGCTAGTACAGTACGTGCTCTGTATTGCGCTGGGGATAGTGTGTGGTGCTAGTACAGTATGTGCTCTGTAGCTCTGTATTGTGCTGGGATAGTGTGTGGCGCTAGTACAGTACGTGCTCTGTATTGTGCTAGAGATAGTGTGTGGCGCTAGTACAGTATGTGCTCTGTAGCTCTGTATTGTGCTAGGGATAGTGTGTGGCGCTAGTACAGTACGTGCTCTGTATTGTGCTAGGGATAGTGTGTGGTGCTAGTACAGTACGTGCTCTGTATTGTGCTAGAGATAGTGTGGCGCTAGTACAGTACGTGCTCTGTAGCTCTGTATTGTGCTAGGGATAGTGTGTGGCGCTAGTACAGTACGTGCTCTGTATTGTGCTAGAGATAGTGTGTGGCGCTAGTACAGTACGTGCTCTGTAGCTCTGTATTGTGCTAGAGATAGTGTGTGGTGCTAGTACAGTACGTGCTCTGTATTGTGCTAGAGATAGTGTGTGGCGCTAGTACAGTACGTGCTCTGTAGCTCTGTATTGTGCTAGAGATAGTGTGTGGCGCTAGTATAGTACGTGCTCTGTAGCTCTGTATTGTGCTAGAGATAGTGTGTGGCGCTAGTACAGTATGTGCTCTGTAGCTCTGTATTGTGCTAGGGATAGTGTGTGGCGCTAGTACAGTACGTGCTCGGTATTGTGCTAGGGATAGTGTGTGGCGCTAGTACAGTACGTGCTCTGTATTGTGCTAGAGATAGTGTGTGGCGCTAGTACAGTACGTGCTCTGTATTGTGCTAGAGATAGTGTGTGGCGCTAGTACAGTACGTGCTCTGTATTGCGCTGGGGATAGTGTGTGGTGCTAGTACAGTATGTGCTCTGTAGCTCTGTATTGTGCTGGGATAGTGTGTGGCGCTAGTACAGTACGTGCTCTGTATTGTGCTAGAGATAGTGTGTGGCGCTAGTACAGTATGTGCTCTGTAGCTCTGTATTGTGCTAGGGATAGTGTGTGGCGCTAGTACAGTACGTGCTCTGTATTGTGCTAGGGATAGTGTGTGGTGCTAGTACAGTACGTGCTCTGTATTGTGCTAGAGATAGTGTGGCGCTAGTACAGTACGTGCTCTGTAGCGCTGTATTGTGCTAGGGATAGTGTGTGGCGCTAGTACAGTACGTGCTCTGTATTGTGCTAGAGATAGTGTGTGGCGCTAGTACAGTACGTGCTCTGTAGCTCTGTATTGTGCTAGAGATAGTGTGTGGTGCTAGTACAGTACGTGCTCTGTATTGTGCTAGAGATAGTGTGTGGTGCTAGTACAGTACGTGCTCTGTATTGTGCTAGAGATAGTGTGGCGCTAGTACAGTACGTGCTCTGTAGCGCTGTATTGTGCTAGGGATAGTGTGTGGCGCTAGTACAGTACGTGCTCTGTATTGTGCTAGAGATAGTGTGTGGCGCTAGTACAGTACGTGCTCTGTAGCTCTGTATTGTGCTAGAGATAGTGTGTGGCGCTAGTACAGTATGTGCTCTGTAGCTCTGTATTGTGCTAGGGATAGTGTGTGGCGCTAGTACAGTACGTGCTCTGTATTGTGCTAGGGATAGTGTGTGGCGCTAGTACAGTACGTGCTCTGTATTGTGCTAGAGATAGTGTGTGGCGCTAGTACAGTACGTGCTCTGTATTGTGCTAGAGATAGTGTGTGGCGCTAGTACAGTACGTGCTCTGTATTGCGCTGGGGATAGTGTGTGGTGCTAGTACAGTATGTGCTCTGTAGCTCTGTATTGTGCTGGGATAGTGTGTGGCGCTAGTACAGTACGTGCTCTGTATTGTGCTAGAGATAGTGTGTGGCGCTAGTACAGTATGTGCTCTGTAGCTCTGTATTGTGCTAGGGATAGTGTGTGGCGCTAGTACAGTACGTGCTCTGTATTGTGCTAGGGATAGTGTGTGGTGCTAGTACAGTACGTGCTCTGTATTGTGCTAGAGATAGTGTGGCGCTAGTACAGTACGTGCTCTGTAGCGCTGTATTGTGCTAGGGATAGTGTGTGGCGCTAGTACAGTACGTGCTCTGTATTGTGCTAGAGATAGTGTGTGGCGCTAGTACAGTACGTGCTCTGTAGCTCTGTATTGTGCTAGAGATAGTGTGTGGTGCTAGTACAGTACGTGCTCTGTATTGTGCTAGAGATAGTGTGTGGCGCTAGTACAGTACGTGCTCTGTAGCTCTGTATTGTGCTAGATTTAGTGTGTGGCGCTAGTATAGTACGTGCTCTGTAGCTCTGTATTGTGCTAGAGATAGTGTGTGGCGCTAGTACAGTACGTTCTCTGTAGCTCTGTATTGTGCTAGGGATAGTGTGTGGCGCTAGTACAGTACGTGCTCTGTATTGTGCTAGGGATAGTGTGTGGCGCTAGTACAGTACGTGCTCTGTATTGTGCTAGAGATAGTGTGTGGCGCTAGTACAGTATGTGCTCTGTATTGTGCTAGAGATAGTGTGTGGCGCTAGTACAGTATGTGCTCTGTAGCTCTGTATTGTGCTAGGGATAGTGTGTGGCGCTAGTACAGTACGTGCTCTGTATTGTGCTAGGGATAGTGTGTGGTGCTAGTACAGTACGTGCTCTGTATTGTGCTAGAGATAGTGTGGCGCTAGTACAGTACGTGCTCTGTAGCGCTGTATTGTGCTAGGGATAGTGTGTGGCGCTAGTACAGTACGTGCTCTGTATTGTGCTAGAGATAGTGTGTGGCGCTAGTACAGTACGTGCTCTGTAGCTCTGTATTGTGCTAGAGATAGTGTGTGGTGCTAGTACAGTACGTGCTCTGTATTGTGCTAGAGATAGTGTGTGGTGCTAGTACAGTACGTGCTCTGTATTGTGCTAGAGATAGTGTGGCGCTAGTACAGTACGTGCTCTGTAGCGCTGTATTGTGCTAGGGATAGTGTGTGGCGCTAGTACAGTACGTGCTCTGTATTGTGCTAGAGATAGTGTGTGGCGCTAGTACAGTACGTGCTCTGTAGCTCTGTATTGTGCTAGAGATAGTGTGTGGCGCTAGTACAGTATGTGCTCTGTAGCTCTGTATTGTGCTAGGGATAGTGTGTGGCGCTAGTACAGTACGTGCTCTGTATTGTGCTAGGGATAGTGTGTGGCGCTAGTACAGTACGTGCTCTGTATTGTGCTAGAGATAGTGTGTGGCGCTAGTACAGTACATGCTCTGTATTGTGCTAGAGATAGTGTGTGGCGCTAGTACAGTACGTGCTCTGTATTGCGCTGGGGATAGTGTGTGGTGCTAGTACAGTATGTGCTCTGTAGCTCTGTATTGTGCTGGGATAGTGTGTGGCGCTAGTACAGTACGTGCTCTGTATTGTGCTAGAGATAGTGTGTGGCGCTAGTACAGTATGTGCTCTGTAGCTCTGTATTGTGCTAGGGATAGTGTGTGGCGCTAGTACAGTACGTGCTCTGTATTGTGCTAGGGATAGTGTGTGGTGCTAGTACAGTACGTGCTCTGTATTGTGCTAGAGATAGTGTGGCGCTAGTACAGTACGTGCTCTGTAGCGCTGTATTGTGCTAGGGATAGTGTGTGGCGCTAGTACAGTACGTGCTCTGTATTGTGCTAGAGATAGTGTGTGGCGCTAGTACAGTACGTGCTCTGTAGCTCTGTATTGTGCTAGAGATAGTGTGTGGCGCTAGTATAGTACGTGCTCTGTAGCTCTGTATTGTGCTAGAGATAGTGTGTGGCGCTAGTACAGTACGTTCTCTGTAGCTCTGTATTGTGCTAGGGATAGTGTGTGGCGCTAGTACAGTACGTGCTCTGTATTGTGCTAGGGATAGTGTGTGGCGCTAGTACAGTACGTGCTCTGTATTGTGCTAGAGATAGTGTGTGGCGCTAGTACAGTATGTGCTCTGTATTGTGCTAGAGATAGTGTGTGGCGCTAGTACAGTACGTGCTCTGTAGCTCTGTATTGTGCTAGAGATAGTGTGTAGTGCTAGTACAGTACGTGCTCTGTATTGCGCTGGGGATAGTGTGTGGTGCTAGTACAACATGTGCTCGTGACATCTACACATTTTGTGAATAATGCATACATTTGAAGATGTAATGGGGCCTTTTTAAGTAGCTATTTTACATAGATGTTCAAAATAAAAGTGTGTATACTTTTATTCCCTTGAAGAAACGTACATTTTGACATTGATCAAAACCCACGCTCAACTATTTCTTTAATACTTATGTATGTTTTACACTTCTTTACGCTGACTTGCTCGTTTCGTTATCACGCTACCTGGCATTGAAGCAGAGTAAGGTTAAGAGTCACAAATTATCCTGAGAATCACTGTCAACTCTATTTCATTCCGCAATCAATATTATATGACTCCATTAACATTTCTGCAAATTAATCTTTCAGGGATAATGTATAGAACTTTTTTCCATTAAAACAGTTAATTATGGAGTCATTGTGCGACAGAAAATTTCCTGACACCAGCAACTAATAATGTAGGTGTTTATCCACTGAACAGCGAATTGCGCCGATTCTGTTACCTGCTTGCAAAATATAAGCAAAAATACTCAAATTTAAACAAATCTCTACCTTGATTAGATTTGTCAATTATATGTTTGTAAATAGCAGATCTCTCGTGGTTCTCCAGTAAACATCACTGTTCAGCAAATTAACTTACCAGAGACATGTATCTATGAGTTCCGACCAGTGGAAAGGAAAAGGTAAATCCTCACCTGTTCTAGAACTGCAGTTCGTGACATGCATATATCAGTATTTAACACTGCCTCAAGGTTAGGATGAGGGTGGAACCTTACATAGTTACATAGTTACATAGCTGAAAAGAGACTTGCGTCCATCAAGTTCAGCCTTCCTCACATATGCTTTTGCTGTTGGATCCAAAAGAAGGCAAAAAACCCAGTCTGATTTTGCAACAAACTAGGAAAAAATTCCTTCTTGACCCCAAAATAGCAGTCAGATGTCTCCTTGGATCAAGCAGCTATTAGCCCACTAATTAGAAATTGTATCCCTGTATGTTATGTTTTTGCAAGTATTTATCCAATTGCAATTTAAACATCTGCATAGACTCTGACAAAACCACCTCTTCCGGCAATGAATTCCATATCCTTATTGCTCTTACTGTAAAAAAACCTTTTCTTTGCCTTAGATGAAATCTCCTTTCTTCAAGCCTAAATGTGTGACCTCGTGTCCTATGTATAGCCCTGTTTCTGAATAGATTTCCAGATAATGGTTTGTACTGGCCCCGAATATATTTGTATAATGTTATCATATCCGTTTTTCCAAACTGAAGAGATTTAAATTTTTTAACCTTTCTTCATAACTAAAATGCTCCATTCCTTTTATCAATTTTGTAGCTCGTCTCTGCACTTTTTCTAGTGCCATGATATCCTTCTTTAGAACAGGTGCCCAAAATTGCACAGCATATTCAAGGTGTGGTCTTACCAGTGATTTATAAAGAGGCAAAATTATATTTTCATCTCGAGAATTTATGCCCCTATTTATACATGACAAAACCTTACTGGCCTTAGCAACGGCAGATTGACATTGCATATTGCTACCTAATTTGTTGTCTATAACAATTCCCAAATCCTTCTCGTGTGTGGTTATCCCTAGTTCACTACCATTTAGGGTGTAAATTGCTTGTGCATTCTTAACCCCGAAGTGCATAACTTAGCATTTTTCTACGTTAAATTTAATCTGCCATTTTAGTGCCCAGTCCCCCAATCTATCCAAATCCCTCTGCAGCAAGGCAATATCCTGCTCACATTTTATTACTTTACAAAGTTTTGTGTCATCTGCAAACACTGATACATGGCTTTCAATGCCCATTTCAAGATCATTTATAAATATGTTAAATAGAAGCGGTCCCAAAACAGAACCCTGAGGGACATCACTTACCACTTTTGTCCAGCTTGAAAATTTACCATTTATGACAACTCGCTGTACTCTATCCTTAAGCCAATGTTCTACCCAAGAACAAGAATATTCATCTAGACCAATTTCTTTTAGTTTGAAGACTAACCTATTGTGAGGAACCGTATCAAATGCCTTGGCAAAATCCAAGTAGATCACATCCACTGCAACACCCTGATCCATATTTCTACTTACTTCTTCGTAGAATGCAATTAGGTTAGTTTGACATGACCTATGTTTCATAAAACCATGCTGATTATTGCTAATAACACAGTTCTTCCCAATGAATTCCTGAATATTATCCCTTAATAGCTGTTCAAATAATTTCCCAGTCACAGAGGTTAAGCTCACAGGTCTATAATTTCCAGGCAAGGATTTTTAACCCTTTTTAAATATAGGAACAACATCTGCCTTCCTCCAATCCTCCGGTACAATACCTGAAATAAAAGAATCTTGAAAAATTAAATACAGAGGTTCACTTATTTCCCCACTTAGCTCCTTAAGTACTCGTGGGTGGATACCGTCAGGCCCCGGAGCTTTATTTACATTAATTTTCTTTAATAGCTGTAGCACCTTGTCTCGAGTTATCCAATCACAAGTTATCTGCAAGTTTGTTGCAGCAATCATATGCATATCTCTTGCCATAGGATCCTCATTAATATATACCGAAGAAAAATAGTTATTTAAAATTTCTGCCTTTTCCTGGTCTTCATTGACTAACAGACCCATCTCTGTTTTCAGTGTACCTACACTTTCATTTTTTGTTTTTTTAGAATTAATGTACTTGAAAAAATGTTTGGGGTTGGTTTTGCATTCTTTGGCTATCAATTTCTCATTTTCTAGTTTAGCCACTTTAATTGCCTTTTTGCAAGTATTATTGGCTTCCTTATATCTTATATAGGATGCATCTGATTGGTCCGATTTAAATGCTTTAAAAGTCCTTTTCTTATTTTTAATCTCTTGTTTTACTTCTCTACTAAGCCACATTGGTTTTAATTTGTTTCTTTTATATTTATTACCCAATGGTACATACTGTGAAATGTACCTTTCTAATATTTGTTTGAATAGTTTCCATTTTTCCTCAGTGTTTTTATCACTAAGGCGTTTATGCCAGTCGATATGTTGTAGAGCTGCCCTAATCTTATTAAAATTGGCTTTTTTTAAATTATACATTTTAATATACCCCACGTGCTTTTGCTTTTTTGAGTTTATTTCAAAAGTTACCATATTGTGATCACTATTTCCCAAATAGATTTACTTTTAGATATACTTTTAAATTAGTCCTTGTGATGATCCTTTCCATACAGACTTTTATTCTGTTTCCATAGTAATGCATTTGACTGCTATTTTGTCATTGTTGTGCTATGTTGTCTTTGTTATAGTAAAGGGGAATTTATTTCTGGTTTGGGCATGTCTAGCACCAGTAAAAACACACTCTGACTGTTTGAATAACTGCATCGTGGGTCAAGTTGCTATCTGCTCTGTATCGATTGAGTGCTGATGATACTCTTTAGCACATAGTTAAGATCATCTAATGTACTCAAAGTTCCCTTCTAGACGAATAGTTGTTGGGCCCTAAGATGAGTAATGCTATTCTCTGAGTGACCATATTTTAGATAATTCGCCAACCTGACCCCGTGTCCAAAAGCGTACCCATGTTTGCAGAGCACTCACTACATTACTGGTTGATTTAACCTCTCACTGTTAATCAGTGTCTTCTTCTTAAAGTCCTTCTCATTATTTGTGGTTATAAAACCAGGCTGGTCTCCAACAAAGCACTTTGTTTGATGGATTTCAGTTACAATTGCATCTTTCAATTGGTCTTGAGAAAGTTCACTTGCATCTTTATATAGAAGTAGTGTGGGATATCAAATAAGCAAACTATCCAGGGGGTACCAAGTGATGACCTGTTCCATTGGATTTAAGAGAAAAAGCTTCACTGAAGAAGAAGGCTCTTCAGATCTCGATCTTAATGACCTTCCACTCAAGTAAGCTGCTACTAATCCAAGACGTGCAACAGTTTTAAGAAAAATATGGATCTGCTCAGACAATTTATATACATTTTCCATCTGGTGGTTACAATAAAGGTGTTGACAGTTATAACAGTAATCAAATTCTTCAACAATTGCATTTTGTCTCCATCTACATCATAGTCACCTCCATGACTCACAGGTCACACAATTCAGTTTTCAGTATGACTGCATCACCGCGTAATTTCTGATGGCTTCTCTTTCTTTGCTGTAATTGCTAAATAATTCTAATGTAACTGGTCGCTAATTGATGTAGATCCTGTGATTTATGTACAAGTTAAAATAATAAATTACACAAAATGTCAAGTGTGTTTTCACTTTGACTTCTCCTTTGATGATAATTAAATTAGAATTATTTACGAGATTGTTACCATAATTACTTCATGTATTCAACATGATTAATGTTGCATTAGTACCCCAAGATAGATATTAATGCCCGAATGGGACTCAGAATATTACTCCAGAGACATAAGTAGATATTTGCAAAACTGCTGAGTGCGTTGAGAGAATATCAGATTAGTAAGGAGGTATCTGTGAATGGCATCAATGGGATTAGTCAAAAATAATCAACATTAACTGTACGCAGTCAGGAAGCTAAACGCAAAGTCACATGAAGATTTTTGGTTGTGGAATAATGTTTGCAAAAAAATGGAATTATGTGGCATCAAAAGAAAGAATATCTTTGGTATGACAGCTGTTACAGACATTTCTTGGCTAATTCTTGGCATATCGGCAGTTGTGACCTATTCTTCAGAAATGCTTAATCAGCTTGTAGAAATAAACACGTTACATTGATTCCTAATTATTATGTTTTATATTATATAGTGAATACATTAAAAGGCAAAAAAAAACAACAAAAAAAGAATTGAGGAAGTTAAAATAAAATAGATAAAAATCAACACTACTTGTCAGAACTTAACTATCGGCTTCTCCAATATCCGACACATCCGGGTTCACGGACCAATGACACACCCCCTGTGTAAATTGACACAGAGCACTGTGATTGGCTTAAACCCACCAATCAGAGTGTTCTTAGCCTAATTGCAGGGCGGGGCAAGGCTTTATAAGCCTTCCCCCGCCCTGCGGAGCTCAGTCTGCGCGGAGCCCTCCATGGGTGAAGATGGATTAATTTTCTTGCGCTCAGGTTTTTTCTTTTTCTTTGGGGTTTTTTTTTGTGCGCTCTGTTTTTTTATTTTATTTTAAGTTCGACGGGTATAATAGATTTTTATTTGGCCTTTTTTGGGGCTGAAAAATGAAGATTATAGAAAAAAGAAGACGTCGAATGGTAAGTTTAATTTTACTTTACAGGGTAGTAATTTTATTCCCCCCTCACTATTTTTTAGGGTGAGGGGGGTAGGTAGGGGCCTTTTTATTTGGGTGGGGGGGTGGGTGACTAGGGGCTTGGGGACCCCTAGTCACCTGTGATGGGGGGACTTGACTTAGGGCCCCCACCCACCGCCCAGGGGTGGGGGCCGGGGGGGAGGACAGTAGGTCCCCCCCCCTCATTATCTTTATGGCCTCTTCCCTCATTATCATTATGGCCTCCACCCGCTGCCCAGGGGTGGGGGCCAGAGAGGGGAAGGACAGTAGGTCCCACCCCCTCGTTATCTTTATGGCCCCCACCCGCCGCCCAGGGGTGGGGGCCGGGGGAGGGGAGGACAGTACGTCCCCCCCCTTCATTATCATTATGGCCCCCACCCGCTTCCCAGGGGTGGGGGCCGGGGGGAGGAGAGTAGGTCCACCCCCTCATTATCATTATGGCCCCCACCCGCTGCACAGGGGTGGGAGCCTGGGGGGAGGACAGTAGGTCCCCCCCCATTATCTTTATGGCCCATTATCTTTATAGGTCTGCCCCCCCGTATTGTTATTTAGGGCCCCCACCCGCCACGCAGGGGTGGGGGCCGGATAGTAGGGTTTTTTTTACAGTGAGCAGCCACGTGCTGCTCACTGTTTAGTATACATGCCCCTACTCACGGTATAGCGAGTAGGGGCATTCGGGAGATTTTAATCTCCTTTATGCTATTATGGGGGTATATTGACCCCCATAGAATGAGCGGGACCTGGGGGGTTTAGGAAGTGGCAGGGAGCACTGCTCCCTGACGCTTCTATCTTTACATATTAGAAGGAGAGAGCTGCGTGCCGGTAGCTCCCTCCTTGTAATAAACTGAACGAACAAACTCAGTGTTAGTTTGTTCGTCTGATTTTTCTATTCATTCATTTGTCTGTCTGACGAATGAATAGATGAAATTCCCGTTCGCATGTCCAGGTGTTTGACTGGGCATGTGCGTGAATCTCACAGTCTGTCTAGTGTGGGCAGATGATGTGTCCCACAGGGACTTCACCTACCCACACAAAGATGGCGGCGCCCTGAATAAAGATCCGGGCAGAAAATAAAGATTAATAAATAGGTAATATGGGGGGCTTAGGGGCATTTGGGGGTGACTAAGGGGTCAATTGGATGGAGTGGAGGCGGGAGGGGGGGTTAAAAAAAACAGGATTCGGCATGACAGTGCCGCTTTAAGAAACTCACTTCATCAAACTGTCTTCATATTGTATTCCTTAAAGCAATAGGAACTCTCCTCATCAAACTATCTTCATATTGTATTCCTTAAAGCTACAGGAACTCATCATATCACTTTATCTGCATATCTCGTTCCTTAAAGCTACAGGAACTCTTCTCATCTAACTATATCTATATTGTATTCCTTAAAGCCACAGGAACTCTTCTTCTCAAACTATCATCATATTGTTCCCATAAAGCTACAGGAACTCTTCAAACTTTCTACATATCGTGTTCCTTAAGACTACAGGAATTCTCATTGAATTCATCTCATCAAATTATATTCATGTTGTATTCTTCAAATAACAGGAATTGTTCCCAACAATCACTTCTAAATAAAACCTTATTGAAGAACTAATCTTTCTTTCCTTATTATTAATAAAAAGCCTAAAAGGTTTTCCTAACTTTATTATTGCAGTTCAGTTCCACTCCAAATCCATAGAAAGCAGAACACTACTGAAGTTTCTTCAGGAATGGCTGAAAATCTTTGTCAATGGTAATTTTGTATTTTCATTCTTTGAGAGCACTGAATTTTTATAAATCTCTGCCGTGCAATGTGAGAAACACATGGATGAAACTAGTGCCTCCGCAGATAGAAGTATTGGCCAGCTGCTATCATTTTAGTGGATTTACCAGTAGATTTATGTCACTAATTGCTCACTAATAGTGGCACCAGCTCCTGAAGGAATGTAAACGTACAAAGAAGCATTACATTGGTTCAGTGACATTTGGGTATGTTGCCTGCCTACTTTGGTAAGATTTTTTTTGTTTGGATTTTTTTTTGTAGTAGTAGTACCAGAATCAACAGTGAAACTGGTAAGTGTTTCATTTTGGAGGCTTCAGACAAACATTAAAGCGAAAGCCACAAACCCACTACAGCTTAAAAAGACTGTAGGCTTGGTAACCGCGTCATCTCATTGAAGTGGTTTTAGTATCTGTTTTTTTTATGTAGGACACAGGACTGCGTCTATGTCTAAGTCACCCTGTGCCCATTATAGGTGCAGGGTGTCTATTGTTGTTTTATTGTTAGATGTTTTTTGTGCTCTCCTGTCCTGCTGGTGCTTGCTACCAACTAGGTGGATTTAGCTGTGGAGCCCTTACAGCGCCACCTTTTCGTACCAAAAGCAATATGCACTACCTGAATAGCAAGGCTTGCTAATTTGCATATCTGGGTAGATTTGCATATTGTGGTTTCTGCAGTCAGGAGAGATATTTCATGTTAGCTAATGTCTTCCCTTCCCTTTTATTAATATGGTTATGTGTTATTATGAGTGCCTGTATGTTTCTTCACATGGTTTGGTTTTATGCATTTATTTGAGTGTGTCAACGTAAGCTTTGCAATGATCATATGGGCTATTCCCAGGTAAAAATAAACCTTTGCATGTTAGTTAATTTTGGAACTGTGTGTTCTGTGTCAATTTTTAGGGATCCCAGTGACAGAGTCTTTGGACCAGTTGGCTGGCTGCACGATCTCTCAAAAAGTGAGCTAGGCCCGGGAGCTGCAAGCGTCATTATACAGACAGGACCTAACACATTGCAGGCAGAGGGGACGATGCCTGCCTGAAAGGGAAGCTGCAGAGGAATAGGCAGAAGGGACAATACCTGCCTGGAAGAAGTACTGCAGAGAAACCCCAGTCAAGCTTCGGCAACTGGGGTCGAATTGTTTCAGGGTTCGGCAAGCAAGAGGGGACGATACCTGCCTGCAAGGGAAGCAGCAGAGGGATAGGAAGAAGGGATGACACCTTCTTGGGAGGAAAGAGCTCCAGAGAGACCCCAGTCAAGCTACGGCAACTAGGGATGAAGTGTTTCAGTGTACCGGGAAGCGACTAGTAAGCTGCCTGGGCAGCGGTACTTGGTCGGTGGCAGCGGTGGGATGGCCACATCTTTCATACAGCTTTAAAATATATTTTTTTAATGTTGTAATGCTAAATAAGAGCCTACAGCAACCCTTCCACTCTGTGCAGCTTGGGCTACTGAGGAAGCATTAGCATGAGTAGTATTGGCCAGTTGTGATTGGCGTGAGATTGTCAGTTGGCCACTTTCAGCCTATCACAGCACCCGTTATTGGTACAAATCAATATGTCTAGAAGGAAGTGTGTATTCTCTGCAATAGCCACACCTATATATCCAGGCTGTGAATGGACAGGGACCTTTATTTGCTGTTGAACTTCTCAAAAATGATTTAACACTGAAGGGAGTGACAGTGCCAGGGGATTCTAGGCACCATAACCAATTCAATTAATTGAAATGGTTATAGTGCCTACAGTGTCCCTTTATGCAGTTTTACTTAAAGGAACATCATAGGGTCGGGGACACAAACATATATTCCTCATCCTATAGTGTTAAAACACTATCTAGCCCCCTTGCCTCCCCCTTACACCCTTAAATATAGTAAATTATTACCTTTATTCCAGTCTGCTGGTGCTGGGTCTGCCTCGATTTGCATTCCTTGGCTGACATCATAAGAAGTAAAGATCTCAGTCAATCACAATGCTTTCCCATTAGAAACAATTGGATTGGCTGAAATTGTTAGTTTTGATGATCTTAGCCAAGGAGACGAGTCGGGGACAGGGTCAAACGCCGCCCTGGCCAATGAACATCTCCTCATAGAGATGAATTGACTCAATTCATCTCTGTGAGGAAAGTTCAGTGTCTGCATGCAGAGGGTGGAGACAGTGAATGTCAGTGATGCACAATGTGCAGCACTGCCCCAGGAAGCAACTCTAGCAGCCCTAGGATGTTATGTAAACACTGCCTTTCCTCTGAAAAGACAGTGTCTACTGCAAAAAAACTGCAGGGACTAACTATACTCAGAAGAACAACTACATCAAGCTGTAGTTGTTCTGGTGACTATAGTGTCCCTTTAACTTTATTTCTGTAGCCCTAGCCACACCTCCCCTGGATGTGACTCTCCCATCCTCACTTCCTGAAAAGTGTTCATTTAGAACCTATCCTGTGTTCAGTGTTTGCTGTTTAGACCATGTATTTTAGAACATATCCCTGGTAACTTCAGAACTCTGTAAATTGCCTACTAGTGACCCTGTGTAAGATTAGGTAAATATCTCACATGACGAAAGAAGAAATCATCAAAGTGTAATAGGAAGAAGATAAAATGTCTTCTATTACTGGACAGCATCAGAGAAATACATTTGTGTTGTTTATTCCTCACTAGAAGCATTCTATGCTTGTGGTATATTCACCAAGCTGTTATTTGATTAAGAGATCACTTTGGCTGAAAGGCTTTTGATTGGTCAGTGTCCAGCACAAATGATCCTGTGCTGGGCTAAAAAAAGAGAGTGGGCTAGCTAAGCTGCAACTTTGATGAACTCATATATGCATTTAAAAATTTTAAATTTTGTATTTTATTTTAACTGCCTTCTCCAAGCCTGTTTAAAGGACCACTCTAGTGCCAGGAAAGCATACTCGTTTTCCTGGCACTAGAGTGCCCTGAGGGTGCCCCCACCCTCAGGGACCCCCTCCCGCCCGGCTCTGGAAAGGGGAAAAGGGTTAAAACTTACCTTTTTCCAGCGCTGGGCGGGGAGCTCTCCTCCTCCTCTCCGCCTCCGTTCCTCCCCGTCGGCTGAATGCGCATGCGCGGCAAGAGCTGCGCGCGCATTCAGCCGGTCGCATAGGAAAGCATTCATAATGCTTTTCTATGGACGCTTGCGTGCTCTCACTGTGATTTTCACAGTGAGAATCACCCAAGCACCTCTAGCGGCTGTCAGTGAGACAGCCACTAGAGGAAAAAGGGGAAGGCTTAACTAATTGATAAACATAGCAGTTTCTCTGAAACTGCTATGTTTATAAAAAAATTAGTTAACCCTAGCTGGACCTGGCACCCAGACCACTTCATTAAGCTGAAGTGGTCTGGGTGCATAGAGTGGTCCTTTAAGTTCATAGTAGCTAAGCAAAGTTCTATGTCATAGGCAATTGAACAGTTAACAAGTGCTACTTAATCCTTTGATCTCCCGGTGACCACTATACTGAAAGAGTGACAGGTGAAAAATTGTCAGAAAGACAATGCAGACCAGAGAGATACAGAGAGGAGTAGGGGCTTTCTGAGACAGTTAAATGGACACAAATGAATTTAGGTATGTGGAAGTAATTAACCTTTGGCAGTTGAGATGTTCTGGAAAGCAGAATGCGATGTAAAAAGCGTGCACTTTTTTATTAAAATTCCAAGGACACTTACATAGGTTTTTTACTAAGTAAAACATATAATAAAATATCTTTCAGACTTGCATTGTTTTTCTTCTCTCTATTTTTACTTGCATCCAGAGCATTATTGATTGAAGCTGGAACTGGCTTCAGAATGTTTTACAGAAACATTGTTACTCTGTCACTAAAACTAATGACTATTTATGAAGAGGCACTTCTCAGGCAAAGGTTTCATAAAATAATTACGTTTCTTCCCTGAAAATTTTAATTGGTCTAGAATTTAACCCCTTCCCGACCTCGAACGTATCAGGTACGTCCGACAAAAACGGTCCTTATGGACCGTGGATGTACCTGATACTTCCACGGCAAATTTGACTTGTGATTGCTTCCAGCCTCTCTAAGGGTATTGCACGATACCTCGATGTTGAGGCATTGTGCAATACTTCTCCTTACTGCTGGGCACTCGAGTGATCGCCCCCCTGGAGTAATCACTTCCGGGTTGCCCCACGTGGCGCCCGGCAGTGTAGTGCAGAGCATCGGAAGCCATCAGGCAGGCTTCCGATGCTCTGTCCGTACTGAGTGCCTCTAAAAGGTTGAGGCACTCAGTTAAGATTTTAATAAAAAAAAAAATAACCCCTTCTCTCCCTCCCTCTCACTCCCTCCTTCTCCACTTACCCAATCGCAGCTGTTCCCCGACGGCGATCGGTCCATATTCTTTAGTAGTAAATGAGGACCCAGAGATGTATTATGGAAATACCTTAAGGCAAAGAGAGACAAAAAGAATATATAGTGTAACGCTTTATAACATTTATTGCCCCAGAATATAAAAAGATCCCCCCCAACATAGGAACTCTTACAAGAAATTGATTAAAATATGGTACTCATCGTTAGTGACCATGTAGAAAAAAATCCTTGTGGCTGCTCGTTTTCCTGTAGTTCCAGACAGTTTTTTTTTAATTTTGAAAAAATAAAATGGTTTGGAAATAGCAAAGTGCTACTTGTACCTTTTTCCCTATTACTTGCAAAAAAAAGCCAAGAACATGTTGACATTGGGTATTTCTAAACTCAGGACAAATTTTAGAAACTTAAAATATTGTGTGCATGATGTGTATGTGTGAGTATGCAGGCTTGAAATGGTCTCAATCATATCATGGAAAAAAGTGATCAGGAAAGTCACCAAAATAAGCAAACTATTACCAAAACTAATACATCAATTCTACTGAAAATGTCGAGATTGACTCAAGCAAATTACTATTTTAAATGTAATACGACTTAAAATGCATTATCCATATATTTGTTCATAGTGGAATATTGGCCTCTGAAACAGCTTTTTACTTAAGATATTGAGAAAAGTCACAAAAATGCATATTTTGTAACTTTTCGTTGAAAACTGGACACATATCATTCGTTTGCTCCATACGCCTGCTATTTCTGACCTCCCCTTTAACCTGGGGCATTTACCTTTTTTCGTCATGAGTACTGCTATACGTGAGACCATGACTGAGCTTTCAGTCTTAGCTTTCTAAATATTGAGTTGCCATACCCAGAAACCATTGTGATGTCTTTGAGCACGTTGTATTGGATCCACAAAGCAATTTGTATAGGATAAACTCTGCAGTGCTATTTAAAGTTAGCTTAGTCACAAGATTTGGTGAAATGAACAGTCAGTGCAAAAGATAGAGAGCCAGTGAATTTGAGGAAAAGGTGAAAAAAAAGGTCAGACAACTTTATAAGGCAACCAATCAAGCCTGCCCGTGTCAAGGCACTACTGAAACATCAGGTAAGAGATGAAGCACCTGGGAGGGCAGAACAGAACCCCAAAACTGGGGCTAACTTTCCAAAATCAGGACTCCTGTCAACTGTGCTGTCCATAGGTGGAGGTGTTGAAAGGTAGCAGTTCTTACTTGGACTTGGATTGCAATTGGAAGGATCGATTCAAAGTCTGTAAAAATGGGAAAATCTTACTACATTTAAAAAGTGGTGGATGCATAGAATAATCTTCCAGAAGAGATGGCAGAATTTAGTATTCTGGAAATAATCACCGCTAGGATTGGTTTGGGATATAAATATGAACAGACTGGAAGTTCAAGCAGTTCTTTTATCCACTGTCAAGTCAAGTTTGATGGAAGTTAAAGGGCTACACTAAGCACCATGACTACTTCAGTGTTTTGAAGTGGTCATTGTGCCTGTGGTTTGTATGCGCAGCACATGAGTTTAACCCCTCTGCTGCTGGAGGTGTAATTCCACCTCCTGCATTGTCATTGGGGCATCATTTGTCATGATTTGTCATCATTTGTAAGTTCTGGGCTGGCTAATGTCAATTCGGTGCATTGAATTACATTCATTGGCTGAGAGTGGTCAGCTGATGCTCTCAGCCAATGTATGGCCATCGTTATCAACTTCTGAATAGTGCTGCTCTGCATAAGCCAGTTGTCATGACTAGTCAATGGCGCACCCATAGCGCTAGATGGGGACCTAGACTAGAGGGTAAACCATTGCATGAAAGGGTTTGCCCCATTACCTGGAAATGGGGCCAATGTACTTCTGGCATCATGACCACTATACTGGGCTACATTTCTCTTCAAGTTACAAAGAGATTAAAGGAACACTATAGTCACCTAAACAACTTTAGCTTAATGAAGCAGTTTTAGTGTATAGATCAATTCACTACCATTTTGTTTCTGTTTATGCAGCCTGCATGAAAAAAAATGGTTTCACTTTCAAACAAATGTAATTTACCTTAAATAATTGTATCTCAATCTCTAAATCGAACTTTAATCCCATACAGGAGGCTCTTGCAGGGTCTAGCTAGCTATTAACATAGCAGGGGATAAGACAATCTTAATTAAACAGAACTTGCAATAAAGAAAGGATACACTTTAGATGACTTTTTACAGGAAGTGTTTATGGAAGGCTGTGCAAGTCACATGCAGGGAGGTGTGACTAGGGTTCATAAACAAAGTGATTTAACTCCTAAATGGCAGATAATTGATCAGTGAGGCTGCAGGGGCATGTTCTATACACCAAAACTGCTTCATTAAGCCAAAGTTGTTTTGGTGACTATAGGGTCCCTTTAATGAGCAATTTTGCATATAAAGAACAATTCCTATCTAAAATTCTGAAACTGGAGCAATCAGCACAAACTTCATACTTGTTTCTATGGATATTGCTCCATTTAGAACTTTGCAACAGAATTATTCCTTAAATGTGACTTCACTATACATCTACGAGACTCTTACCTGTAGCAAACTCCTAGGTTCACATCCTTGTGTGATTGGACACTAAATATTCTATGCTGCTGCCCATATTTATCAAAAATCAATAGGAACCGTGCTTTCATTCCCTCTGCAGGATTAAAGAAATAGGCTCTGTGTACGTTATCATAAAGCAACCCATCTAATATCAGAGGCAATACCAGTAACGAGCCTGATTTGTTTATCGTCTTCATTTATTTCTCCGCTGTACATTACGAGCCATTTTTATGTGATTTGCCCAAACCTTGCAAGAAAGAAGGATAGTTTGTTTTTATTAATAGCAATAATATTGTAAAATATGGATCTGAAAATATATTTTACTCTTAGCTATCAGTTTGGTTGATGGGCTCAGTAAAGAATTGAGGAGCACAAGACTGTTAAAACACAAGCGCACCATTGGGAGATAAAGTAGCTTGAAATTATAGTGTAGTAAATGATAATTTACTAAGGTATTTGTGCGGAAAAACATGCAGCTACCGGTCTAGGGCACTCACAGAATGAGCGGCACTTTGTCAACTAAAGATTAGGTTGGGTCTGAAAAAGTCTCTCTGGATACATTTCCGTGAAATGAAAACTGTACAGATACTTTCCAATTATTGTGTGTACTCGCTAGAAGCTTTAGCTTGATGGGTACAAAGAAACGTGGGATCAGCACTTTTAAATAATAAATACTATTGTAAATAATGAATCATTTGTGTATTTATAAACACATAAGAGAAAATAGTTTAGTGCACCACGGCTTTATTTCTTGGAAGTTTAAGAACTCGCCATTCTAGGATAGGTAGTAATAATGATTGCTTGGACAGTAGTCCTGCTTTTTTTCGTCATCTTTTTTGTTTCCACCATATTCAAATTATGGTTTTAAACTTTAGTTATATGTGTTTTTTCCCCATTACTTGTTAAAGCTACCGTATATACTCGAGTATAAGCCGACCCGAATATAAGCCGAGGCCCCTAATTTTACCCCAAAAAACTAGGAAAACGTATTGACTCGAGTATAAGACTAGGGTGGGAAATGCAGCAGCTACTGGTAAATTTCTAAATAAAATTAGATCCTAAAAAAATTATATTAATTGAATATTTATTTACAGTGTGTGTATATAATGAATGCAGTGTGTGCGTATGAGTGCAGTGCGTGTATGAATGCAGTGTGTGAGTGCAGTGCGTGTATGAGTGCAGTGTGTGTGTGTGTATGAGTGCAGTGTGAGTGCAGTGTGTGTGTGTATGAGTGCAGTGTGTGTGCGTATATATTAATTGAATATTTATTTCCAGTGTCTGTATATAATGAATGCAGTGTGTGTGTGTATGAGTGCAGTGTGTATGAGTGCAGTGTGTGTGAGTGCAGTGTGTGTATGAATGCAGTGTGTGTGAGTGCAGTGTGTGTGAGTGCAGTGTGTGTGAGTGCAGTGTGTATGAGTGCAGTGTGTGTGAGTGCAGTGTGTGTGAGTGCAGTGTGTGTGAGTGCAGTGTGTGTATGTGAATGAAGTGTGAGTGTGTGTGATGCAGTGTGTGTGAGTGCAGTGTGTGTGAGTGCAGTGTGTGAGTGCAGTGTGTGTATGAATGCAGTGTGTGTGAGTGCAGTGTGTGTATGAGTGCAGTGTGTGTATGAATGCAGTGTGTGTATGAGTGCAGTGTGTGTGAGTGCAGTGTGTGTATATGAATGAAGTGTGAGTGTGTGTGATGCAGTGTGTGTGATGCAGTGTGTGTTTGTGTATGTGTTGGTGGGGGTGGGCATTTAATATATTATAATTTTTTTTTATATAAACATATTTTTTTTGTATTATTATTTATTATTTAATTATTATTAATTTTTTTTAATTATATTTTTTTTCGTCCCCCCTCCCTGCTTGATACATGGCAGGGAGGGGGGCTCCTTCCCTGGTGGTCCAGTGTCATTGGTAGTTCAGTGGGGGGGAGAGGGGAGCTGGCAGAGCTGTACTTACCTTTCCTGCAGCTCCTGTCAGCTCCCTCCTCCTCCGCGCGGTCTGTGCAGCTCACTCTGTCAGCTCCCAGTGTAAGCTGACCGAGGTGCTGAACGGACGGCGCGGAGGAGGAGGGAGCTGACAGGAGCTGCAGGAAAGGTAAGTACAGCTCTGCCAGCTCCCCTCTCCCCCCAGTCTGTATTATGGCAATGCAAATTGCCATAATACAGACTATTGACTCGAGTATAAGCCAAAAAATGTGCTGAAAAACTCGGCTTATACTCGAGTATATACGGTATATCTTATGCCTTTCTTTCGGAGAAAAAAGCATGTTGATTCGTTTTCGTGCATGGACCATCTTGATTTTTACTTACAATTCAAAATGTGTAACTGGACCATAGGCAGATGCCAACTATCAATGATGCCAGAGCTGAGTAAACAGAGCTTAAAGGGACACTATAGGCACCCAGACCACTTCAGCTCATTGAAATGGTCTGGGTGCAGTGTTTCAGGTTCTTTAACCCTGCAGTGGTTTTTATTGCAGTTTTTAATAAACTGCAATAATTACCTGCTGTATCGGAGCTTCCTGTACCCCGGTTGGGTACCTCCGCCGACGGATGCTTCCAGTGCTCACCGAGGCCTCCAAGCACTCCACCAGACACCATCAGCACTGCAGTCCCCATGTCCAGCGTTACAGCTTGGCTGGGAACTTGCCATCATCCCCCCACCCTGGCCCAAGACCAGGATCCAGCTTCCAGTGGGTGAACCTCTCCTCCAAGAGAGAGTAGCAGGAACAGCTCTTAAAAGAGCTTAGTGATTATAATCCCAGGGGAGTATGGTGATATAGCAATCCCCAGGGTAGATACAGCCTTTTCCCCCACACATGAGATGAGACTCCATGTTGAGGGCAAAACAGGAACTCAATTTTAATGGAGGCATACTGGCCTTTTATACAAGTTTCCCAACAAAGTTGACGCCCAGGTGGACCTTGTTGGGCACAGGGACATAAAGTGTACAAGCCAATAAAAACAATGTGACAATAAATGACACTCCCACATACAGTACATACTCCCTCCCCTCTGCCTGTGATATAATTAAGGCAGATCATGCATTAACTTAATTATCCGCAGGCAGAAAAAAACACACATTTTAACAAAGTCCAATAAGTACCCCAAAATACAACATATCCCCTGATAGCCCTGAGCTGGGTGAACAACATATCCAAAAAATCACCCAGATCAGAGCAGGGGTTCAGGAATTTCATGGAAGTCTCTTTTTGACCAACCGCAGGCATGTTTCATGTTTCATGTTTCATGTTTCATGCCTAAAACAGTTGCAGAGAATTAGGCTGTGTGGCCGGTCTATTTTAAACAGTCAAATTAACGAACGGAATGGTGAGTGACCATAGTCAATGTGTATCCCTTGTTCGTGGGCTTCAACTCACTGAACGCCTTCGAATAGTCGAAGTTCCCTGGAAGGTAACTGTTCAGTGGTGTTCGTGCCGTTGCGTGTCCGATTTGAGTTCCATGAACTCAACGACAAAACACCGCTGAACACATTCGACCAAAGAATGTTGAATGGCGGCGACTTAGACACTTCGACTGTAGTGGATTTGCCACTTCGAAAGTTCGAATCTGTTCCAGTATAAGTCCAAGAGGCAGAAACAGTATCTTTAACCCCCAATTCACCACTGGGCCATAGTCACAGGGTAGGAGGCTGGCAAACAGGCCCCTCCAAAAACCAGTGGCGAGGTCACTTGCCACACCTGCCAGAGTTAACTCCACCTCTAGTGGCTGTCTACCAGACTTGTGGTTGCCTAACTGACGCTGGATGCAGCGTCACTCAAAACCACATCATAAAATGCTTCCCTATGAGGGAAGTCCTAATGCGAGCACAAAGATTGCCGCACATGTGTTAGGTCCCCCAGATGGCTGACATCGGTGGCAAAATAGTTTATAACCCCTTCTGAACCACACTGCATTTAATTTATATTACAAAGTTATGTTAACTGCCTGCTAGAGCCTACAGCAGATGCCTGTGTTTGATTAAAGTTCACTGCAACAAATAAGAACATTAAAAGTAAACACACTTTGCTTTAAAAAACTAATTGAAAATGAAACCATCCTTTCCATAGAGGCTGTGTGAGTCATAGTCATAGGT
This sequence comes from Pelobates fuscus, assembly GCF_036172605.1. NCBI lineage: Eukaryota > Metazoa > Chordata > Amphibia > Anura > Pelobatidae > Pelobates > Pelobates fuscus. The sequence continues at coordinate 119,173,834 of NC_086328.1, read as the reverse complement.
GTGGCTAGAAACAAAAGTGATTTAACTCCTAAATGGTGGAAACTTGAGAAGTGAGACAGCTTCATTAAGCTAGAGTTGTTTTGGTGTTTAATTTCCCCTTTAACGTTCAACACCTGCCATTAGGTTAATCTCAGTCCAACCTATTGTGATTGTCATAAAATCCAGTATTCTTGGATATACGCCCAAGTAAACAGGGCCGGACTGGCCCACCGGGATACCGGGAAATTTCCCGGTGGGCCGCCGGCACCTGGGGCCGGGCAGACAGCTGGGTCTGCTGGCCGGCGGCCGCTGGCTGGGGTGGTCTGCTGGTCGGCGGCCGCTGGCTGGGGAGGTCTGCTGGCTGGGGAGGTCTGCCGGCGGCCGCAGGGGGAGCAGGCTCTTCTGTCTCTGCTCCCCCTCCCTCGCGCGCAGCTTAATGAGACCGGGGCCGGAATATGACGTCATATTCCGGCGCCGGTCTCTTGCTAGCGCGCGAGGGCGGGGGAGCAGAGACAGAAGAGCACAGAAGAGCCTGCTCCCCCTGCGGCCGCCAGCAGACCTCCCCAGCCAGCGGCCGCCGGCCAGCAGACCTCCCCAGCAGACCTCCACTAGCCCACCCAGCCGGTCACCAACAAGTAAAATATGTAATTCTGTCAGTGTCAGTGTGAGTGTATGTGTGTGTGTGTGTCTGTGTCATTGTGTGTGTGTCATTATGTGTTTGTCTGTGTCATGGTGTGTCTGTGTCATTGTGTGTGTGTCTGTGTCATTGTGTGTGTGTCTGTGTCATTTTGTGTGTGTCTGTGTCATTTTGTGTGTCTGTGTCATTTTGTGTGTGTCTGTGTCATTTTGTGTGTCTGTGTCATTTTGTGTGTGTCTGTGTCATTTTGCGTGTCTGTGTCATTGTGTGTGTGTCTGTGTCATTGTGTGTGTGTCTGTCATTTTGTGTGTGTCTGTCATTTTGTGTGTCTGTGTCATTTTGTGTGTCTGTGTCATTGTGTGTGTGTCTGTGTCATTGTGTGTGTCTGTGTCATTGTGTGTGTGTCTGTGTCATTGTGTGTGCCTGTGTCATTTTGTGTGTCTGTGTCATGATGTGTGTGTCTGTGTCATTGTGTGTGTGTCATTATGTGTGAGTCTGTGTCATTATGTGTGAGTCTGTGTCATTATGTGTGTGTCTGTGTCATTGTGTGTGTGTGTGTGTGTCTGTGTCATTGTGTGTGTGTGTGTGTGTCTGTGTCATTGTGTGTGTGTGTGTCTGTGTCATGGTGTGTGTGTGTCTGTGTCATGGTGTGTGTGTGTCTGTGTCATGGTGTGTGTGTGTCTGTGTCATTGTGTGTCTGTGTCATGGTGTGTGTGTATGTGTTTGTGTCATGGTGTGTGTGTGTGTCTGTCATTGTGTCTGTGTCATTGTGTGTGTCTGTGTCATGGTGTGTGTGTGCATGTGTCATTGTGTGTGTGCGTGTGTCATTGTTTGTGTGTCTGTGTCATTGTGTGTCTGTGTCATGGTGTATCCGTGTGTCTGTGTGTATTTAAAAAGTGTTTTTACTCACCTTTTTTTTTTCTCCCCACGCCGTGCTGGTCTCCCCTCGACTGGCCCTGCCTCTATGGCTGAGATCATCAAGCATGATGATCTGAGCCAATCCAATGCTCTGCCATAGGATTGGCTGCAAAGGTGCTGCACACTGTGCAATCACGCTGTGCAGCACTGACACAGGAAGCACCTCTAGTGACTGTCTGAGTGACTGTCACTAGAGGTGTCACTAGGAAGCAATGTAAACACTGCATGTGAGTATGCGTAATGTATTATTAAATTAAAAGGACCAATATTATATATTAGAAAAAGAAATATATATATATATATATATTACTCAACCATCTGGGGTGGCAAGACATTGCCTTACATATTACATACGGCAATATATGGGGCAATGACTTATGGGGCTGGCATAGATTTTTTTTTTCCAGGGCTGCTTTGTATCCCCAGTCCGGCCCTGCAAGTAAAGGATTGCCTATGTGGACTGAAGCCGTACTAGACTTTTTCTAAAATGTCTCAAATTCTAACCTGAAGCATTGGTTCTTGGAGCATGAGTGCTACACAGTCTTGTGGTTTAGAAAATAATTTGCAATACATTAAAAAGGGTGCCTTTAAAAATGACAACCCTGCCCATGGCAGAAAGTATTCATCGCAAACTGCAAGGTTATTATAAGGGTACATATCAGCACCCAACTCCTGCAAATAGAATTTAGATGCTAGGGAGTAAAAAGTTAGACACAGTCCGTGGGATGAATTAGGCAACTGTCATTGCCGTTGCCAATCATACTATTTGGTGTATTGTTAAATTTGATGCCACTGGGAGTACATATCACGGAGTCATTATATAGAACAACAAACTTTGACTAACACACCTTCCACACGGACCTGACTAAACATGAAAAAGTTGCACGGATGCATTTTAGAAGAACACAACCCGTCAATCATTCCTGCAGTCAGGGGTTTATGGAGCAATATGAGTTAGAAGCCTACAGAGCTGTTGCTGCACAGCCGTGTCTATTTCCTCCATTACAAGCTGTTAATGCCGAGCAATGATGTGTTAGCTGTATGCGCAGTCAGGTGCACAGCTGGAGAGAATATTTCTGACTGATCATAAACCGCTTTGCTTGCTTGGGTGGAATGAAATCCTGGGCAGGATTCTACCGGGTGAATTTATGAATTTATTATTATTATAAAAACCCTTTGCGAATTCTATACGCATTCCTGGCAGTTCCAGAATTAAATTTTTTCAGCTGTTGTGAAACTGTATCCCCCATGATGCCTACAGGCACTCAAAGCACCATGGAAGTTGTATTTCATTTACCGACGGAGAACTGAAAGGCTTTCAGAATAATCGCAAAACGAACTAGCAAGAACTCAAGTAACTCACAGACAAATTTGTGTCCACCATGCTTACTAAATGTTTTGCTTTTATTTATTTTAAATGTCATATCTACCAGTATTTTGGTTTTTTGTTTTATATTTAGTTCTGTATGTTTATTAAGATAGGTTAATCACTTTCCCTCCTGACATTTTGATTGGATTGGTTACACTAGGAGTCCTTCTTTAGTATCTAAAGTAGACACTTGGTGATGCTTTATGATTTTTAAGACCCTTAATGTTTTTAACCAACATTATTTATTGTTAGTTGTACGTTTTCATTTTTGTTTTTATATTGTAAATGTGTTTGTTGATATTTATATTTGATATTTCAGCTTTGTGCTTGCTGACGTTGACTGTATCACAGAAAATGCTCGATAAGGCTATTTTTGTGAAAGGTTGATTTCCCACACAATATTGCTCTTTTGCAATACCAAATATAATGTAATAAAGGACTCACTTGCTATGAGGCTTTTCTGAATCTGGCTGTCCTACACTAGAATAGGAATTGGCAATCTACAACTTTCTAGTTGGCAAAACTCAATAGCCCATGTGCCTAAGGAATCTGTATAGTATTTCAATAAAAGCTGGGCCGTTAGAGATTTGATTAAATAACCGTAAAGAACTCAATTAACTCTTTATGTGTAGCATGGAGTTTATTTTTTCAATTTTTGTAATTAAGGGTTGAGTGCTAAGTGCAATACTTCTCATGACCCAAAACCTTGGTGAAATTTATCCCCATCCCATTCCGGGGTGGGATGGTAGACAAATAAATCTTCTTTTTGTCTGTGGACTAGCGGAGGAGCAGGGGACCTGTGACATTCACCAGCACAGATTCACCTTCCAAACTACTGCCCCTCTATAAGAGATAGAAGGTACCTGCATTTGACTTCATCATCTAGTGCATTTTATGTGCTATTCAGCGTGCATCTAAAGGGGACAGGAGAGAGGGAAGACGAAAAAATATCCAGGCCTCTGGTAATCACGGGGTCAAATGTAGTCACATTAACCCATGACCCCTATTATATGCCATTCACTCTCCCATTTTCTGTATTAATTTTTGGATTGGTCCTTCCAGGACTCACAGAGTTAAAAGTGAATACAGGGCAAGGGATGCAAAGTGATTACGTGTGCATTGGTTATTCGTCTTTGTGGTCCTGAAACTATTACTATGCACAATAGGGACACGCATAAAATAACGCTTTTGCATGCCCTGAGTGAGTTCCGTCTCAGTCTCGAAGGGGTGTTTAATCTTTGCTTGCAAAGGGACTTGCTCTTCCAAGCTGTGCGGGAGATGATTGCTTTGCTTTTGACTGTGCAGTGAATAAAGTGAAGGCAGATAATGCTGCTTCTCACAATTTTCTTCTAGAGGCCTCTTTTCATTCCGTCGTGCTGAGAACCTTTAATTCAGCTTTTTTTTTTGTCTGTCACTCACCGCTCAGCATCCTAACCTCTCCAATGTAGTCTTTACCTGGCTCTTCAAAAATGGGCTTTCATTTTCTGTGACAGTGCTTGCGGAGGGTCCTGCTGTCCCATGCACAGCGTACGGGGCCCATTGTTGGGATAATGCTATCCAATAACATGTCCGTAATTAAGGTAATGTTCTAATGCTTTGTATTTCACTGTTTTTGAAATGTACATTGCCAATCAAGTTAGAATTATGGCAGATTTTGCTGCGTAAAAACTTGTGTGATCACATCAACCTCAGAAAAGAACAAATCTCTCCCAAAGAGTATACAGCACTCAAATAGTTCAGGATAACTTGTTGGAGACAAAATGTGTGAAAATATATTCGTGCACAACACAGAATCAAATTCATTGAACATTTCCATGGGAGGAAAATCTCTGAATAATAGGAGGATTAAAGCATGGCTAGAGGACACATGGCCAAAATAAATGTGCTCTAGTGACACAATCATTATGTATAGTAATGAGTGGAGCAAAGTGAAACACAACTTAGAAACAGTAGAGAGAACTTTATACAAACTCCTTGAATGTTAGATGGTACTTCCAATTAGATATGATGGTGAGTATAACCGGCTTCCGGTAACTCACTAAAACAGCTTTCTTGAATTTCAAGGTGGCTGGGCAGGCTGTTAAACACTTTTCCGGCTCGGCTGGATTGTAGATGAATCGCTGTGGTTGCAGTCTCAAATAAACCGCTCCGAGCTCCGTGTGCTACAGGCACCTCCCCCTTGTATGACGTCAACGCGTTTCGCCATATAGCGGCTTCCTCAGGACGTGTGCATAGCGTGCACACGTCCTGAGGAAGCCGCCATACGGCGAAACATATTTTATGCTGGTTATTGTCTTCCCCATCCCTTTATAAATATGTTATTATGCAATTATAATTTCCTGTATATTTTGTGACATGTTTTCTTATTTGAATTTTATTATGTTTGTCACAGCAATGTTTATGTAATGATCATATGGGCTAGTCCCAAGTAAAATGAAGTTTTGTATGTTCGTTCCTTTTGCAACTTGTGTCCTGTGTGGATTTTTAGGGAGCCCAGTGACAGAGTCTTCGGACCTGTTTTTTTTGGCTGAAGGATCCCTCTAGCTCTGGGATAATTCAAGAGAGCTAGGCCTGAGAGCCGCAAGTGCCTTTGTAAAGGCAGTAGCAATCACTATAAGCACAGCTCAAGAGGAATAGGCAGAGGGTATGATACCTGGCTGGAAGGAAAACTATAGAGGAATAGGCAGAGGAGACAATCCCTCCCTGGAAGAAGGGCTGCAGCGGAATAGGCAGAGGGGATCATACCTGCCTGGAAGGAAGGGTGCAGCTTGGTCGGGTGGAAGAGCTCTGGAGAGACTCCAGTCAAGCTTCGCCGACTGGGGCTGAAGCGTTCCAGGGTCCCAGAAAGTGACTAGGAAGCGGATTGGATGGAGGTACTCAGTCGGAGTACAGGAGCTTCATAACAGTGCTGAAGGTCCAGCTCAAAGAATCATACCTTCTAAGCTCATAACTGCTAGCACTAAGCACAACGAAAGCCAAAAAATGTAGATAACATGCTTTTTTTGCAGCTATCTAAATGAGGCTGGATATAAACAGACAATGCTAGTGTCCATGGCTTTTTTAAAATAAACTTGAATATCTTTGTATACAGATATACTGTTGACAACACAAAATTTAAGTAACACTATGTTTTTAGTATCATTAAAATGATAATTTTAAGGCAAAAATCTTAGGTGAGACCCACTCTAACAATTAACCTTTTTTATTTCAGTTAAAAGGCAAAATCCCTAATGAAAAAAATGGGTATTTTATGAACCCCTACACACTATTAACCTTTAATAGGGTACACACGGGGTGGGTGGCAGCACAGTAACAAGGCTGTGTAATAAAAAAGCAAATACAAACACACACAGGTTTACCTACCAAAGTGAGAATTAAATGTGAATTCAAAGTGAATTTCAAATGTAAAGCCTGAGTAGTCAAAGTAAAAGCATATCTGACTTACAGAATTATTTCCAATTCAGCTATTTTGACTTTAACTTTGAAAAACAACATAAAATTTAAGAAAATGATTTTGGTTGAGACTCTGAGGAGGCAGGCAAAGCTAGCCAAATAAGGGACATGTGGAAGTGTGGGGGAGTGTAGGTTCAGTAAGCAGGGGTGGGAGCGGTATAGGTTAGGGGTTGGGTCAATATATATATATATGTATATATATAGGCAGCCATTTCCTAATCCTGTCAGCCATATTGAATCTAGCCATCCAGCTTCCCTCTCCTCCTTGATTTTCAGTTCTTTTCTCTGCAGGTGGAAGGGTGCTTGCCAAGATGGAGAAATGATGAGCTGGGTGGATTCTTCCCCTAACTTCTGGTGTAAGGTATTGGTTGACGGAGATGTTCCCACTGAGCTCACAGCCGGCTAGTGGTAAGCATCATGTTAACATAAGGCCAGGTTTGAGACCAGTTGGTGGTTAGGGCGAAGGGATGAGTTGGGATTGGTTGGCAAGGTCTGGTTTGGGGTTTAAGTAAGATATTTATTGTTTATATTAATATGTTAAGTTAATGTTTTATGATATTATTGGTTAATTTAATAAAGTTGTGGCCTGTTTTACTCCTAGCTATGTTTCTGTTTCATCATTGGGGTCTAGGTGGGGTCTTGGGAGAGGGTTGTGGAAGGGATTAACATGGTCCCCCTTACCTTCACACATGTTCCATGTATTAGGACCACCTGTGAGTAGTGGGAGTTAATTCTGTGAGTCACAATATAAGTAATGTAAGCTGGCGTATTAACACATCTTATTACTGTTTTTAAAGCCTGCCTGTTGTCTCCCTTTCAGACGCTCATTGGAGCCCCTCACTCTCTCTCCTATTTCACCTTGGCATGTTTCATATGTCGGCTCTTGTTGCTTGATGCCTGCTGCTTTCTTTTTTTTTTTTCAGCAGGGAGGTGATTTAATGCACATATGAGCAAAGATTTCAAAGCCTTCTCTGAGTTTATTTAACCAGTTTATGTTCATTGCAAGTTTACATGCACAAGACAAGGCTCGACTGTCTTGAATTCTGTGGGATAGTTGCAATTTTATGGTACTATCCCACCGTCCCAACTTTGTTATGTTATGTTCTGCTCTTGAAACAAAAAATCTTGGATTATGCACAAACCTTTGGCAGTTTAAGATTCCAAACATGTCAACTATATAAACAGTGGCCGATAGGTTAATGCTGTGGCTGCGACCCCAAGAGAATGAGGGGTTTTGCCACCTGAGCCGCTCTTGTCCCCCTGTCCAGAGTGATGCTTTCCAATTTCCCAGGATAGTATAGCTCTTACAAGAGCTGGGTGATTATAGCATGTATAGCTGGTCCCTACAATCATGAGATGATACTCTATGATGAGGGTATGCAAGGAATAATTTTCATGGTTCCAAACTGGCCTTTTATGCAATTCCCCATGCAAGGGGTACTCCCACATGGACCTTGTGGGGAACTGACAAGATAAAGACATAGACCAATGACAATGATGTTCAAACATATGACACTCCCATTACAATCATACAATCCCTCTCTTCTGCCTGATAGATAATTGAGCCAGATACTGTACTAACTCAATTATCGCAAGGTGAAAATGAACACAATTTACAAGTAACCTGTAAGTACCCCAATAATTCACATAAACCCCACACAAATTATATCTCCTGATAGCCCCGATCTGGGGGAACAACATATTTAAAAATCAGCCAGGTCGGTTCAGGGGTTTAAAAGTATGATGGAAGTCTTGCTTCTGATTACCGCACACGAGGCTTCTGCCCAAATTAGTTCCAGAAATTCAGGTTGTGCAGCCAGTCTCTTTTGGGAACTCCAAACATAACAAAATACAGAAAGGAACCATTAGTGAGCAGGCTAGTTGGATATCCCTCGTTTGGGAGTTTGGTTTCACCGAACGCCGCTTTTGTCAGATGAATGGGAGCGAACATAAGTAGGGATGGAAGTCTCAGCGGTGTTCGGGCCACCGAGTGTCCGATAATAGTGCCATGCACTCGACAACCAAACCCGCTGAAAACATTCGTCAAAACAAGATGGCCACCACCTCGTGTTCGTCCATATGAATGGCGGCCACCCAGCCGACCACTTAGAATGTTCAGGGATTGCAGTTAAAGAAGGTGTTAGGAAGGTCAAGGGGGTTAACTAGTGGCACACGATGGTCCTGGGTGGTCAGTTGGTTTGACAGTTTGTTCAGTATACGAACACTGGGTAGGTTTTAAGCGTTCGGTTAGTTCGTATACAGAATGATGCAAGGCAATAACATGTAGCATTATGCAGAAAAGTTTACAGGGTGCAATCCATGAAGGAGGCATCCGTCACAAATGCCTTCTAGAATTCTCTCAACGCTATTCACTAAAGTAAGAACTCAAAGTTAATTCTCAGTGACTTTCAAGTTATGGTCAAGATGGAAAAAGTGGAACAATTCTCAAGATCAGCTATGTTTTCATTTTAGCTACTCTGGTCTGAAATCTGAAATTCTCACTTTAGTAAATAACCCCATAAGAGTGGTATTTTAACATCACTCCTTCAAACTATTTTTTACATTTACACTTATTATAATTTCTAAATAACACAAATGGAGTTGCAGAAATTGAAACCAATTTGGACTGACCCTGACATGGCTTATGACTCATATATTCTTCTATATATAAATCAAAAGAAAAACACATTTAAGCTTTATGGTGCTGTCCATGGAAGAATGAAACATTTCTTATTCCAATATTTTATTACATGTAGTGTCACAGGGAGATAGTTTCCCCCTGGACAAATAGGGAAGGGGGAGCATGACTGCTGCCCATGGTTTGTGTGCTGGTATTATAAATTACAACAATGTTGCAGAAAATGGAGAAGTTTTATATGGAGCAGAGGGGAGGGGACTTACCAGTCAGCAGGATCAGTTGAGGGACCCTGACTGAAGTTCCCACCCTCCCTCCTTGTTTTTGTTGTGGTTGTGTGGTCTTTCTTTGTTTTTCTTTATTGTCACAGCTGGTGGGTTCCCTGGACAGCGCAGTTGAAGGAAGGAGTATGATGCAGTGGCACCTTGTGGAGACTACAGTCGGCATAGGGCTGATGGCTAGTGACGGCTGTGTTGGGCTCTTGGAGACAGCCGACAGGTTTAACAATGTTATGGTTTAATAAAGCTGTGGCCATTGCCCTTATCCACTTAAAAGGTGTCCAGTGTGTTATTGGGGGCAGCGGTGGGAGGTTGGATATGGGGCAGCAGTCATGTCACAAAAAGGGGTGGCTTTAAAACAACTTTTTTCATAACAATTTATGAACTTGCAAAACTCTAATGACAGAGTAGAGAATTCTTATGCGGAACATACCCACAAATTGTTTAGGGCAGACAATGGGTTTTATCATAATTTTTCTGAGGAATCATCACAATGATTTCTTATTAAATAGAAACTAAATGCGCTCAGTCGTTTTCATTGTGTAAAAAGTTAATAAAGTAAAAGTCTTTAGAATGTGAAATCTGAAAAAATATATAATTTGCTTCCCCTCAAGGGCAAAAAAAGAATGTGAAAAATAAATGTTAGCGTTACATTTTTGTTTATGAAAGCATTAAAAAGCTTATCATATTTTGCAGACTGGTGGAGAAATGCCCTCTTTTTAATAGTATCTGTAATTAAGAGAGAGTCGTAAATCTAGTATTTATCAGAGAGATGCAGACCTGCCACTTTCTTTGAAGCTGAAAATTGATATTTTTGTCTGTAGTATGTGCTTCTTTGAAAGAGAGGGGCTGCTTTCCTACATAGACCTGAATCATCTTGATGAGAAAAAAAATTATACCTATAATTCTTCCATTCAGAGTTATTAGAACCTAAAGCAGTGGTTCTCAAATCTTGAGCCAGAACCCATGCTGTGCCCGTAGGTGGACCCTGGCTGGAAAGAGTACTTCATATTAAAGAACCACTGAAGGTACCTAGACCACTTCATCTCAAATAAGTGGTCTGGGTGAAGTGGGGCGTTACTGTTAGCCCTGCAATGCAAATCATTGCTGTTTAGTAGATACAACAGTGTTATGACTTCAGGGTTAAACAACCATTAGTGACTGCCTTCCTCATAGACTCTAGAGGTGCTTCACCTATAAGAACTGAGTTTGACGTGGTCATGGGATGTCTGACATCCATAAGCTTGTTGAACGTCATCAAATGCTTCTCAAAGGGAAGAACTTGGGCTTCTCATCTGTAATGATTCTCTCTGAGAATTATTTGATTGGATGAGAAATGTGAGAAGAGTCAGCAGACAGATGGAGTCGCAGGAGGAAGAGTCTACACTCACTAACCCTTAATAGGGTAAACATGGGGCAAGCGGCAGCACTGCATCACTGGTTTGTGGTGAATGGGCTCAGTGTGCAGAGATTTGAACACAATACAGTGACCTAAACGTAACGTCTTTATTGCTTAAATAAATGCCATAAATTGGAAAATGCAGGAATTAAACAAATGTAATAGGACCAGGACCATATAGCAAATAAAGTTTAAAATAATATTCAAACATGAGTATATAGCCTTAGGGTAGTAAACAAAATAGGCAAATTTACTATAAAGTCCAACATTGGTCCAGAGTAACAGGGAGGAGCCAAAGAAAGTAAGGGAAGTCCGTACTGGTAAGGGTTAACAAAGGCAAGTTCAAGCTGATAAGGGTTAATGAAGGCAAGTCTAAGCTGGTAAGGGTTAACAAAGGCAAATCCTAACTGGTAAGGGTTAACAAAGGTAAAGTGCAGGCTGGTAAGAGTTAATGAAGGCAAATGTAGGCTTGTAGAAGTTAACAAAGGCAAATCCTGGCTTGTAGGAGTCAACAAAGGCAAATCCAGGCTTGTGATCCCTAGAGAGTCCACACTACAACTAAGTCAGTGGTTTATGTGCTTAAATAGGAGAAAGGGAGTGGGGACCTTCCCACAAAAAGGGGTTCCTGGACCCATATAACCAGGAGGCCACTCCAATGCAAATAGGCATCCATGCCCCCTATGTGGGTGGGACGTTATGTGTGTATGGCCATCCAACTGATTGCTCCTCGTAAGCATAGAACAAAGGATGTCTGCAAGAGGGGAGGCAGTCAGGGCTCGCCTTTCTTCCCCTGCATGCAACAATTTGTGCAGAGCGGCTGAAGGGGTGGGCGGGTCAGAAGCAAGTGTGGCTTGCCGAAGAACAGAGGAACCAGACAGCGAGCGGGACTGAGTGAGTGCGGCACAGCTGGACCTGCTGGCGCACCGTCACACACAACATGGCTGCGTAATACAGAAACAAATACACAAAATAAATCCCTGCACTCAAATTGTCATTAGTATTCATCAGACTGCCTTCCATTTCATTATGTGTGTTTGTGGTTTAGCCGAGTTGGAAAATCTTTCCAATCTTTAAACGGTTTTGTCCTAAATTTTGCATTTAGTCAAGCAACATTCGTTTCTCTTTGCTTCTTGAGTTTCAATGACTAACTATTCGGGAATAGGTGGAACAATTATTAAAGACCCCTTAGAGGGAACCCTAAAACTGCTACCTCTCTGTAATTAAAAGCCCTATGACTACACTTTATTTATATATTTAGAGGAAATAAATGTAACATAAAGCACCCTTTATATTTAATTTTTTTGTATTTATTGTGTGGTTTTGAAGAGATTATATTGTGATAACAGCATTCATTATAATCACAGACCGATAAAATGTATATATATATATTGTGGTTTTAATAGCGCTGATACACAATTGCATGCTTTACTTGTTTTTCGACATTTTATTATTGCCTGCTGGTAACTTTCATTGAACATTTGTTCAGTTTGAGCAAGTCGGTCGATTTAAGTAAGTCTTTTGCAAAACCTGTGCATATATATTAATGAAGAGAACTGTGTGTGTTTGACATGTAAACACACTGTGTGCACTGATATACAAGAGTGCTCTTTTTACTGTATAGATGTTACATGCAATCATATATTCCCCATTTAAGTCTCTGCAAATCTGTTCAGTCTACCGATAAACTAGTCACTCATAGGAAGAGGCAGCTCTTTGATTGGAAGCTAAAATTAGATATTTTTTTTGATGCAAAGCAAACATTTGCTCAAAACGTATATGTATATATAATATTTGTGACTGGGGAATGGATTTGCAACAGATGGCGAAAAATAGCCAAAGTGCTAAATTAAAGGCTCGTTATAGGTCACCCCCCCCCCCCCCCCCGGTGTGTCTTAATAAGTAAATAAAATTAGTTTTACTTACTTTTTTCCAAAGTCGAGTCTTACCTCTCTACCTCCCGAGACATCATGGAGGAGGGGCTGGGGTTTAAATGGGGTAGGTTTTGGGAGCCAGGGTTTGAGTTTTGTAGAAAATGTTTTGATATAAATGAGGGACAGAACCTGAAAGACACTGCATCATAATGTCTAAAATGAGCTATATATGTTATGGTATGTTATATATGTTATATATGTTATGGTGATTAGAATGTTCATTTAATGACATAATGAAAAGCAACCTGCGACAATCTGTTCTGAATAGATTATGATTCCTAGCCTGCTTAACGATCCTTCTAGGAGAAAGCACACCCTGACGGTGGGTGCTAGGTATAAGTGACAGTAGTTTAAGGGGTGAGGGAGAATATATACCCCAAAGAAAAAAACATATGAATTTTGCCATTAGGGTATAGCTAAATACAACTTGTAAAAGCTGCAGATCTCTTATGTAAAGCCTTTGTGAGTCCTCCCCTTCGAAACCACCCAGACTTTCTGTGGCTGTCCAATCACAGACTTCCCAATGCAGCTCAATGAGAAGTCGTTGCAAGGCAGGTGCTCTGGGAAATTGCTGCCACTGTAGTTTAGCTCCACTGAGCTAAACAAGCCAGGAAGTAGTAGGACCTATGTTTTATTGACAGCTGGGTGTGGGGGTTGGGTTGTAGCAAGGTTAGTTTATAAAAGTGTCAATTTCTCTTGAAATCTGCAGTTTTTGTAAAATGAAATAATTAGGACACTCTTCACATATAAAGGAAGCCGAAGTGCTTTAGGAGTCTGTAGTGTCCATACATATTTTCTATAACAGTTGTGTTGTTAAAGGAGACATGGAGGCAAATCCTTATTCTACTACTGGAAAACCTTCCATAAATAATAATATAGTTATTTACATATTTTAGAGTAAAGAATATCAGGGGAAATATTAAATGGGAAGAATTGTAAAAATTGAGAACCTAATATAAATTTCCCCAAATGAGAGTGGGATCACTCCGATATGCACATTATGTAGAATCTGTATAAGACTTGAGCAGGGGCTAGTAGAACCTCTTATAACTGCTTATAGAAATTTTGGTTTTGGATCTCTCTTATAGTATGTCTGTTTCAGTTTCCATATTAAAAGGGAAATGAAATGGATGTGTATTCACACTGTTCACGCAGTTTAATTGTGAGCAGTCATCATAGAGAGACAATGATAGAAGGGAGAGACGAGATGTAAAGTGACTGTAGAGACTAAAATTTTCTTTTTTTCCCCCTCATACATATTTACATTGAATGTGAATTTTACAGGTCTTGCATGTATTTCTACTTAATGACCCCTGATTTCTATTATGCTGCATGTCCCAAATACAGATACACTCCAGGCCAGATGTAAACCTTTGCCACATTATTGGCCAAACTGAAGGCAGGCCCTTATTTCCACGTGCCTCTATGCTTGCTTCCTATAGAAGATTTTGTTGAAGCTACACCTTGATATTAGTTCTAACCCTATTATTAACCCTGATATTAGTTCTAACTAACTAACTAAATTAACTAACTAAACTAAACTAACAACACTAGCTAACCCTAATCCTAGCTGTCTCTAACTAACTAACTAATTAACTAACTAACTAAACTAACTAACAAAAAGTAACAACACTAGCTAACCCTAACTAACTCTAACCCTAGCTGGCTCTAACTAACTTACTAACTAACTAAACTAACAACACTAGCTAACCCTAATTAACTCTAACCCTAGCTGGCACTAACTAATTAACTAACTAACTAACAACACTAGCTAACCCTAATCCTAGCTGGCTCTAACTAACTAACTAAATAATTAACTAACTAACTAAACTAGCTAACTAAACTAACAACACTAGCTAACCCTAATTAACTCTAACCCTAGCTGGCACTAACTAACTAACTAATTAACAACACTAGCTAACCCTAACTAACTCTAACCCTAGCTGGCTCTAACTAACTCTAACCCTAGCTAGCTATAACTAACTCTAACCCCAGCTAGCTATAACTACCTCTAAGCCTGGTTATTTTTAACCCTAAATAATATTAACTCTAATGCTCACAATCCAGTAGACTGGAATCCAGGTTAAGTAGTTAATGTGAGAACATTCTGCTAAGATAAGTGATTACGGTGATGGACTATTATAGCTGCTGCACAGCCTGGGAGCCAGTTTCTAACTATTACTGCACTGTCTCACTAGTAAAGCAGCAATACAATGGTACATGCTATTATGGTGTATTGGATACCAGGACTGCTTACATCCCTGTTGCATGGGCTGATAGGCATCGGAACACTGTGACAGCGATCTGATACCAGAGACGGTCTTTTCAGACAACCTGCATAGTAACCTAGTGTACATATCACCATAACAATATCTAGAATGTCCTTTAATGATGAAACTGAAACGAGAAAGTAATGCGGATGTCAAAGAGCTATGTCTCCAAAATGTGATGGTCCTCCTTTGTCGTGTGGCACACTCTACTATAAATGGATGGGAATTGTAAAATCAGAATTATAAATTGCTCTTGCCTATGGGTTTAATAATACTTCTGACTTTTCTACACAAATATTTGGACAGTAACTCAGAATATTCCCGAGCTGGAAGAAATCTAGAAATTAATCTTCATAAGTGCTTTATGTCATCTCATCATTTCTAAGCAAGGTATTGAAAACAATTTTTAGCATAGCATTTATTAAAAAACAAATTCTCCATTGTGAACTGATATATGAGACTTCTTGAGATTCCTATCGTTTTCTGTTTGAGTGAATTCAACAATAAATATAGGTGAAGTGAAAAATGTATTTTTAAAGATATATTGACACTGACATCCCCTTCAGTCCATGTCAGCAAACCTCTCTACCCACTGTTAACCCCTTCCACTCCAGGCCCTGTCAGCAAACCTCTCTACCCACAGTTAACACCTTCCCCTCCAGGTCCTGTTAATCAACCTCATTATCCACTGTTAAACCTTTCCCTTCCAGTCCCTGCTATCGACCATCCAGCTGGTAACCCTTTCCCTGCTAGTCACTGTTATCCACCATCCCTCTGATAACCTCTTAACTGCCAGTCCCTTTTCTCCGCCCATCCCACTCTAAATAAATAGAGGTAGATAGATAGATAGAACACAAAGCTATGTAGGTATTTATGTGTGTGTCTGTCATTTTATGTATTTATAATAAACATATTACACCATATGATAGTTGATATAGTAAGGAAATGTGTGATGTGGTATGTAAGTTCTAGCATCTGAATGCTGAAGACTCTGAGGAGGCTTTGGCAGACATTGTGGGCAGGGCCGGACTGGCCCACCGGGATACCGGGAAATTTCCCGGTGGGCCGCGGCACCTGGGGCTGGGCTGACAGCCCCATTCAGTGAGCAGGCTCCTGTGATCCCAGCCGGCCATGTGTGAGCTGTGTGGCCGCACAGGGTCCCATGGGAGCAGGGGGAGCCAGGCGACCGGCACAGCTCACACATGGCCAACCGGGATCATATAAAAAAAAATTGCGGTGGGGGCGGAGCCTAGTGTGCGGCGTGGCTTAGCATGCGGCAGGGGTGGAGCTTGCGGTGCGGCGGGGGCCTGGCTGACTGCAGCATGGGAAGCAGGAAGGAGTCCCTGCTTCCTCAACAACCAGCCTCCAGGAGCTCCAAGGGATGTGGAGGTAAGAAGCAGGTCAGTGTGTCAGTGTTTGACTGCCTGTGTGTGTGTGACTGTCTGCCTGTGTGTGTGACTGTGTGTGTGTGTTACTGTCTGCCTGTGTGTGTGACTGTGTGAGTGTGTGACTGCCTGTGTGTGACTGTGTGTGTGTGACTGTCTGCCTGTGTGTGTGACTGTGTGTGTGTGACTGCCTGTGTGACTGTCTGCCTGTGTGTGTGACTGTGTGAGTGTGTGACTGCCTGTGTGTGACTGTGTGTGTGTGTGTGACTTCCTGTGTGACTGTCTGCCTGTGTGTGTGACTGTGTGTGTGTGATGGCCTGTGTGACTGTCTGCCTGTGTGTGTGACTGTCTGTGTGTGACTGCCTGTGTGTGTGAGTCTGTGTGTGTGACTGCCTGTGTGTGTGACTGCCTGCGTGTGTGACTGTCTGCGTGTGTGTGACTGTCTGCGTGTGTGTGACTGTCTGTGTGTTACTGTCTGCGTGTGTGTGTGACTGTCTGTGTGTGACTGTCTGCGTGTGTGTGTGACTGTCTGTGTGTGTGTGTGACTGTCTGCGTGTGTGTGTGTGACTGTCTGTGTGTGACTGTGTGTGACTGTCTGCATGTGTGTGTGACTGTGTGTGTGTGTGACTGTCTGTGTGTGACAGTCTGCCTGTGTGTGTGTGATTGTCTGACTGTGTGTGTGTGTGACTGTCTGTGTGTGACTGTCTGCGTGTGTGTGTGTGTGTGACGGTCTGCCTGTGTGTGTGACGGTCTGCCTGTGTGTGTGTGACTGTCTGCCTGTCTCTGTATGTGTGGATGTTTGCCTCGGTGTCAGTGACTGTCTGCCTGTGTCTGTATGTGTGGATGATTGCCTCTGTGTCAGTACCTGTCTGCCTGTCTCTGTATGTGTGGATGTTTGCCTCGGTGTCAGTGACTGCCTGCCTTTGTGTGTGTGCATCTGCTAGTGAGTGAGCGAGCGAGCATATGTGTGTGTGTGTGCGCGCGCATCTGCTAGTGAGGGAGCCTCTGTGTGTGTGCGCCTGCTAGTAAGTTTGTGTGTGTCAGTGAGCTTGTCTGTAGTGAATCTGTGTGTTAGTGAGCTCTTCTGTAGGGAGCATGTGTGTGTCAATGGGCTTGTCTTTAGGGAGAGTGTGTGCGCATCAGTGAGCTTGTCTGTAGTGAGCGTGTGTGTGTGACAGTGAGCTTTTCTGTAGTAAGCTTGTGTGTGTATCAGAGCTTGTCTGTACTAAATTTGTGTGTGTGCCAGTAACCTTGTCTGTGTGTGTCATTGAAATTGTCTGTCAATGAGCCTATTTGTGTGCATCAGTAAGATTGTCTGTGTCTGCATGTGCGTATGCTTTACTGTATAATTTAATTACCCTGAAAGAACTAATATTTTGAATTAGAAGAAGAAATGTATAAAATATATATATATATATATATATATATATATATATATATATATAAATAAAAGATGTTGTATCTTGCACTCAGGCTTCAAAGTTGTGTGACCGGGTGCATCACCAGGGCTCCAGTATCCAGGCAATTGAAACAGTTGGCTGCACTCTCAGATTTCCTTAAAACGTAACTTTTATTGAAATATTTAAGAGAAGATCAACGTTTCAGTCCCTCTTGTGGACTTTCATCATGATCCTGATGAAAGTCCACAAGAGGGGATGAAACGTTGATCTTCTCTTAAATATTTCAATAAAAGTTACGTTTTAAGGAAATCCGAGAGTGCAGCCAACTATTTCAATTGCCTATATATATATATATATATATATATATACACGCTACATAGCACAATGACTTATGGGGCTGGCATAGATTTTTTTCCAGGGCTGCTTCGTATCCCCAGTCCGGCCCTGATTGTGGGCATGTGCACCACAAAGTCCCGGCATGCCCACTTAGGCGTGTCATTACTAATTCTGATAGAGAATCACTGGAGCATGGCCAAACGGTGGACAGGTTTTGTGGGCGTGTCAATACTAATTCCAACCTTCCGGAAACAGCAGGTAGCGGTGGCCATCTTGGATGTGGCTAATTGCTGCGGAACCCCAATTTTGTTCTCGCATAACCCTTGGGGAACACCAATTGGGAAATGCTGTCATAGAGAATCACTGGAGCATGGTCATTGGTGGACAGACATCGTGAGAGTGTCATTACTAATTCTCATAGAGAATCACTGAAGCATGGCCATTGGTGGACAGTCATCGTGGGCGTGTCATTACTGATTCTCATAGAGAATCACTGGAGCATGGCAATTGGTGGACAGACATTGTGGGAGTGTCATTACTAATTCTCATAGAGAATCACTGGATCATGGCCATTGGTGCGTAAACATTGTGGGCGTGTCATTAATGAGAAGGAGCACAATATCTGATCAAATTAAAGATCAATAAATGCTTTTAGGTTTATTGATGAGGCGGGGGAGGATATGCATTTCTTTAAGAGTTAAGACAAGACATTCAGAAATTATATATTTCTACTCTATTTTACAGTAGACTAAAATCTATAAAAATTTGTATTTCAGAAAACCAAAGATAAAAGTGGTAATAGCAAAGTATGTGGCCTATTATTTGAGCATGGCAGTATAATTCTAATCTAAAGAACCTCAGGGACAATGAGGGGACAAGCTTTGTCATCAAATCTACTCAAAGTAATTGCTTAGCTCCCAGATATAATCGGGAAATTGTTGCACTGCAAACTTACAAAAGATGATTACTTATAATTATAACAGTTTGTGTACTTTCTAGCTGACATTTTTAATCATTTTTCGCCTATCCATAAACGGTATAATTTGTGAAACCCAAACCGTGGCAATTAGACAAAAACAAAAAAAACATAAAAACATGGATTTTTTTTTACTTGGTAACTAGAGGAAAAGTGAAGTTATCTTAATTTAAGAGTTAAATTAAAAGAACGTTGATTATTTAAAGGAAAAAAAAAAAACAACCAAAACAATAAAAAAGCGAAATAAAACAAAACAGCGAAGGTATCCGTTCAAAAAGCTAATGAATCACATTAAACCGTTTGATCAATGGGTAATAATATTAACTGTTATAAGCCATTGATGAAATGCTTTCATTATGTACAAATCAACTGATGTTTTTTAAAATTATACATTAATTCTACAAAACAGAGGCCTGCACACAATAAGAATGATTTAATCACTGGAATCAGTAATTGCGGTAATAATATGAGCATGCCTTCACGACACCATGATTACTTATGACTTCAAGTGTAATTTATGAGAAGGGAGGATCATGGGAAAGATGAGGAAATGTAAGAATCGTTTCGAACCATATCCTGTAGATTTTGAGTTTTCCTTCCCCTTTCTTAGGGTTTGGTGATGCAACAGATTTATTAATCTTTTCCGACAAAAAAAGTGTTCTATTTCACTTCTCTCTTTTCCGCCAATTTAAATTTGACAGCCTTCGGTGGTATTTCTGTAAAAACTGGCAGAATTTACTATGAAGAAAACATTAACTTTTTAGCAGACTTTCAGAACACTTTCATAAATATAACAATAATAAAGGAATATATATACCTTTAATATTTAAAAACACTTTGATAAATATACCCAATTCTATTGGTTTCTATAGGGATTGCACCTTATAAGAACTATACTGAACAGCAGTATCTATTTTTTAATTAATACATCTCCCTCACGATGCTGTAATTAGGCAACACTGAAGCAACCATTTCAAAGACATTTCATCTGTACCATTGTCATGAAAACACTCCTAATTCAGAATTATCTGTCATTGTCACCGTATAACAGTTGAACCACGTTTGGTCAGCAGACCTTCTGCAAGACAGCTCTGGATTGCACATTGAAAATCCCTTGTTAATAGATTGTAGCCCTGTAGCGGACCACGGGTATCCCAACCTGTTACGTCTGCTAATTCCCTTCCTTCAGCTAAACAGGGACCATTCAGAATATAAAAAAGACCCATTCCCCCCTCAGTAACTGGACAACACACAGTTCTGGAGGTACAACAGCAACTTTATTGGCCCCACACTGCTTTTAAGCATAACCCCATGTAAGGGGTGTAACACACAGCATACAATGTCCCCTCCCAGGGTCCTCCCCCTCCCCAGGAACCTAACGCGGGAAAGGGCTTTGTCCCTTTGTCTCCAAAAGCCCGCCACCCAAACATAGGGTTTCCCACATCTAGGGACAGGGGGGATCTTTAACCCATGAGCCTCTGTACCTTGGAGACCAAACATAGGAAAAGGGCACCGTCCCTTTGTCTCCCAGGCACAGAGAGCCCTGGAAATAAGCTGGTCTCTTTGTCACAAATCCTGCCAAATCGCCAGTGCCCAAGAAGTGCCTACACCAATCTCAGGAACCCTCGCAGCGGTACCTTCCTCGACCAGGCTCCGCTCACGAGGTCTCTGTGTGAAACTCTAGACGGGATTCGTCTGAATGAAATGGCGGCCACCCAGGGTAGCATTCATTAATTACTTCCCTTGCGGTTTAACACTTATGTTGCAAGTGCGAACTTTCTGATTAATTCGTGTAAATGTTCTAATGCGGCACTGGAGAGGTCCTCGTTCAGGAAACGAACGAGTCGGGAAGCAATCCATGAACACTACCCCGGCTGGCTTTCATCTGCACGAAAGGCGGCCAGCCGAAGGAGTGCTCATTAATAGTTTCCCTTGCGGTTTGACACTATGTGGCGAGGTGTGAAGGTTCTAAGCTAACATTCTAAATGGGGTATTGGGGTGGTCCCCGTTCGGGAAGCAAATTAATTATTTTCGTGGAAGCACTCCCAAATGGTGAGCGGGCAGAAAATATGAAAAGATAGGGAAACACACATAATATCAGACAATTCATGGACCGGCAACGGTCCCGCCACAAGCCCCATGTAACAAAAGCACATCTTAGTGGAAAGAGGCCTTGACAGGGCTAGGAGGCGGGCTTATGTGGAACGTATGCAGGGATTGGTGGGTTAGGAAGTTAGGGGCTGAGCAATATAAATAGGCAGTCATCATATTATTAAATAGGCAGCCATCCCTGGGGTTGGTTTGCTCGGTTGTCCTGTTCTGTCACAGCAGCGGGATAGTGAGTTTAAGGCTAGACAAATAGACTCTTCTTTATGCTGGTTTAGAAACTGATAATATGGTTCTTGGTAAGTTTGGTAGTTTTAAAGCTTGTCGGTGGCTCAGAATCTGGTGGGTGTAGGGGTATCTGGGTATACCCCTACCATAGTTATTTAAAAACATTAGCACTTTATTTTTCTATGTTCATGGTGGTAAATATTGTTATTTGTTTATGTTTTTCAGATATGGGTCATTACCTTTTAGAACTGTGGGGGATACGAATGTGGTATGCTGGGGTTGGGAGCAATGACTTTATTCAATGTTAATTTATTACAGTTTATATATATATATATATATATATATATATATATATATATATATATATATATATATATATACCCATAGAACTTTAGTGTCTGTGTTTTATTGGGTTTTGTGTTTTATTGGGTTAGGTATGTAGGCTTTTTTTTTTACGCCCGTCCACATGGTGACGATGCACCTGTCATGCATATACACACATAGCACAACTACACATAGCTTTAACCGATATTTCAAAACTATAAGAAACAGTGACAAGTTTAAAAAGGTAGCTTTTCAAATGGAGTGCATAGGAATGTATTCAATAAAATCCTCATTGACAGATGCATATGTTAACGTCATCTGCTCTGCAGAGAAAAGCTTCTTTGCATATCTTATTTGGACGTGTACCAGTTTTCAGGCTGTGCAGATCAAGCATTTTAAATGAACAAACCTTGTTCTCTATAATGTTTTATGTGAAATTTGATGCAGTATGTGACAGGGCAATGCACAAAATGAAATGTAATATACATCACAACTCAACAGGGGATCAGATGTTCAGAAAGTTGCAATGGTGAAGGTCCACAGCATTTAAAGAAAGACTCCAAGCACCATAACTACTATGGTTCGCATGAAGCATTAGCAGGGCTTAGTTCTGGAGAGCTAATGGAAGGTTCTTCTGGCTTTCCGGCGTTAGTAATGGAGGCAGGGAGCAGCACCTGGTGGACCCCAGGTTATGGTTTGACTCCTTACAATAGTGGGGCCACAGGGCACTCCTGTCTCAATAACCACTACAGCAAACTGTAGCAGCTATGGTTTTTGGAGTGTACCCTTAAGAAAGGAACCAAGGGAACGTCAATAGATGGCAATGTGACATCACTCTTGTCCATTAGCCATCATTTAAAAGAACACTGGAAAGTGGGAGAAACATGCTAAAAGTTTGCAAAGACAGACATATGTTCTACCATCAAAAACTCAAAGGCAGGTTATCACTTCTAGATCAGCCATGTTATACAACGGACAGATTTAGGTTGAACCTGCTGTTTCAGCTTGAGTTTCAGTGAGATTTTACAAAAATAGAAATGTAATTGTGGAAATTCTATGACAATGAATTGTATGAGAACTGCTTGGATGAATTCAAATAGTCAGCAAATGCATAAATACTGCTTTGCATGTCAAGAACAGAGCCTAGAGCCCAAGATTTTTGGCTACATCTGTGTGTGTGTATATTATATTATATGGGATGTATATTCTGAAAACACTGTTTTGAACATCCCACCATGTAGTAGGTGGTTTACATTTGGGACTCCGGCTATATTTATATCATTAATTATTCTATTGGAATCCAGCCATTGGCAAAGAATATTGGATTACTGCAAATAAAATATAACTATTGAAAATCCAATAAAATCTCAGCAATCTTTAGATTTGTTTTTTCCGGTGTGACAATAAGTATCAAGCTTCCTGAAGTTCCCAAAGTGTAAGACGATTTGTCCTTAGCCGACATGTGGTTTGCATCTACCTTGAGTTCCATAGAAGGCTTTGTCACCCGCTGTGAGATATTGCACATGGCACAAATGGCAAATTAGATGTGTGCAATATCACTTTTAAGAAAGCCACACACCATTAATTTATAGAAGATTACAATACCTATGATCACAAAGTGGTTATTATCAAGATTTCTCTTTTTTTTTTTTGACTAACTCAGTGATTGCACAAAATAGGGAATACTAGTACTGTTCCATAGACATATGATTGATGAAGCACCTAAAAAAAATGGAAACATTAGACAATGAGGCAAAGGATCTGGAAAGTACGTAGCAGAATATTGCCTTTTCCTAAGATTTTAATATTATGTTTACTTATCCCCTGTATTTAACAAATATGTCTTTAAGAGGTCAGAAAAATAAAATTAAATGTAAAAATCCACACTGCTGAATATGACCTCTGCCTTGACTTCATGTCAATAGAGGAGAAATATAAGCATTGATTCTGGATCTTCTCATCTAATGCATTGCATGCCTTGGCTGTGCCAGGACTGAACTGGATCGTGATGTAAATTGCTAAATCTTTAATGTACATTTAAAAGAAATGGGGCATTACAGGTTATGGGTGATTTTATGTTATTTTAAATGGAGTAGTTTCCAGACAAGTGACAATTCCCCTTTCAATGGATAACCGATAGATTAACTATAACACATATCTCTTGACTCCTTTACTTTGATTAAGCTATCAGAACACTATCAATATTTCATTGGTGAGAAATACATTTATATGAGAGATGGTTTTACTATTGTAATAATCTTTTTAGCCATGTGAACTATAATCAGGCCCGGGGCTACCATTAGGCAAACTAGTCAGCTGCCTACGGTGGACCGGCAGTCTCCGGGTGACCGGCAGGAGGGTGCGCACTGCACAACACATACCATCCTCACAGTGGTAGATGATATTCTGTATCCTCTTCCTGGTTTAACAGGAAGTGCTTGCTGAGAGGAACCAGCAGCTTCCTGTCAGACTGGGTAGAGTAAACAGAAGATCGGCTACCATGCGGCCATGCTACATGAAGATACACAGAGACACACAGAGGGCCTGAAGGGGACAAAGAGACCTACAGATGGCTGGGGGGGAGGGTAACAAATAGAAACATAGATGAGCTTGGGGGACAAAAAGACACACAGAAGGGATGGGGGACAAAAAGAAACACAGAAGGGCTGGGGGGCAAGGACACACATAGAGGGGCTAGAGGGACAAAAAAAAACATAGAAGTCTGGAGGGGGAGGGGGGGAGGGGGGGGGGCAAAGGACATAGTAGTCTCACATTTTATGCATTATGTTTTTTCCACAGATCTGTTTTTAAAAATCGAAGTTGGCCCATTTTTTTTAGGGGGTGCAAGTATCTGATCTTGCTTAGGGCAAAAATAGTCTAACACCGGCCCTGAGTATATACCTTATCTCTTAGAGAAGGGTGAGCAGGAGAATTTAGCTGACTCCACTGCAGATATGTAAATGCACACAAGCATCTGAATATCAGATTATGGAAATTCTTAGAAGAAAATTAAGGCTTGGGAAAAAAAAAAAGACTCTTGTCGCTAAATCAGTTTTGCTTTGAAGCTATCACTTCTTGACAACCGGTTGAGTGTAAAAATATAAATGAAATCTGAAACATTAGACAAGATGTAATTATTGAAATGATTTGTGTCGGGATAAAGGGATTCTCTCTGTATTCCCAGTGAGACAAAATATGTGCAGACTCTATGAGAGGTGTCAGGTTTAGTCAGAGCTAAGACTGTACTAACCTCTTCTAGCCAATTATATGAAATACAGAAATATCTACAGAATAATCAATCTATATAATATTCCCATCGTATGTTTATACTTCTTATGTGAATAATATGTATGTGTTTTGTGTGCATGCATTACACACAGACACATACATATATATATATAGATTTTTTTTATTTGTGTGTGAGCAGTGTGTGTGTATGTGTTTTGTATGTATATATTGTATGTTTATGTGTTTGTGAGCAATGTGTGTGAGCAGTGTGTGTATGTGTTTTGTATGTATATATTATATGTTTATGTGTTTGTGAGCAATGTGTGTGAGCAGTGTGTGTATGTGTTTTGTATGTATATATTATATGTTTATGTGTTTGTGAGCAATGTGTGTGAGCAGTGTGTGTATGTGTTTTGTATGTATATATTATATGTTTATGTGTTTGTGAGCAATGTGTGTGAGCAGTGTGTGTCTATGCATGTAGGAATCTGGGGACCCACACATAGTGTTTATCTTTCATCCCCAGAGACGGTGACTACCATCACATATCTTTCCGCCCAAAGGTAGACTAAACTGGTACCAGACCTCCAATTGGTCTGTGCCCGAATTAGATGGGTAACAAGTCCCAAAAAGTCAATCTATCTTGGCAGTCTCCTCGACAAAGTTCAACATAGTTTGTAACTTTGTCCCAGTCAGGCGCATGGAGCCCTCATTACCGATCAGTCCGTGGAAGTCTGGTTTGGGCAGGACAGACTGGGCGTCCTGGTCACTCTGTGCCCCTAATAAGCACAGGGTGACTTAGACATAAGAGAGGACTTGGAATTGGAGAAAGGGAGTTCACAAGTCTGCAATGCACAAGCTAGAATGTAGCTAGATGTAACAGCTACTGGATGCATACTTGCAAAAACAGAATATTCAAGGATATAATCTTTCAATGTAGGGTAATAACTGCTTGATCCAAGGATAAATCTGACTGCCATTCTGGGGTCAAAAAGGAATTTTTTTCCTAGCTTGTTGCAAAATTGGAAGTGCTTCAAACTGTTTTTTTTTGCCTTCTTTTGGATCAACAGCAAAAAACAAATGTGAGGAAGGCTGAACTTGATGGACGCAAGTCTCTTTTCAGCTATGTAACTATGAGAATATATATATAAAATAGTATAAAAGCCGTGGGAAAACTACTTATACTCTAAAAAATGGGTAAAAGAGTTTAAAAGCCATAGAAACACTACTTATACTCTAAGAAATGGGTAATAAAAAAACTTAATATAAAAGGTAAGAATATAATTAAAAAATATATATAGAAGTTATAGGGCAGCAAAGGGCTGTCTAATGTATTCATATAAATCAATGTCCCAAGTTTTAACATAGTGATCACATATCTAAAATGAGTGTACCATTTATCTTAAAAAAAATGACACAAGTCGTTATTCAAGCCAAACGGATTTAAAGTGTTTAGTTTGTATATCCACTCAATTTCAGTTTTACCTAATTTTTGGTTAAAATCCCCTCCCCTCTAATCTTTAAGAACTTCTTTGATGCCCATAAATGTTGTACCTTTCGGATCTTTGTTATGGTGTAATTTAAAATGTGTTGTTACGAATATGTTCTTTTATACGGAGGTGTAGAGGTCATATAGTTTTGCCTACATACTTGAGTCCGCAAGGGCATTGTATCAAATAAATAACATTTTTAGCATAGCATGTTATAGAATCTTTTGTTTTAAACTTTTCTGAAAGGGAAAAGACCTCTCTAATAAAACGTTTGTGGTTGTCTGTTCTCTTACATGCCAGACATTAACCACATCCATAAAAACCTCTATTGCTATTTAAAAAGGTAATTTTATTCTCAGTTTTCTTTAAATTGCTTTTCACTAATGTG
The DNA here is from genome assembly GCF_036172605.1 of Pelobates fuscus. Taxonomy (NCBI): domain Eukaryota; kingdom Metazoa; phylum Chordata; class Amphibia; order Anura; family Pelobatidae; genus Pelobates; species Pelobates fuscus. The sequence continues at coordinate 119,147,104 of NC_086328.1, read as the reverse complement.
TCTTTCAAATTTCTGATGCCTCTGTGTATAAAAAAAGGTTGTGCTGGTAGAATATTTTTCAACGCTGCATTTTGTAATAAGATCGGCCAGTGTTTCTTGAATATACCTCTGACCTTTAAAATTTCTGTACTATAATCACATATAAATGGAATTTTGTCCAATTTCATCTTTGAGGTTTTTTTTCTTTGTATAGTAAAAGTTCTTCTCTTGGTCTATCCATTATCTCTACTCTATCTGCTTCTAATTGTATTTCACTATTAAAATCATTTTTTATCCTTAATGATTGCTCCTCAAAAACCTTTTTGTCTGTGCAGTTCTACCTGATTCTGAGGAATTGTCCTTTGGGGGCATTTTCGGTCCATGGAGAAAAATTGCAACTGTTAACTTTAATAAAACTGTTGGCATCTACAGGTTTAAAATGTTATTTTGTTTTAAAAATATTATCAATATAAATATGTAGGTCTAAACATATTATTTCTTTTCGATTCCATATACAGTTTAGTTCAATTCCCCAAGTGTTACTGTTTAAAAAGGATAAAAAGCTTTTTAAGTCTTCCTCTTCTCCTCTCCAGATGAAAAAAAATATCATCTATGTATCGGCCATAGGAACTAATGTTCTGCGTCCAGTTATGTTGGCCATATATATAGGATGTTTCCCAATGTGCCATTAACAAGTTAGTATAACTAGGCGTGAACTTTGTTCCTATGGCCGTACCTTTAATTTGTAGAAAATACTTGTCGTCGTACCAAAAAAAGTTATTTTTTAAAATCAGGTTAATTCCTTCAGTTAAAAATTCTATTTGCAGGGATAAGAAGCTTAAATTATCTGTTAAAATTTATTTTGCTGCTTCACAGCCTAAAGTGTGAGGGATGTTGCTGTATAGTGCCGTGACATCACAGGTTACCCGAATACATCTATCATTCCAAAGACATTTCTCTAGGAGCTGTAACATAGCTGTAGTATCATGTATATATGATTTGGTTCGTTTAGCTAGAGGTTGCAAGTGTACATCAATGTATTCGGATACTCTGCTAGACACGGCATCTATTCCTGCTATAATTGGGCCTCCTGGAGGGTTATTATTGTCCTTATGGACTTTAGGGAGAAAATAGAATATGGGAATTTTAGAGTGTAATATATTTAAATAATCATATTCCCTTTTAGTTAAAATGTACCCTGTTAATCCTTTATCTAAAAACCTTGTAAAAGATTCTTGTACATTTTTTTATTGTGTCCTTATGTATTACTTTATATGTTTTATCATCATTTAAAATTATGTGAGCTTCTTTATCATAGTATTCTTTATACATGAGAACTATTCCTCCCCCTTGTCTGCTGGTTTTATCACAAAATTTTTATTCTCTTTTAGTTCCTTCGATGCCGGTTTTTCTTGTAATGTTAAATTATTTCCAAAGTTATTCTTTTTGCTAGTTCCAATTTTTTTTATCTCTGTCATATGACTCCACTCTCAGGGGGCCTCCATGACACCCGCACACCCCATTAACAAATCTGGAACCCTTCGGAAGGAGACCAATACAGGAGACACCAGCAGGGCCGGCCTTAGGTAATTAGGCGCTCTGTGCGAAAAGTCTTCACGGCGCTCCCCCCCCACTCCCCACCAAGTTGCCTGAATACAGTAACACACACAGGCACCAGGGACGTGTGTATCGTGAGGCAAACAAGGCACTTTGCAAGGGCGGCAAAAAAAGCCGCCCCCAAACTCCCAGGCAGATCCCTTGCTTGCCTTGCATCCTGGGGGGCTCAAGAGCTGGTGGCTGGCCACTTTTGAGCCCCCCCCCCGAGTCTGGCAGCGGGCAGCGAAGGAGCATACTCACCTGAGCTCTTCCTGCTCAGCTCCCTCTGCGCCGCTTAATGAAGCCGGGAGCCGGAATATGACGTCAGTCCGGCTTCCGGCATAACTAAGCGCCGCCTACTCAGCCTGTGCGCCCCCTGCCTGCCCGCCAAGCAGCCACACTGGACTGCAGGTAAGAAATCCACTCCAGCTCTCCCAGGGAGGCTGGGTTGATTTAAAATAAAATAAAAAAAATATTAGTTTGTGAGTGCTAGTGGAAATGTCTGTGAGTGTGTATGTCTAAGTGAATGTGTGTGTGTCTGTAAGTGAATGTGTGTGTGTCTGTAAGTGTTTATGTGTGTGTGTGTCTGTGAGTGAATGTGTATGTTGGTCAGTGAGTATGTGTGTCAGTCAGTGAGTTTGTGTGTTGGTCAGTGAGTGTGTATGTGTCAGTCAGTGAGTGTGTATGTGTCGGTCAGTGGGGGCATGCGTCTGTCAGTGAGAGTGTGCATCTGTCAGTGTGTGTCCAAGTAATAGTGTGTGTGTATGTCATTGTTTATCAGTGTATATGAGAGTGTGTGTCTGTCAGTGAGTGTGTGTCTGTCAGTGAGTATGCGTCTGTCAGTGAGTGAGCGTCTGTCAGTCAAAGTGCAGCATTGACAGGAAGGGGTGGGGGAAATTTAAACTTGGTTACAGGCATGTACACACACACTCAGTTAAAGGCAGTCACACAGACATAGGCAGTCACACACACAGACCGTCACACAGACAGACAGTCACACACACACACAGGCAGGCAGTCACACACAGACAGTTACAGACAGACACACACAGGCAGGCAGACAGTCACACAGGCAGGCAGACAGTCACACACAGGCAGCCACACACACAGACAATCACACACAGGCAGGCACACACACAGGCAGGCAGTCACACACACACAGAGGCAGTCACACACACATACAGTCACACACACAGGCAGTCACACAGACAGACAGTCACACACACACAGGCAGTCACACACACACACAGGCAGTCACACAGACAGACAGTCACACACACTCACAGGCAGTCACACACACAGGCAGTCACACATGCACAGACAGGCAGTCACACAGACAGGCAGTCACACAGACAGGCAGTCACACACACACACACACATACAGACAGACAATCACACACAGGCAGGCATACAGTCACACACAGGCAGGCAGACAGTCACACACAGACAGACAGTCACACACACACACAGACAGGCAGTCACACACACAGAAAGGCAGTCACACACAGGCAGGCAGACAGTCACACACAGACAGACAGTCACACCCACACACAGACAGGCAGTCACACACACAGACAGGCAGTCACACACACAGACAGTCACATACACAGACAGACAGTCACACACAGGCAGACAGACAGTCACACACAGACAGCATGACTGACTGGGGAGTAAAAAGTCACATGGAGGTGTGTGGGTGAAAGAGACAGAGGGGTTGGGAAAGGGGAACAGGAGACGCATACAGAGGAGCAGAGGAAGATGAACAAGAGACACACAGAGGGGCTGGGAAAGGGGAGAATGAGACACACAGAGCTGTGGGGAAAGATACACATAGAGGTGCTGGGGAAAGGGAGAAAGAGACAATGGTACTGGGGATAAGAGACACATGAAAGGGACTTGGGGGAGAAAGACACAAACAAAATGCATCTACACTTGCGTTTCCTGCTCTCCCTGTAACTCAGAGTAAACCGGGGAGAGAAAGACATCATATTAAAGGTACACTATTGTCACCAGAACTACTACAGTTTAATGTAGTGGTTCTGGTGTCTATAGCCTGTCCCTGAAGGCTGAGCACTGTAAATACTACCTTTTCAGAGAAAAGGCACTATCTACATTGCTGCCTAGGCACATCTCTAGTGACAGTCACCCAGACGGCCACTAGAGCTGCTTCCTAGTGCAATGCTACACACTCTGCATGGCGCTGTTCACTCCCTATAGAAATGCATTGATTCAATGCATCTCTATGAGGAGATGCTGATTGGTGCGGTGAAGCGCAGTGTTTTGCCACATGTGCGCAATAGCCCCCCAATGCTTTCCTATGGGAATTGAATTGGTTTTGACTGAGATCATCCAGTTGTCAGCCAAAGTGAAGAATACACTCTTATTACTTAAAAAAAAAAAACAAGATAACATCATTTTTATTGCTGCTGTGCAATAGCATACATTCTCAATTTCAGTCCAAATGACCAAACTTTCTTAATATATATCAAGAAAATGGACTGAAACATTGATTATATGCACATGGACATCTGCTTACAATAAATCCGCTCTTTTGTTTATTTTGATGCTCTATGAGTGCTTTCTTTCATGTTTGAGTGATAGTTTTCAGTTTTAAGGTTTTTTTCCCTCTTCCATATCTGCACACTATGCGGCGCGATGCATTATGGGGCTGGTATAGAATTTTTTTCCAGGGCTGTTTTTCATTCCAAGTCCGGCCCTGCACTCAGACACAACAACAACATGGAGCTTCTAGAAAAGATTGATACTGGGATAGAAAAGAGGGACAGAGGGATTTTGGCCAAAATTTGGGACACTTGGGAGTTGTGCGCTCAGGTGAAATAATGTATCAGAGTTGAAAGCTACAGAACAAATTTAGGGGAGGGATGGCAAATATTGGTCTGGGGGACATGTACAAGAAGAGGGCCCATTGCCGTACATGAAATATTAAGATCTTTGCATGGTTGGTACTACTTACATGTCATGTATAGGTTTGACAGATGAAGGCTCCTGGACATGATATATCCCTGTACGCTCCATCAGTATGACCTGCACAATACAAAGGTGCATACACAGAGATATGTTTCCTGAGACTCATTGCAATCTATGATGGCTAACACTATTTCACCTCACATTGAAGCCACTTGCAAACAAGTCTCAGTACACTATACCCATTGTAACGGAGCTCCGTGTACTCCTACCGAGTACCCTCCGTTGATGGATGCTCCTAGCGCTCTCAGAGGACTCCAAGCACTGCAGATGACACCACAACCACCGCAGGCTCCACAACCGCCGTAGCTTAACTGGAGCCGCGCCGTCTTCCTTCCACCCTGGAATGAACCTTCAGCATTCAGGACCGTGTGGGGAAGATCTCTCCTCCAGGAGAGCGTATCCGGAACAAGCTCTTAAAAGAGCTAAGTGATTAAGCTCAGGGGAATAGGCAGAGCATAGCAATCCCCAGCGTGATACAGCAATTCCCTCCAATAACGAGACAAGGCTACGTTTTGAAGGGTCAAGAAGAACTGAGGACTGGAACACCCAGTCTGCTTTTTATTAGGATAAGGTACACACAGGACACTCCCAGGGGGAGGATGAAAACAACCAATCATACACATGGTAACACCCCCACGTCTCCTCCCCTCAGATAAACACATAACATAATTAAAACGTACAATATTTTACCACCGTTCTGGATGTACCCCAAAAACAGGGGGTACAGCTTTAAATTCGGTATCGCCTGATAGCTCTCATTCAGGGGGACAATATATCCCACAATTAGCCCATTCGGATGAATGGTTCGGGAGATGCAGAGTTCCAAAGTTTTGACCGACCGCACAGACCAACTAGCCGAAAATAGTTCCATGAGTTTTGGCCTTGCGGTCGGTCTCTGTTCGCACGGTAAAAAGATACGAAAATCTTGCCATCCATTCGCATCTCCGTGATCGCTAGAATCCCCATACCAAGTTAAGTATAACTACCGAACGGCCGGTTGTTCGGTAGTTTCCGTACGAAGTTCTGGGTGTATGGAGGTCTCAGCGGTGTTCGCCTGTTTGCGTATCCGTTTTTAGTTCCATGCGGTTACAGGCAAACACCGCTGTTCATGCGCAAGATGGCCGCGAACACATGTAAAGTCCCGAAATGGCGGCCACCTATTCAGAGCACAAAGAATTCGTATGAAATCATACGAACGGCTGCATTCTCCAGTAATGGTATTCCCATACAATATATTCGTATAAATCCCCCGGCTGTTCGGTTATATTAGCAGTCCAGACCTACAGCATAGTTAAAGGGCTAGAGTCAGCCTAATACAAATCCATATGCCCGAATATAGTGTTTAAAGTGCAATACAGTCCAGGACCATAGTCACAGGGGAGGAGGCAGGCAAGCAGGCCTCTCCAGGACAAAGTGGAGAAGGGCACTTCGTCACACCCACCCTAACCTGGCAGAGTGGTATGCCCTAGATGCTGTGGTACACCAGTCGGCTTTCCAGGCTTGAAGGACACAAACCCATAGAGTGCTGAGCTAGCCAAGGCTCTGCACAATATTTGCCTACCCCCTCCCTCCTGCAGTAGACATCCTAACATACCTCCTGCTGCTTTTAAAGAAAAGGAAAGGTCATACGAGGCTTTAGCCCCCAACCTTTATAAATGGTCTAAGGAGGTAATTGCCCATCTGACCCCCTCGTCCCCTGCCACCTTGCCAGTCCTTCCCTGAGCAATTTGCAAAGATTTCATCTTTGAAAATAAGAATTTGCATATGTAATATTTTAGAATAATGTAGGGACTGTCAGAATGTTTTTTCACTAGATTGAAATCCCAGTACTTTACTACACCTTAGTGTCTACCTGCCACATATTTCTACAATGCAAGGATTAAGCAAGGAATATTAATAATGCCATAAAAGCTTTGCAGTTATTAATACACCATAGTATTTGCCAATTAACGATTTGAATCTGCAATAATTAATATAGAGATGCATATTTATTTGATGTGCAACTCAAATTCCAGGCTAAAATGTTAATGAATCAAATTCTATTGATTGTGCTGTAGTCGATGAGTTGCAATGAGTGCATCAAATGTTAGATTCAGTTGTATTGATGTCACAGAGAGCTTTCAAACAGCCAAGGTTATTAAGTTCTGTTCCTCTCGCTTGCTGAATAAAAACACTTTGAAAACAGAATAAAGCATCGGAGGAATCATCATTATGGCATTTCAATGATCTTACTCAGGACCACATTCACTGCGAATAAATCGCGAATCTTCCCTGTGATGGATTCCTTAAACAGGTATTCGATGAACTAGGGTTTCTGGAGACTTTGCAAAAAAAGCTGAAAGTTTTAGGCTGAAACACTCAGACGAAAACTTATCTGGGTTGGAGAGATTTTTCCTGTTTTGGCCTTAAATTTGAAAATCACTTTGAATTCACCTTGAGTTCTAAGTTCTAACTTTAGTGAATGACATTGTAAAACTTCAATCAATGCGTTGACATATTTGTAAGGTTAAAATATTTTTTTTTACTTTAAAAAAAAGAAAATATTTCATTGTGACCCCTCTCTAATACTTGTAGAAAGAGAGAGAACATAAAGAAATATTCATTGGAAAAACGGGAGAGATTTGTATATTATTAGAAATAATGTCCACATTAATTATAAACTAAAAAAACAGAATATATATGATAAATATGAGTGTTAGAGACACTGGACTGGCTTTTGAAGACCATATCCAGATCTACCAATAACCTACATTAGTCCTGCTGTTAGCAAATTGACTTAAGATCAGATAATTATTACCAGGTCACAATAAATTGTTTCTGAATGAAAAAACAAAAACAAAAACAACAACAAAAACAACAATATTTCAAAGACAATGCACAAAACAATATAACAGTATTGCCAGTCATGTGTAGCAGTCCACTTGTGACACACAACAAAGCTGTTTTCTAGTGTTCTGTATTTCTCTAAATTTTCTAATCTAAATCTAAAATCTAAATGTTAGGCAGCATTTCTGACCTCATTACACAGATATAGCTCCTCTAAGGAAAGGAAGACAGTCCTACACTTAACATTAAATAGAACTTCCTGGAGGTGGGCAGCCCTTCTCTAAAGAACTTGAAAATTTTGACCTATTAGCAGGTCCTAATATTATTCAGCTTGAGGTGAAGACCAAATAAATTTGTACTGCTTTTGCACCTTCAAGGACTCAGTGTATATATTGATATTGATATATGTATACCAAAATAGTTGTGGTGGGGAAAAATGTGTGGATGAAAACCCCTTCCACCCGAAGTAAGTGGGTAGTTAGTATGAGGCAAAAATGTGGTTCTTTGTTGAGCTCATTTGCATATGCACACCCAGAATGCCTTACAGTAGTGAGATCACTGTTAAAGTGAGATTTCTGTGGGAGAAGCAAGCTGGTGCATGCATTTATGTTTCACGATGTATTAACACAGTGCTGGTGGTCTTTTTTTTGTAGGTTTCACGATTTGTACAATGTAATTTTTGTTTCATATCATTTTATAAACAGTAAAGATTGTTGCACACATACAAAAATAGATACGAGACAAAAATCTGTTGCTGATATCAACAAAATCTATAGACGCAAGTTCCCAATTATGTCAATTAGGAGTTGATTATGTCAATCAATTTAGTCAACTTATTTATGACAAAAAAATGTAATAATTGGGATATTATACTTTGTGTCTGGTAATGTGGATCATTTTGAGTTACAACATACTGAATAATGTCCATCTCTTTTTTATTTGTTAAATTCATTAAATGTTCTCAGTAGCACACCAAAAAAAAAAAAAAAAAAAAAGGAAACGTTTTTTGTTAAACACAGTTCAACAGTCTCCATGCAGCCCTCTTGAGGAATAAAGACGGTGAAAGAAAAAAAAAAAGGAAAAAACACAGAAGAAAGGAAATGATAAATGTTCAAATTATGCAGAATTTGCCTTTTTGAAATCCCATTCCCCATTGCGCTTGCTGGAATTTTATAGAGATATAAATCACAAAGAAATAAGAAACCAGTAATGAGATAGAAGTAGATTTGAAATATGGATTCAAATCCTTACCACCTGCTGATCAAAAATAGTCTACAGAGGCCGTCTTGGGAGCTGCGCCTCCATTAACATGTTGTAAGCACTAAATTCGCAGGGAGAGGAGAGATGACTTATCCGTTTGTGAAATGCCAAAGGCCTGCCCTGATTTATCCAAAGCCAGAATGTTCCAGCCGCATCTACATAAATATTTTAACAGGGATTTAATTTTCATTATTTTTTCCCCTCTTTTAAAATTGTCACCCATCCTCAAATGGAACTGGAATGTGTGATGCACATTGTCACTTCAGTTAGCATAGACTTCATTTTCATTGATACTCTAAACATCAAAACCTTCACTATTTTTTATTTTTTTGGGAAACTGCGTGTCTCCAAATAGCTAGCTAAGCAGCTCACATCAAACAAAAATTTGTCAATCATCCACATGACCATTCGCCTGAAAGTTATCATATATTGTTAACGAGTAAGGTTCTCTATCGTGTTAAATGCTAACTTTTAACACTTTGTGTCTCAAATATAAATGATTGTGAAAAGTATTCTTGCCTGCATTTTTGCACTGATATAAACATTTGCATAAGTGGCAGAAATGGCACTTTGCATTTATTTCAACATTTTTGTTGTGGAGCAGCAAAAGGTTTTGCCCCTTTCACAAAATGGATGTTGCATCAAATTGAAAGTAATTTCGACCATCGTGCTCAATGTCAAAAACAGTAAGCAAGGCATATATACTCTCTGTAATAAAAGTTACTGGAACCAATGCCAAAATACCCCTAAAACTTTTTTGATCTGTGACCATCCTGGAGTTTTCACAGACCCTTAACTATACTTTACTGGTTAATTAATAACACCCAAGTGTCCTGACTATGGTGGGACAGTCACAGTTGAGATCCTGTGTGCCATGATCCTGTTCTTTTTTTCCTTTTGTATCTATTGGAGAAAATCATTAAAAAGTTCATGTGTAAATATGGACGGTTTACACAGTTACAGTGACACACATGCAGACAGTAACACACAGGAAGACAGTCACACACACACACACGCAGACAGTCATACACATACAGGCAGACAGTCATACACACTGGAAAACAGTCACACACACACACACAGTTAAAGTCTCACACACTGTTGAAGTCACACATGCATGCACAGGCACACACAAAGGCACAGTTACAGTCAAACACAGTTACAGCCAAACACACATGCAGACAGTTACACACAAGAAGACAGTCACACACACTCAGGCAGTCTTACAGTTGTTCATATAGCGCTTATCCTATCTTTTGTTTTTTTGTTGTTGGGGAGAGCAGGTACCTTTGCTGGGCCGCAAAGATATTCATTGTGGACCCCGAGTTTGACATGCGTGATTTACAGGAAATAACAAGCCTTAGAGCGCTTCTCTAGAACTATGAACTTTCGCTGGTTAGTTGGTAGACATTACTTAATTTTAGCCATACACACATTTTTGTGTCCCCTCACACAGGCCCCCATTCCACCACCAACTCACAGGCACTTAGAATTGTGGTCAGTGCAGTCCTTGTCCTCTTGTTGGGATGTAACAGGTGTGGGTATAGGGATGTGTGTAGGGGCTGTAGTGTGTACATGTGTAATACATTATAAATTGGTACTTTATATACACAATTATACTTACAATGTATGCACATGTAAATATTAATATAATACACTTATATTAATATACATGAGTATATATGTCTAATACTTTCAGAAATCCATTAAATTAACTAAAACGATTGGACTTTTTCAATTACCGGTAAATTTTATCTCCCTCTCTCCTCCTTTAGCATCATCTCCCTCTTCCCTCCAGCTACCTCTCCCTGCCTCTCACCAAAGCTCCATCTCCCTATCTCCATCTCCCTCTCTTCCCTCTTGCTCCTTCTCTCCTCTCCAGGTCCCTCTCACACCCAGCTCCTTGTCTCCTCTCCAGCTCCCTCTCACACCCAGCTCCTTCTCTCCTCTCCAGCTCCCTCTCACACCCAGCTCTCCACACAGCTCCACATCCCTCTCACTTTATTTTCATTGATACTCAAAACATCAAAACCTTCACCATTCTTTTTATTTTTTTAGAAACTGCGTGTCTCCAAATAGCTAGCTAAGCGGCTCACATCAAACAAAAAGCTCAAACTCCCAAGCTCTATTTCCTTCTCTCGTCTCCCACCCCAATCTCTCCAGCTTCATCTACCTCTCTCCTGAAAACTTAATCTCCCCCCCAGCTTAATCTCCCTCCGTCCCTCCCAACTTCATCTCCCTCTCTCCCCCCGGCTGCATTAACATCTCATCCCAGCTCAATTTCCAGAGTGAGAGTCCCCTCTGCAACCCTGCCTGAGCCCCCAAGGAAGTCCTCATATACCCTCATACACCTATTTGGGTTGTACCCTTCTGATGGTGGCCCATGAAACAGCCTTTTTTTTTTTTACCTCTGACCATCCTCTGTGATTCCAAAGAACAGAGCATTGGGAGGAAAAGTGAATAAATGTATTTATCAGTCATGTACATTAACATGTTTTTTGTTTTTTTAGAATATACTGCAGTATTTTTTGATGATCTCTCAATCAGCAAACTGGTGCAAAGAGAAACCTGCAATTCTTCAAGCCTTTAAAGGACGGGCAGAGTATACACCCTTTCGTCACCATTGCAGTAAGTGGATTTAGGATTCTATCATGCTACATGATTTAAGCCTTCACCACCCAAACAAATCCACATCTAGGAACACCTTTCTTACAGTGGATTATTACAGACACATGGTGGGGAATACAATGTAGTTTATTATTACAAAACTAATGCTTCACTGTCTGTGATCTTCACTCGAAAAAAATCAATAAGTTGTGTGATAAAGTGAAGGCAGAGAGGCCTTTTAACCCCAGGGGAAGTACGTGTAGTTTTTGTGTTGCACAACACAAAGCTTTGTTTAGTTATGGGCCCCTGGGGTGGAGTATTTGGAGAGAAGGGTGGGCCAATGCTCCACTCCACAGTTTAGTGGTTTTCTTGGGAGACAAAGATCCAGGCCAGGGTTTTTTGGACTGTCTCCAACCCACTACTCGGCTGCAGATGATCAGCTGTAGCAGTGGGAATAAACCACTCCCTGCTAGGCAGGTACAGGGGGATTGCTGGCTTCCTCTCAGGAAGCAGGTAGGAGAGAGGGTGTTCTCTCCAGTAAGAGAGTCAAGGAGACTAGGCACTGGGAGTGCTGGCTTGAGGCACTGGGAGTGCTGGCTTTGAGCACTAGGAGTGCGGAAGGAAGCAGTCAAGGCTGGTTTGGAGCACTGGAGTGCTGAGAGCGGACAAATACACTAGGTTGGTGAAACCCACACATTTTGTTATAGTTTAACCCCTGATAGATAGGGAATCTGATGTGAGTTAGTGCTCAGATGAGCTAGGCTTTTTGTTGTAGGGATTTGTGTTACATCATTGCATTTATGTTTCGTTTGCTGCTGCCTGATGTGTAAATTTACAAATAAAGTTGCCGGGATTATAAGAAAATAAAAGGACTGTGCATGTTTTTGCCCTAGAGGACCGTGCTATCTACTAACAAGGATCACAGTTGATTATTATTATTAATCATTTTTAAGTTTGCGTTCACTAAATTCCAAACCTTATGCTTTGAGAGAAAGTTAGGAGACAGAACACCTGTGCATTATCAACCTGATATAGTGGCAAGTTTCCCACTGATTTAATAAAGACTGTTGCTAAGCAACCCAAATACAGCTTCCAATAGCAACAGTAGCTGTTCTTAATTAACGTCCCCTTCTCCCTTTACCCCAAAAAAAGACAGACACAAAATGTTAACATTTAATGATGCATTCAGACTCAATCCTCTTGCTCCTGGCAGCTGTAAATTGGCAAGAGTGACATAAGATATAATGGCCTCGGAGGACGTAGCTAGCTGGTGGTTTTAAGAGAATTTCGCTTTCAGTATGCTCAGTATACTCTAATATACTCGATGTACAATATTGTACTCCTGACAAGGTAAAGGGTATGACCCAACTGCAGAACTTGAAACTATGTTATCCTAGAAGTATAAAAGGGATAGCGATGTATTACTGGTCCCTCGACTGGCTGAGCTTCATGCCGTGCCTATAGTAGGCGAAAATAGCAGAAATTAGCTAAGGTCACATTTTCCAGAAATATACAAAAATGTAATGCTCGGCTGGGTCTAGGAGTCAAACAGAGCTCAAGATAGTCACACAAGCTGGGTAACTTTACCATAGAACACAAAGCTACCTGTACTTACTGCCCCCCTCACCTGGTCACCCCTTGGCTTTCCTGGCTTTAGATAAATTAATTACATATTTGATTACACCCCCTTGCTTAATCAACCCTCAGGCTGTCACTGGGGCTGTTAGAGGAGATAAAAAAATAATATTATAGATTTATTTTTGGCAAAGGCCAGGATCTGCTGCTGCCGCTGTGCTCTCCCTGTGCTACGTCCAAGATGGCTTCTTGCTTCTCTTTCCTGTGGGCACTGTAACCCCTGGTGCTATGAGCCTATTATGGCCCCTGAATAGAGAGGCCAATAGCATGCTTCCACTTATGGGTAGCTGGCTCTGCTGTCCTAATGGCAAGTCAATGGAAATTCCTGAAATTCCTTCTTAAAGGACACCAGGCATGTGCAAAACCTGCTGAAACAGGGCAGATTTCAAACGTGGCCAATTTTTTTTTCACGTGCCTAGATGTCAGGTAAGCTTCTCCAGACAGCTACCAATGAGGAGGGAGGTGCCACGCAGAACTAAAAACCATTACAGAATTAAAGAGACACTAATCTTCTTTCCATATTTTTTAACTTTTTCTCTTCCCCCTCTGGAAAAAGAGTCTTTCTAAACTACTGCAAATAATTTTTTTCCTCACATAAAAACTTGTGGGGCACTGCATATTCTTCAAAAAGGGAAACTCAAAGCACCATAGCCGCTACAACCCGCTCAGGAGTATCCACTGACTTACCAGAGTAATTTGTCAAATCGTTGTCTTCATTGAGCTAACTAGGTCTACAACGAAATGCCAGAAGCAGGGCATGCCTCCCAGGTGTCCCAATTTTGGTAAGGCAGTCCTGATTTTTGGGTCCTGTCCTGCTGTCCCAGCTTATTTCCATGTTGTCCCACTTTTGAGGAAATAATCATAGCTCAAGTGCATCATAAGACATGATTGGGCTATGTTCAGGGCTCCCTACATGTCCTGCCCTCAATGGGCTGGCCAGAGTGATGTACAGGTAGCCCTGTGTGTATTCAATTGGGGGTGGCGGTGGAGTTAGTGACATAAGCATGTCACTGGCCCACTCCCTTCAACTCTCTTCCACCAGCGTCCCAATTCTCAAAACGCCAGAATTGGGAGGAATGCAGGGTGTAGTGGTTATGGTGCTTGGAGTATTCCTTTAAATGCATATCAATGTTTCTTTGGAATTGGTTACTGATACACAGCTCTTCTTATCTTCACTGCTGCACTATTAATGGGCTCCATCAGGCATGTCGGGTCGTTACAAGATGGGTCCATTTTGTTGTTGTTAACCTCATGATATAAGGGTTTGTGGATGTTGATGATGGGTGAATTTAAAGCTAGTTTTAAGGTGAAGAGAGAAAAGGGGGGCTGGAAGCTATAAGGATACACTCTAAGTGGGGTTGACCCACAATAAACTACCAAGGTAGTAATAGACAAACAAAGAACTGTTGAGTGCCCTGAGAAAAATAAATAAAATATAACTTTTAATAGATAAGATTAAAAAGAAATTACTAGATAAAAATAAATAATTAGAACGCTGTGTCAAAATACCTATTCCAGGTTATGTAATGATATAGCGCTATAGTAACGTTCCTCTATCTATATAGTGCAATGAAAATCAAATATAAAATGTATAGAAAACACAGAGGACCTGTTCAAAAGTTTTCGTACCTCTGGTAGATCTGAGCTGCAACAATACAATGTTGCAGTTTATGATTAACTGTGGCAAATGCTAGTGCACATAGTTTGTAAAGCCCGATCTAAAAGTAGCTATCTGGGCTGATACAACGAAAAAAATGCTGAGTAGCCTTGCATCAAAATCTATAACCAAAGGAAAAACGAAAAAAAAAAAAAAAGTGAATGTAATATTACTATAGAGTGACTAAAGTGGCTGACTATAGGTCATAAGCCTGTGAGAAATCCTGGGAATAGACTAATGGTGGACTAGACTGCAGTGACCCATATACAAAAAATATATATATAAAGATAGCGGTGAAAAAATCGTAACCGCCTATCTGTTAGTATAAAAGGGGGAAACTAGCCACCAAAATCTGCCCGGTTCTAACAGTAAATCGAATACGGGATTCAGAGTGAAGTGTGGAAAGAACGGTCAATAAACCACACAGCAAGATGTTGCAGAGAATCACCGATGGCCCCTGACACGCGCGTTTCGCCCACAACTCATCAGAGGGGAACCGATGTGTGGTAAGTAACTGACTATTTAAAGGACAAGAATCATGCTGATAGGAGGATTCAAAAAACCCGCTGTTTAGGGTTAACCTATCGCGATAGAGATAGTAAGTGACGTAATGTATAGCCGGAATAGAAAGGGTATTTAACCCTATCCGGTCGTATACAGCAAGCATCAAGATCAATGGTATGACTTCTATGTTTAGAGATGAAGATTAAAACTGGCAGGAATAATGAATGTTACTATTAATCCCATTTATAGTATATCCCAGTTGGATTATAAGGTTCGAAATTCCGGGACAAAAAGATTATTGTACTGCAATTTAATAAGGCATGTAACTATATGCTGTTAAATGCACAGTACAGATAAAGTATACTAGAATATTTAAAAGCAGAAAGTGAGAATTACCCAATGCAATAATAAATAGAGGTTGAAAGTAATACGGGCTGGATGCTCCATAGGATTGTAGTATCCAACATATAAAAATATAAATGATCTTTATATTACTAGGGGACAGTATTACCCGAGAAAAGAGAGAGAGGATCGAAATGGATCCACGGATGGAAGAATTTCCAGCTCTATGTTGAGCGGTTCCGGTGACAAGTGCTCAGATGGTTAGGTATTACAAAAGGGCATAGGCTAGATGTAAGGGGAAACAGAGCAGATATATATAGAGGTGCAATGGATTGGCTCTTTTTTTAATCTTATCTATTAAAAGTTAACAATTTCTATCTTTCTATCAGAAAAAAAGGATGTGACATTTTTGGATTTTGATCACTCTGAAATGACTTGTGATACCATTCAAAAGTAGGGAAATGTTATTGTTCGGATACCGACATGGATTCTAATTTATCCTTAAATGCAAAAATCCTAAATGAATCTGTTAAAATATTCTTTTCAAATAGTCCGATGTTTTGGATTTTTTCTCAGTTTAATGTAAACTTAGAGTGCTAATTATAGAAAAAGGAAAGCAGATGGGACAACTTGTATTGAATTAAATTGCATTACATTTGTAAATGCAATACCATTTGGTGACATTTTAACCAGTCACTGACGGCAGGACTTGTTACAGGCGATTAGAGCATCACAGACATTATATCACTGGTATGAGAAAGGAGTAACTTAATTACAGGCCTGTAACTCTGACATTTACTGAGAGAGAAATAATTGAAGTAATTGTTGCGTGTCTTACGGCCATTGATGAGAGGCGTGACAGTATGGATAATGCTAAATGTACATTTCTAAAAAGTGGGTGACGCTGTGCTGGAAAAAAAAAGAGGTGAAGTTTAATACGCGAGACGGGAGGTGGAATCTTCTCCATGGGACAGGGAGCTGCTCATGTAAATAAAAGATTTGCCAGAGACCAAATTTTTCAAGGATTGCTTTTTTTCACAGAGTTGAGGGGATATTATTTTTTAGGGATATTACAAGTAGATGGATAAGTGATACGGGTATCGCAAGGGGGGGTCTGGAACCATGTCCTGAAACACACTGGGATGATTTCAGCACCCTTTTATTGTTATCCCCAAGTCCCCTGTGAAATTGAGAGAAAAATAGCATCTCCAATTATGTACAGTGAGGGAAAAGAGTATTTGATCCCCTGCTGATTTTGAACGTTTGCCCACTGACAAACAAAATGATCAGTCTATAATGGTTTTAATGGTAGGTGCATTTTAACAGTGAGAGACAGAATAACAACAACAAAATCCAAAAAAAGTAATAAATTGATACCTGAAGTATAAAAAAATTATACCTAGGCTAAAGCCCCTGACAGGGTGTAACTAGGAACTACTGAACCACTGGGTCCTGATACAAAAATAAAAGTTTGGGGCTGGCTGAATATAATTGTGTGTGAGGGCTGGCTGATTGTGATTGTGTAAGGTTAACTGAGTGTAATTGTGTGTGGGGTAATCTTAGTGTGGTTAAATGTAGAGTTGGCTGAGTGTGACTGAGTGTGAGGTTGGTTGAGTGTAATTTTGTGTGGAATTGACTGAACGTGTAGTGCAGTGGTTGTTTGTGTAATATTAGAATTCAAAATAAATATATAAAAAAAATATACAAAAAATATTTTTGACCCCCTTCCGCTTACTTTATTGCAGGGAAGCATGAATAATCCCTGGTGATCTGGTGGGGGTATGATCCCTGGAGTTCCCTTTGGTGATCACTGGAACCATGATGGTACAATGTGGTGGTCCAATGTACCTCTGGTAAGTGCAGACCACATAAACGCTCTTCGGGCCCAGCGCCTGACCAGGTAGCCAGAGTGTTGCAGTGGTAACATGGCTGCAGGACTCTGACTCATTGACTGAAATCTGGAACTGGAGGGAGTGCCTTAATTTATTTAGTATATGTGCTGAAATGGCAATATATGACCAATCTGGGACCCCCTTGATAGTCAAAACCTCAAGGTCCAGTTGCAATAGTGATTTGTGACCCTGGTAATTCAGCAACTGGTTCTTCGGCCTATTTACCTCCTCACAATGCTACCCTGAGAAATTAACATTTTTGAAAACTTGGCAATGATTTGCCCTAGCGAAGACTTGTTGCAGAGTAATCACACAGAGGTCATGTTCCACTTATTCAAAAACTTAACTGAAGCTTTACCATATGAAATCAATAAATATACACAGATCTATTGTTTTATCCTGTCACGAAATTATTAAAAGCACAACAATCACTTCGAAACTTTTAAGAAACCTTTTCTGTTGCCATAGTAACGTAATACTTAAACCTATCAACGCCTTCTCGTTGTTTCACATTAATGCAAGCTTAAATTAATCTGTCTTGCAGTAAATAAGAACTTGAGGAAATTGTACAATCGGAATTCTGGGCAGGATGCGATATTAAAATCCATAGAGTGATTTAACTGGTGCTATGTTATGAAATGGCCCCATGCAATAAAGTAAAGTATTTATCTTAGGTAGGGCCAATCTTAGACTGTCAGAGACAATTCAATAAAAGGATGTAAAGCTTTTATTCAGTATTTGCAGAAATTAAATTTTAGTAAACGGCAACAGTTTTGGAAATGAAAAAAAAAAGAAAGAAATACAATATATGAAATATATAAAAAAATATAAAAATATAAAAATATGTTATTATGCTACATCATTTTAAAAGTGTATGCAAACATATTAAATCATTTGAAAAGATAATACAAAAATATTAAAGGCCATAGTTTGGGACCTCTCTGCTGTAGAATTGCCATTAAATGTATCTAAGAAACAATAAACGTTATTTTTCTATAATCACAGAATTTTTTTTCTATGAAGATCTGCACAATAAAATTTTCTTTTTTTCCCCTCATTTTTTTATACATCATGAGGAAGGATCTGCTCACGGTTTTCTACATGGGGTTCTAGACTGCAGAACAGCAATCTACAAAGATAGTTTGACAAATAGGGGTGCGTTCACTAAACATAACATTTGAGTGAGTTGTAACCAAATTGCAAAATTTGGACTAAAATAGTTGTAACTTTAGCAGACTTTTTCCAAATCATCTTTGTTGGCCTAAATTCTACAATTAGATAGAATTTGGTGTTTAGTGGATAAACCTCACAATATTTCAGTTGGAGGGGGATGTCTGCAGAGATTTAAATCATTGCAATGTGTATGGCAGGGCTAGTTATATAGATACTGTTAAGCATGCAATTTTGTTTAGGTTTTCGTGCAAATGTTTCAAATGTATGGCACAACGGTCTGCTGCTTTATCATTCGGCACATTAAAATATAAGTATTAAATATAAAAATGATTTATGTCTGTGCAAATGGATTTTAAGTGAGAGGTGAGTGCATTTAAGGCAAATTTAAAATACTTGAGGCTCGTCAGGTCTGGCATATATTTAATGTTTTACAAATCCTAAAAGTGTCTGCAGAGCTGTGTTGCGTATTCCATAAAGGAAAACGAATGAGTACAAATTCCTTTTAATTTTAAAACATTTTAAAAATCACAAGAGTATTTGAAAAAACCTCAGACAGATATTTAAAGAGGAATATCCAGTAGAGAAAAAATAGACTTATGTTAATTTATGGCATTCAAAAGATAGAGCAACCTCACATAGTCTTGTTCTTCTTAAAAATTTGAGGCGTTATCCACTAAAATCCAAATGGGACAAAACCTTCCAGCTGCATGGGAGACCAATCGAACTACAAAATTCCGACATTGATCATGCCAAACGGGGCTGTATGGCTAAAATCCTAAACATTATATCCTCCCCCAGCCCCTACCCATGGGAACAAATGGAGGAATCCCTAAAAAATTCTCCATCCTGTTTTTTTCCCAGTTGTGTTATCTTGCCCTAAAATAAAAGAATTCTCAGAACTGTGCCTTAACAAGAATATCTCGAGAGCCAAGGCTTGCCACCTCCATGATCTACATCATACATTTAAGATTGATATTGCCCTTGTATGTTAGCAGCAATTTCTTTTGAACATTTTTTTTTGCTGCCCTATTAAATTCCTTTCAACAATTCCTGCAACACAGGTTGAAAGCTATTGCTCTGACATTATGAGGAACGGAATTAAGAATTATCTCCTTATCTGAAAAGCGAGAGTCTGTTATAACTCCATAATGACTATTTGGCAGGAAGCGTTAGAGGTTATTACACATTTTTGACTAGATTCAGATATCCCAACATTCTAAAGCCTCGTGAATTATGTGGGTTCGAAAAATTGAATTCCAGCAGAACAGGTAGTTAATGTATGCTAATTAAATGCTGCTTGATTGAGAGAAAACATTCTCATTGACATGAAAGTGTTATGAAAGATATGCATCAGGTTCCCATATAATTAAGTCAAAATTATGTAACTAATGCATGATTGCTCTCTTTTTACAGTCAATTGTGTCTTCCACATTTGTCTCACAGTCAATAAAATTTCCCCATGGTTTGTTGGGTTTTGCAGAAAACAGTTTAATGCTTTGCAGGTGGAATAGAATACGATCTAAAACATGGATAGATTATTACAATGCATGATCATCACAACTGATCCTAACTCTGGTCATTGAGAGATGAGTGGCATTTTAAGTTAATCAGCAATATTAACCTGATGTTACCCATTTTGTAGACCTCTTATTTAACATGTGTGGCAAAGATTTAGAGACCAGAATAGGGTTAGCATCATCATGGCATCTTTGGAAAAACCTGTGATGATATATTGCAATGCAGGTGGGCCTCCAGGGACCAGCCAGACCTGTCCTCCTATCTACATGACATAGACATGGACAATATTGATCTAAGTGCACATTTCTTAAAAATGTATTTCCATTAACCATTTATACTCATCACAAGTGGAGCTGCGAATATAGTAATTCTAGGTCATTGGTTTGTGGTTAAGCATGTAACATAGTGCATATACCTTCACAAAGCATCTCCGAGCTGGAACGGTCATCTCTGCTTCAAACCAAACTTTTCTCAAACTTTGCTTTAATCATAGCTGTTAGGAGGGGGACTGGAGTGCTTAGGTTATATGAATATGACAACTGAATAGTTTCTGTCATGACAGGCTCCTTTAAAAACCAATATAAAAATAAACAACAAATGCATAAATTATAGTTAAAATACATTATATATTTTATTGCTTTAGGACACATTGGATAAATAATTCCCTCTTTGCAATGCTTATACCCAACCTTGTTTCTTGTTTTTTTTTTATCTATAATTGTGGTTGTTACATTAATGAAATATCCTCCCCATTTCCTTCTACCATGCCCACCCTGCTACACTATAAAGGCAAAAAAATTTAAATATTTTTTTAAAAATGAATACATTGTATTTCAATTCTACCAGCACAATGTATAGATTAGATTGTATGCATGTTCATTATAGTTTGACAATTGTTGAACCTTTGACAAGTAAACGTGAAATAAAATATATATTTGATATTTAGGATCCAAGCAATTTGACTATTATTATTATTATTATTATTATTTGTGATGTAGTAGCAACATATTTGTGAGTACTATATTGTAACGGATCACCTGTCACCCCGACTGGGTACCACCGTTGATGGATGCCCCTAGTGCTTCCCGAGGGCTCCAGGCACTCCACTCGACACCATAAGCACTGCAGACCCCACAAACCACCACAGCTTGGTTGGGGTCTCGCCGTCTCCTACCCACCCTGGACCTACGACAAGGCTACAGGCTCCAGTGGGTGAACCTCTCTTCCTTCAGAGAGTGAAGCAGGAACAAGCTCTTAAAATAGCTTAGTAGTGATTAGCAAAGGGAGTATGCAGAGCATAGCAATCCCTTGTAGTGATAGCAATTCCTCCACACATGAGACAAGGCTCTATGTTGAGGGTAAAACAGGAACTCAGCAGTCTGAGGGTTTATTGTCTCTTATATACAGGTTATCCCACAAGGTTACCACCCACGTGGACCTTGTGGTACACAGATTACAAAGTTACAAAACTAATCAGGACAGACTTGCACAGTTTAGACACTCCCAGACAATGTACACAAACCCTCTCCTCTGCCTGTGATACAATTAACAAACGCAACGGGCTAACTTAATTACGCACAGGCAGAAAACACACATTTTTCCCAAAACACAGAAAACACCACAAAACACCACATATACCCACAACACATAGTGAACAACATATCCAAAAATCACCCAGATCAGAGCAGGGGTTTACGAATTCCATGGAAGTCACATTTGACCGACCGCAAGCATGGCTTCCCTGCCCAAAACAATTCCACAGATTTAGGCTGTGCAGCCGGTCTATCTTCTCCTCTATCCTGGAGATAATTGGCTTAAGTGGGTGTGGTAACTTAATTATCTCCAGGTACAGGGAATATCTCTAAGTCAAAACTGTTACAAAAACCACACGAAAATACATAACTCTTATAATACAATGTTTAACCTATATGTCCAACATATCCCCAGATAGCTTGGATTTGAGCGCTCAATATGTCCGAAAAGTGCTTAGATCTCACGAATACAGTTGGAACGCCATGTGGTTAAACAATAGCAAGGGCTGACGAGAGATTGAGGAGGGACAAAGCAGCCAGTTTCAACTGGTCTGGGAGTGTCCCTGGGACAACGCCCTGCTGGAGAACAATAGGACAGGAAAAGGGGGGGGAAGAGGCACATTTTCCCATGGATTTAAAGGGTCAGAAAAAGTGTTTTAAAATCCAATAAGCCCAAATTGACTTTTTAAATGGCAATACACCCCAGGGGCCATAGTCACAGGGCAAGAGGCTGGCAAGCAGGCCTCTCCAAAACCCAGTGGAGAGGTTATTTTTGCCACATATATGTTAAGTAAACATATGAGTAATCATGACAGAACGAGTACAGAATTGGAATGAAAAGTGACTAAGGTCCTACTGAAAGAAGCTTACAGTCTGGTGGGGTATTATTAAACAAAAGTTAATGTGTTAACAGTATACAGTATTTAACTATGTATGCATAACCTATCGAAGTGGTGGAATAAGAAGAGAGTGGGTGGACACGATATGTAAGGCAAGATTAAGGTTAACTGTTATACATTTGAGAGAAATTAATCGGTTAGTTGATCCGTATTTGTTCTTCCACAAATTCACACTTTTTTCAGTATGCCCACACATATTAAATATTGCTTATCAAAGAACAGATGGTACATTATTTTTATAATATAATTCTATATATACACACCTTTGCTTAATATAAATTGTATTTTTAAAATAATGTGGGGACATATAAAAATGACAAACATACAGCTTTTCCACAAATAATTTAAAATACAGTGAGGGAAAAAAGTATTTGATCCCCTGCTGATTTTGAACTTTTGTCCAGTGACAAAGAAATGAACAGTCTATAATTCTAATGGTAGGTGTATTTTAACAGTTAGAGACAGAATAAAAAAAAATAAAAAAATGCAGGAAAACGCATGTCAAAAAAGTAATAAATTGTTTTGCAAGTCAATGAGTGAAATAAGTATTTGACCCCTTCAACTTAGTACTTGGTGGCAAAACCCTTCATAGCCTTCAACTTATTACTTTGTGGCAAAACCCTTGTTAGCAATCACAGAGGTCAGATGTTTCTTGTAGTTGGCCACCAGGTTTGCACACATCTCAGGAGGGATTTTGTCCTACTCATCTTTGTAGATCCTCTCCAAGTCATTAATGTTTTGAGGCTGACATATGGCAACTCAAATCTTCAGCTCCCTCCACAGATTTTCTATGGGATTAAGGTCTGGAGACTGGCTAGGTCACTCCAGGATCTTAATGTGCTTCTTCTTGAGCCACTCCTTTGTTGCCTTGGCTGTCTGTTTTGGGTCATTGTCATGCTGGAATACCCATCCACAACTCATTTTCAATGCCCTGGCTGAGGAGATTTGACACTACATGTCGCCATCCATAGTCCCTTTGATGCAGTGTAGTTGTCCTGTCCTCTTAGCAGAAAAATACCCCCAAAGAATAATGTTTCCACCTCCATGTTTGACGGTGGGGATGGTGTTCTTGGTGTCATAGGCAGCATTTCTCCTCCTCCAAACACAGCGAGTTATGTATGTGCCAAAGAGCTCGATTTTGGTCTCATCTGACCACAACACTTTCACCCAGTTCTCCTCTGAATCATTTAGATGTTCATTGGAAAACTTCAGACGGGCCTGTACATGTGCTTTCTTGAGCAGGGGGACCTTGAGGGTACTGCAGGATTTCAGTCCTTCATGGCGTAGTGTGTTACCAATCGTTTTCTTGGTGACTATGGTCCCAGCTGCCTTGAGATCATTAACAAGATCCTCACGTGTAGTTCTGGGCTGATTCCTCACCATTCTCATTATCATTGAAACTCCGCGAGGTGAGATCTTGCATGGAGCACCAGACCGAGGGAGACTGACAGTTATTTTGTGTTTCTTCCATTTGCGAATAATCGCACCAACCATTGTCACCTTCTCACCAAGCTGCGTGGCGATAGTCTTGTAGCCCATTTCAGCCTTGTGCAGGTCTACAATCCTGTCCCTGACATCCTTCGACAGCTCTTTGGTCTTGGCTATGGTGGAGAGTTTGGAATCTGATTGATTGCTTCTGTGGACAGGTGTCTTTTATATAGGTAACGAGCTGAGATTAGGAGCAATCCCTTTACGAGATTGCTTCTAATCTCAGCTTGTTACCCGTATAAAAGACACCTGGGAGCCAGAAATCTTGCTGATTGATAGGGGATCAAATACTTATTTCACTTAGTGATATGCAAATCAATTTATAACTTTTTTGACATGCGTTTTTCTAGATTTTTTTTTGTTATTCTGTCTCTCACTGTAAAAATACACCTATAATTAAAATTATAGACTGATCATTTCTTTGTCAATGGGCAAATGTTCAGAATCAGCAAGGGATCAAATACTTTTTTCCCCTCATTATATATATATATATATATATATATATATATATATATATATATATATATATATAGCCCAGCTAGTGAAATATACTCCAATATGTTATCGGCTACACCAATAATGGCCTTAAACATTATTTCCTTGTATTTTGTGTGATTTGGCTATATATGGCATGTGTACACCACAGTTTACTATGTTTGTGTCTTATGCACTGCATATTAGCTGCTCACCATTCAAAATTAACACAAAAAATACATACTTACAAGAGTTGGACAACACACAGTATTTCACTTGGGGCATTGCTGTAATCTTTTTTTGCTTACAATATCTCCAATGGGATTTGCTAGACTCTAAATTCATTTGGGATTTAAGCCAAATCCCCTAGTTAAATCTCAGTTGCATTCCAGGATTCCTGTAGGATCTGACCTTAGACCCAATCACTTACAATTCTATCCCAATCTTCCCAAATCCACATGTGTGTCCCCCTCTCTCCAGCTTTCCTTATAATTCTTGCTACCTTCTTCCCTCAACCCCTTGTGTCTCCTCTCTCATCTCCCATTCAAACCCTCTAGTGTCTCCTTCTCAAAAATCACTTTCCTTTTCCCACCACATCTCTTATGTCCCTCTTCTCCACCTCCCTAAATCTTTTATGTCTCTCTTCATATCTTCAGGAACCCCCCTTGTGTGTGCCTCCAATTTTCCTTTCAACCTCTTGTATCTCTCTCTCATACCCCTTACCCCCTAAGTTCTACCCACATTTATTGTCATGGTAGCATGAGTGGGCTTGATTTTGCTAAACACCTGATGACACTTGCTGTCTCTTCTTTGAGTTGTGTGGGCAGCACTCTAAGAATGGATAAGGAGCCATAACATGGGAAAGTATTGATATTGGTTTCGGTACAGTGAAATCTTGCTCTATACACATATAGTTAAAAACAACAAATGCGTGATATAGTAGGTGCTTAGTAAACACAAATAAATCAGTGCTGCTAAACTCCACCATGAAATCAACCACAACATTTCACAAGTATCAAAACAAGAAATAAAAAATAATCGACAGCGCAAATGCATAAAACCAGTATTCGCTATTTGCGGATTTACCTGAGCCAGTTATATAGAGGCTCAGTAAAATGTGAGTGAGATATAATAAAGAATAACCTTTTTACTGGGTAAAGAGATACTGTGTACATACTCTATTGCCCTATATGAGTATTTTCCTCTGATAGTGACACCTGGAATCATCATTATATGGTATAGAATTGTTTCATGTATTAATTCACTGTCACATCACATACTATTATAGTGAATACAGGTTTTATGTATTCATTTATTTATTTATTACTGGTATTTATAAAGCGCCAAACATATTCTGCAGTGCTGTACAATTTGGAAAAAGACAATACAATAAGAACAGACCGATACAACAGGTAGAGGGCCCTGCCCGTGAACTTATAATCTACAGGTAAACTGAGGAGATGAGACAAGAGGTAGCAGAGGGATTTGAATGTGCTGGCAGAGAGAGTTAATAGTATAACTGCAGCAGCTGATAACATGTGAAGGTAATAAGGAGGTGATTGGCTGTGGTTCCAAACAGCTGGAAGAGCATGCTATATAGGTACAAGGAAATAGTGTGAAAGGGAGGAGGGGCGGGTGGGTGGGTGGGTTGAGCCCACCCATGGGGCTTCTTGCAGGGGTGGATGTAAAACTAACCCTAAAGAGTAGAAACACACAGTTATTTAAAGGTATTTATGGCTAGGAGTGGCATGTGGGGGAGGGAGAGGTAGAAGGGGGGAATGGTTGAGTAGACTGGCCATTTGTGTGATAAAATTACAATATTTGACAACCAGAATAGTATCAGCCAGATAATTAACCCCTTAAGGACACATGACGGAAATATTACGTCATGATTCCCTTTTATTCCAGACGTTGTGTCCTTAAGGGGTTAATAATTACATATAGCTGCAAGTACAAAATTATACAGTAGTAAACTACAGGTACAAATAGTAACATTGGTTTAGTAAATTAATAATGTAGTAACTAAGATGAAGGAAATCTGGTAGAATAGCTTCTGATTCTCAGTCTGTACCTTTAAACTGCAGTCTTCAAATTAAATGGGGCTTCTTGCAGGGGTGGATGTAAAACTGGCCCTTTATACTTATATTAAACTTAAATTTATGCTACACAAGTGCGCTGTCCACCATTTTGTATTTCTTGTTTTGATACGTGTGACATCTAGTCAATGCTTTCAAGGGTTTTAGGAAAACCAGAAGTCTTACCAGCATCCAAAATCCACTCATTCTGCCATAGACATGATGATGAAGTTTATCTTCCTTTTTACCCGGGTACATATGTGTATGGCTTAGCAGGTGCTATGTTAATTTGGTGGCAATGAAGGTGTAACAAACTTTGGTGTGGTTGCTAAGCTGTACAAATATTTGAGTTGTTTTTTAAAACTTCCATATTCACAGTGAACGAGAGGGGTGGGCTAGTTGTGCTTATGAGACCTCCAATTTCCTCCAGCCCATGAACTTGTGTCCTCTGTACTGGATATTTCTTTTACATGCATCTCCTTTTATTCTTTTGAGCTACTCTATCAAACCCTACTGTATTGTAAGAAGGACATTCTGGGCTTTCAAGTGATATGTCATGTGATAGGCTGGAATGCTGGGAACTTCCTCAACAAAAAAAAAAAACTTCACAAAAAAAAAGAAATTGGAAGACATTTTTTTTTTGCTCGGTTCCCAGGAACATATTTGGCCGGAGCTTTTTGTCTCCATAAACGAATGATGTGTGTCCAGGATGACATGGTCGATTTGACAAAACTATCCACAGCCTTGTAGCACTCTACTTCACCCCATCAGAGGTGACACTTGACAGATCATTGAGGCTTGTGCAGAATTTTCATTTTGATGTTGCTATCATTATAGAAGATTTAATTTGGGATTCATATGATAGAGTTAGTAAATCATAAAACGTTATTACAATCAGCGTAATTGTAATGCATACCAAATTAGATTGTCAAGGAGCATCTAATTTAATTAAATGTGTCTGTTTATTTCGATGGATTGATTGCTCAGATGGTTTCGGTTTGTGTTGTTTGCTAAGAAAAAAGTTTTCCATGTAAATACAGTATATGTCAGCATTGCCAGATCGGTGGATGATTTAGGATAATCTATAGTAAAATAAATATTTTCATAAGAATTCTTAAATCAGATCATAATTTGGCAAACTTTATTGAGTTGAATAACCCTTTAATTATGGCCTTACAAGAAGATTGATTTTTACATCAAAGTTTGAATAATAGAATAATGTATTACTTTGCCGATTAATCGTAAATTAATGATGAATGACCGTCGGTGGCTATGATCTTTATTTTTCAATGGCATTATGTGTCTCGAATATCTAGGCTCCTCCTATAACTGTGATCACATTCACAATAAGTTTATGAGTTCTGTCCTACCTGGTTCAGATGGTGGACTTCCTCCATGTAAATTGACGTTATGTAAAGGATTGTGAACCGTAGAATGTTCCAGTTATCCAGCTCCCCTAAATTGATTCCCCTAAATTTGACTGTAGAGTGGAGACCCTTGAGTTAGTGAACTGGGCACTAATTGGTGACCCATTTAGACTTTGTGTACACTGTAATCTAGATAGGATAGAATGATGTAAGAAATCCAAAGTTATTGGCAGGGAGATAAAGAGAGCTAGCAACATTCTTGAGGTCAATAAAGATGGCAATCAAGGAATATTCTTAAAATTTTCCATCACTATCCTATTGCACTCAACTTAACAATTTTAAAGTAGAAAAATAAAATACATGAATACATGACAAGCAAAATAACACAAACAGAAGGGATGAGAGCCCTGCTCAAAAGCTTATAATCTAAAGCAGTGGTTCCCAACCATTTTTCACTCGTACCCCTTGGCAGCCCATTTCATGAGTTGTACCCCTCATATTGGCAAAATTTGTTTAATTAATATAGTTGCTGTTATTTAAAGTGTACATGTCTTTCTCTGCCCCATCTCCCCCTTTTCTCTTTTCTAGGGGCTCCTGATTTTCCTTTGCCCCAGGCTCCCTTGCTCTTCCTTTGCTCTTGGTTCCCTTTATTTAGTAATATTACAGGAGCCCAGGGCACTGTTAAAGTGCCACTGCACCCAAATAGGTCCTTGTTCAGAAATACCATTGGGTGGCCTATGCACTTAGGGGTAGATCTTCCGCTGGTTCTTCCATTATGGATTTTTTTTCCTCCTATCCCTGAGGGAACTGGTTCATACCACTGGGGGTACGCGTACCACAGGTTGAGAACCATTGATCTAAAGGGAAAAACAAGAAACAAGATACTCATGAACAAGTTAAAGGTCAGGAAGGGCCAGCTCAGTAAAAAGGGAATGCTGGACCTCAGCAGGAAGGTAAACAAAGTACAGTCACAGATGCTAGCAGTCTAAAAGCAGCACCACATAATGGAGAACAATCTAAAGTAATAAAAACTACATGGGCCCGTCAAATCTGTAGGCAAATCTGTCATCTTAGTAGTGCACCTACTGGTTGTAGAAACTGTAAGTGTATGAGTGCACATACACCTGCATTCAGAGAATGTGTGGACTGAACATTGTCATCTTGAATAGGGAATAACTTGGGTTAGCCTTTGTTAGCTTACAGACAACACTCAGGGACGTGAAGACATACCTCCAACAACACAAACGTGGCACTCTAGTGGTACGTGACAGAGAACACACACACATTCTCATTTCTTCATAAAGAAATAAAATATATGTATTTTTAATTGGAGTGTTCCTTAAACACTTCAGATTATTACACCCCTTCTGTACTGAGGTTTAAAAATAGATTATCCGCACCTTTATACTTGCTCTTGGAGAGTTTCCTCACTGCAGCTTTTATCCTCCCTTTGTGAAGCCATCGTTACTGATTACTTGTGTCCAATCAGATGCTTTTCAGAGAGAAACTTTGGGGGCACAGCAACAATGTTTCGTTCTCATAGAGAAGCATTGAAACCAGTGTTTGTCTATGAGAAGCACTCACTTAAACGTCAAACTATAGAATGGGACAGGGAACAGTCCTGAGTGTCTGCTTGACAGCCGAGATACATACCAGTGGGATTTATAATACTGCTGATTTCGCTGGCAATCAGAACTTGTAAAATAAGGCACATGAGATAAAGCTGGTGTACTTCATGGCACCGCAGTCTCCATTTAATCCGATTAACCTATTGTACAGTTCTGAGTACATTGCAGATTTATAAAAAAAAATAAAAAAATAACGCAAACAATAGATCTGTAACCCCTGGGTGGAAAGTGATAGAAAACACTGTACAAAACTTTTTGTGCAGTGAAACAAATCGTGATTTGCTTCACTGACCCATGAAATACATAAATTGGGTTTACTGCCCCTTCAAAGACCAGATTATGATATAGAGTTACTGTAGTTTATGGGGTTAATAATGTCTTCTGCTTGTTGACCCACGGAATGATGACTGTGCTACAACCCAGGAAACTTATGGCATAACCACAAACAACCAATGGTGCATTACATGAGCCGCTGCTGCCAACATCTACTAGCTATCAAAATATACTATCTAAAACAAATAGCAGTAGTTTGCCATTCTTAAACCACCACACAAAGATTTAATACAAAATATTCATTTTTTTTTTCAATTCACAGACAAATCTTACACTTCCAATATCCTCATTGATGGTTTTCTTGCAAATACACAATGATTATGTGTGATCATGCCTGGGGTTTGCATTGAGCAAATAGCACCGTTTTGAAACAGATTTAAAGTTAATTGTAGCCATCAGTGGGAAGAAACCCTTAAAACATATTTTGCATTATTTATAATTTGCAAAAAGCGAGAGCCGTATAACAGAAAGAAAAATAAATTGATGCAATTGACGGAATAGAAATATTTTAGGAGTTTAGCAATTTACATTTTACCAGATAGACATTTATGACATCGAACAGCAATAAGACTAAATGTTTTTTTTTTAGCAAGGAATGTTTTAGAATGTATTTACAACATCACCGTCAAAACTGTGAAATTTAAGGGACAATCTAAGAACCAAATTAACTTTAGATTAATAAAGCAGTTTTGGTAGATAAATCATTTCTCTGAAGTCTAACTGCTCAGTTCTCTGCTAATAAGGGGGTTAAATCACTTTGTTTATGCAACCTGTTCATATGGGCACCATTTTAAATGATGCTGCAAGGGTTAAAAATGAGAGGTTAGTTTAGTGGCTCCTGAGGGTAAGGGTTACATTTCTGGCTTCAAGGAACACTCCAAACACCTAAAGTAATTTAGCCCACTGAAGTGCTTTATGTGTGAACAGTGTAGCCTCTTATTTTCATTGAAACAAGTGCAGATATCAATAGAAATTGGAACTTTTAAAAAATGTATCTTGTTACGCCTCTCTGGTAATCAATCAGACAACCGATCCTCCTACTTCCTGATTGTTTAGCTCAATGCAGCTAAACTCAAGAGGTAGGCAATCACTCAGAGCACCTGTCTTGTATCAGGCTGTGTATATGAATAGTTTGTATTTCCTCTGTTGGCAATGCACCCATCATTGTAACGATGCAAGCTATCATAAATAATGCTGCAATGTGTAATGGTTGCTTTTTCAATGTGGAACTACTACAGTCATCATTTTAATGTGAACATTTGTAAAAACATATCATTACAGAACCTGCACCCTGGACAAAGATTATCTTTAATCTGGAAACAATCACAAAATTAGACTGATAACAACTGGTTACTCCTAGTTACAATTTATAGTTTAGCTCAGTGTTTCCCAACCCAGTCCTCGAGGCACACCTACCAGTCCAGGATTTAAGGATTACCCAGTTTTGTCTAAGGTGTTTTTTCTTTTTTTTTTTCTAAAAACACCTTAGACAAAACTGGGTAATCCTTAAATCCTGGACTGGTAGGTGTGCCTTGAGGACTGGGTTGGGAAACACTGGTTTAGCTCAATCTCTGCATACTAGGCTACTTGAAGGCTCCTGGGAAGTGGTTTCCAAACCAGTCCTCAAGGCACGCCTACCAGTCCAGGATTTAGGGATTACCGAGTTGAGTGAAGGTGTTTTTTTTTTTTCTTTTTCTAAAAACACCTTAGACACAACTCGGTAATCCCAAAGTTCTGGACTGGAAGGCTTGCCTTGAGGAACTCTCTGCTCCAGGGGGTCGTGGTTAGAGTTTTCAAAGTGGGACCACTGTCTACTTTGTATACTCTATTTGTATTTAGCAAAATGATTGACATGGGCACAAATTAAAATGCAACTAAAAAAAAATATAAATAATAATAAGTTTTGCTTTAAAAAAAAAAAAAATACCCTCTAAGTTATCTAAAGTATTTCCCTTTAACTGGGCTATTGGTTTATTTATCTTTGTATTGATGTGTGTGGTCACTGGATGGATAAGGCGTCAGCTGAAAGAGGATCAAACTGCGCGCTGTAACGGCATGATATAACATATTATTACATAGGTGCTATTTCATGTCTACCGGCCCAAAAATCACCTTTCTATTACAGGGTAGTAAAGAAGTCAATTTCAGAAAGTGAAGGATGTTTCCTATAAGATACAGGTTGCTTTATGACAGAGTTACTACCTCTACACTAGTTCCACCAAACTGGAAAGACAAATGTTAACCAGAATACCAAATGTGTTATAGCAAATTGCCATTTACTGGGTATGTCCCTCCTCCATGTACAAAATTTCACATCTTGATCTCTGTTTTACTGAATACAAGTGCCAGAAATAATATACACCCTGTCATTGTACTCTCTTAAGGTTGCTGAACAATGGCATTAATGAATCTCTTCTAACTGTCCGGCCAGGGCCGCCACCATGACAGGCCCGGCCGCCTGGGCCCCACGTGTAGCAGTGGAACTGCCACCAGGGCCCCCTCCACGCTGATGGGGCCCATTGGGTGGCCCACAAACTTAGGTCCACCCGATGGGCCCTATATTTTCAGAGGCCCAGTCAGCGCTGTGGCCATGTAATAGCGCAAACGGGCCCTTTAAAAAGAATAAATTGCAGCCGCAACCTAAGTGCTGCTGGGGGGAAGTGACAGCCGGTTACTTCCTCCTAGCTCACTCTGAGTGGGAGGAGAATCAGGATGGAGGCCTTGAAGAGGGAGAGCCATACCGACTCCCATCAGCCCCAGCCAGCTGAAAAATTAGCTTGTGTGACAGTGTGTTTGTCTGTCAGTATGCATGTCTGTATGTCAGCATGTATGTCAGTATGCATGTATGTATGTATGTCAGTATGCAAGAAAAGGAAAATTTTGCCAGCATTATGGCTGTAAGAGCATTAAGGGGGATGTAGTCTACAACATCTGGAATGACGATTTTTGCTTACCCTGGTTCTAGAGCAACTGACCAAAAAGATACAGGCTGTATGTCGGTATGTATTTCAGTTTGTATTTATTTCAGTATGTATGTATGTATGTCAGTTTGCATGTATGTCAGTGTGCATGTATGAATGGATGTATGTATGTATGTATGTATGTCAGTATGTGTGTGTCTGTATATATGTAAGTATGTGTCTGTGTGTCACTCTATGTGTGTATGTCTCAGTATGTGTGTGTCACTATGTATGTCTATATGTGTGTATGTCTCAGTATGTGTGTGTCACTATGTATGTCTATATGTGTGCATGTCTGTTTCATTATGTGTGTCTGTTAGTTTGTATGTGTGTGTGTCAATATGTGTGTATCTTTGTGTATCTGTGTCCTTTTGTATCAGTGCATGTGTTTGTGTCTGTGTGTGTATTCCTGTGGGCAGGATTTGGAGGCGGAGGAAGCATGTGGTCTGCACTTTTGTTGGGTGCAGATCACTTTAATAGCTCAGTCTCTCTGTACTGGTTCTCAGTCAATGACTCAGCGTGCAGCAAAGTGCCATAAACATCTCAAAGTGCCATAAACATCATGTACAGCTGACTGTTGTAAATATGGTGCATTTTTGGGGTGTTATGTACCGATTTACTTTGTATTCCCCACATCTCATTTCATAAGGATAGTTTAAATTTGTCTTTTTTGTAAATATGCACTCTTATTCTGTATAACCAATACATTGTATCTGCTAGCTTTCTATTTTGTTGTGTATTTTCATATAATTCATCATATCATCCATCAAGTGGCTTAACCCCTTAAGGACACATGACATGTGTGACATGTCATGATTCCCTTTTATTCCATAAGTTTGGTCCTTAAGGGGTTAAAGATGATTAACACATTTTGAATATCGAATCGAAATAGACATGCTTGTCCATTGCTTGAGTCGTTTGTTTCATGATTAGTCTATATTGCTGTTCGGAAATTAGGAACTCGTTCGGTCACCAGATTGACCCAAATTCTAACAAATTGCAGTTGGTCAGTAAACAAATCCCCAAGTCTATCCATTATGCTTAGGGAGATATATTTGGTGTTATCCCACTAAACTTTAACTTGATCATTTTCTGTCTCTGTCCTCTCATGTCAGTGACAGCATTATTTGTACTTGATTGGCATCAACACTTTGCTTCATTACTCCACAGCAGCTAAGCTTTGAACTTATTCATTTCCACAAAGGCTACATATATCCCATGGCATTTGGAACATCCTGCACTTATCTGTAGTATCCGTGTCAGACTAAACCCTAGGGCTGTCTGTCCTCGCTTCTGAGCTGACAATGCTTTATACGCTAGACAATCTTCACATTTAACGCTGGTGGTTTAGTCTGCACTATAACATTAATGAGTTTTCAATTGAATCTATTACTGAACGTCCTTGCATTGTCCCCAATATTTCGTTGTCCGTGTTAGATATTATATAACGCTTGTCACGCATAACATCTGTTATTGTGTCTTTCTCCATGTGTTAATATTGCTCCTTTCAACATGCGTGCTATTGCCGTTCATATATCATTCGGCCTGGTGATGAGAATATAACTGAATTATAAAAGATAATGTAATTTCAGTATATTCCCTAACACCAAGCTTGACTGTTAAGATGTCAGGAACGTCATCAAAATCCATTACCTGTTCATTTGACTTGTGTTTAGCTTTGCATAATTGAGATATGCATTCTCCTGAATTTCTCGGTCAGACAAGGACAACTCACAGGAACATATCAAAATTATGTCTTTGAATAGAACTAGGTTAATTCCAGAGCCAAGAGCTCATTGTCTGCTATTATATTGCATGTTCTGATACAAAATGGATGACTTTAGTCTCTAACAACTACCTATAAAAAACAACAAAAAAACAGAGAAAAACAACAACCATATTTATTCTAGCTAGCAGTTCAAAGAGAATAAAACCATTGGAATGTATTCTTTAAAATCCAACATATTTTAAATGACAGCAAATTTTATGATAGCTAAACTGGGGGAAAAAAACTGTCAACGTGTCTGCTCGTTAAATGAAGTCTGGGGGGGGGGGACACTTTAACTATGATATTTAGAATCATGGAATCCTTTCAGTTCAGTTAAAATATGGAATTGCAACCAGAAGTATAGTATTATTATTAAAAAAAAATCCATCATAAACAAATAAAAACAATTAAAAAAAACAACCCAGCATACATCTTGAACTAAGAAATGTACATTACTGCAAAATACAAAATTAAAAAAATAAACAAGCATATACCTCAAGTATGTGACTGTTTAATATGACCTGAAAGAAAGACAGTGTATGTTGCTGGGTCTTTCTCACCCTATCTTCTAACTTTCTATCCATGATATGGTCTGTTGCTCTAGAGCCAAATTGTTCTTACTGTTTTCAGGTCTTTAGAGTCGCCACTCTTCAATTCTTTTAAATCCTTTATTGGTGGGGCCTGCTACTTCTGGACCCATCTATCACCAAAAGAGATCATTCAAACATAAATTTAGGATGAGGCTCAACAACGGTAGGTTTTAGGTAGACTTTTATTGTAGCATCAAGGTAAAACCACAGCAATGTATCGATTTTCACCTTAATCATGCACGATGAGGAGAGAAACCAAACTATTGCTTTTATTTTGCCAGCATTATGGCTGTCAGAGCATTATGGGAAATATAGTCCACAACATCTGAAATGACAATTTTTGCTTACCCTGGTTCTAGAGCAAATGACCAGCAAGATACAGGCAGTCCTCAATTACCTGCCTGTATTACGACGGTTCACACTCACGGCCAGCTTTCTAGTGTGGGAATTCAAGGGATTGCCCCTATTAGAGAGCTGGTCTATGTTCCAGGATTTTTTCTCAGACATAGATGTCATAGATTCCCTGCACTAGTGCGCCAATCTTTGTTCGGGGAAGTTTCCCCGAACATAGATTTGCTGTATTCCCCGCGCTATGGAGCTGTTCGGGGAAGTTTCCCTAAATATAGATTCACGGGATTCCCTGCACTAGTGAACTGGTCTATGTTCAAGGAATCCCCCCAAACATAGACCTAGTCTCTTGCACGTGCAAAATATACAGTTAAACACTCACTTATTCACATATACACTCACAAGGTTATTTACTACAGTGTGAGTTGTCGAATACAAAGTAAATTTCTAATTTTGTAATCAAACTATCTGAACTGAAAACATAGTTGAGAATGCTATTTTTACAACTTTGAAACTGTGGCCTAAATGTTGACGATTGTTCACCTTTAATTCATTTTGAATTCCTAGCAATTCATACTTTAATAACCTTGCAACAATTTCTTCTTTTGTTTTGCGTAGAACTTGTTGCTGTAAAGACGCTTGATGGACAAATAGTGCAAGACCTATGTGAAAATAAAATCTTATTTTAGTTTATGGTGAAAATAGCGTTTTAATAAATAGCTTGGTGATTTTAACATTCTATTTGCTGAGATGTGGCTCTTTGATTAGTTTTTTTTACATTTTTGGAGGCTCATACTCCTATTTAAAAAAAATCCAACCTTATTGCTACGCCGATATACACTAAATATATTATGCAGATATTCAGTATAATGAGCCATTTTTTTCGGAATATTTTCTAATGCCTTCTTATATTTCCCAGACTCCTCCCTTGATTTAGCTTTTTCACTTGGCCTCACTTGGGAGCAGACCTGTCACTACGTCTGTCCCAATCCATTTAATCCTCATGAACTCTAACTTTCCTGCTGTCAGCACTGACATTTTGGGCTATTTTTTTTTTCCAGTCACTTAAGCATTTTCTTCTCAACCTCTGTCATTCTCAGACAACCTTGGCAATGAGTCAAATTCTCTTACCTTTTGATACTGTTAATAAAACAATGGTCCCGGAGAAGTAAGTCCGTTTATTATTGGATACAAATTCCAGTTAGAAAATCTCAGCCCAAATGCTTCTATTTTTGTGTTGCTTGAATAGTTTGAAAGCCAAAGATGAATAGTGAAGTTGTTTGTTCTTGTTTTGAAATTAAAGTAATAAGTATTTTATTTTTCATTTTTGACCATAACTCTCCCACCCTATCAATGCTATTTACTAAAGTGACAATTCAAAGATAATTCAAAGTGAATTTTCAAATTCAAAGCCAAATTAGCTGGACTGATATCTTACCTAATTTAGAGAATTTTTGTGTCTACTTTGGCCATAAATGTTAAATTAATTTTAAACTTGATTTGAATTCTAATATTAGTGAACAACCCTGTATATGTAGATGATCTAGCATCCATCAGAAAATGATAATTAGCTCTTCGCTACAGAGGTTTCAGTATTAGTTTTCCAAAGGGTATTGTTGGGAAGCTTTGACAGAATCTTCCTGTTCTCTGGTGTGATGTCATGGAGCATCTGCAAAAAACTACAACTTGTTGACTGCACGTAGATACTATTAGGACTGTATCAACATAAAAATTGTTTTTAATTACAGCTTATTTAATTACAGCTTATTGGGCCTTGCCCAACGTTGGAGGAGAAATTAGTGTTGAGTAGGAGAAGAAGAAAATGTTGGGTAGCAATGGCAATTAAAAAATATCAACACTAGTATGTGGAAAAAAAGTTGGTTAATGGAACAATTCAAGCACCATAACCATTACAGCCTATGGTAGTGGTTATGGTACCAGGAGAAATCTGTCAACTGTTTAAGCATGGTTTGATGGTTACCTGAGTCATGTGGGTCATCTGTGCCAACTCTGTTCTTTTCAGTACAGGAGAAACTGGATGTCAGTTGTGAAATCTCTCTTCACCGGAGAAAGTAAAAAAAAAAAAAAAATCAGGTTTCAAATTACACTAAATAAATTTTTTAAGAAATGTGCATTTTATTTGTAGCAATTGATAATGTCTTCAATATCATATTGCGACTCATCTGTACTCCAAAGATTAATGTACACTGTCACTTTGTCTCCGGATCAAGCCATTCTTTGTGTTGAATTCAAACTAATCTAGTTAGTTTTCTGGGTAAACATGCAATATTTCCCTTAAGGGACAAGGACTGTGTGAGAACATGACTCATTACATTAAGAGGACCTTAATACAGTCTCGTATATGAACGACCTTTCAGAGAGTTTTAGTTATTACCTAACAATACCCACTCATGTATTAACTTTCTGAATGTTGAATTCCAATGTCTTTAGAAAGCAGAAATATAGATTCTTGCCTTTGAAATTGAGAAATATGTATCACCTTGTAAAAAGGGCCTTGGGCACTCAGACCTAATTCAATTTTTTTTCTCATTACGTGGGTGATTTTAAAATGTCTTCTGTGATCAGATGAGGCTATGATCCTAAAAATGAGACGTAGTTTCTATCTTGTAGCTAAACTCCATGAATAAGTAGAGGTTGACCAGGTTTGGCGCAAAGGTTATTAAAGTGACAGGATGAATCTTGAAGAGAGATAAAATAGCATTTACCACTCATCTTTCTGGTGTATTACAATCCTTTTATTAAGGCCACCTCATATAGCAACGTTTCAGCTCTTCACAATAATGGCAGACAACCCTTAAATAACGGTTTAAAGAAAACGTGACAAGAACATGTGACCGGGAAGGGGTGTGATTATGCCCTAAGCATGTTATATTTGTTATTAGGTTACAATATGTAAATGTTGACTATTTACTTGAAAAAAATAATTCCTAACAACATTCATTTCAATATCATGTGCATTACAAGTGTAACATTCTGAGAAATTCAAAGCTTAGTGCAACTGAACTGATTCATTTAAAGGATTCACTCCTGGCATCATAACAAGTTCATAGTAATGAAGGTGGTATGGTACGAGCAGGCCTGGACTGGCCATCGGGCATACCGGGCAAATGCCCGGTGGACCCCAATGGCCATGAGCCGAGGCCGGCAGGGGAGATCACAGGATCTCCCTTGCCAGCCCATGCAGAGTACTATCCAAGCGCCGGCCCTGCCCACCGGCCCACAGGCACTGAAATGCTGCCGTGGGTTGGGGAGGGAGGGAGAGGAGTAATCGGGGGAGCTCTAGCCAGTAGGTACGCCAGGTTCTTTTCATGAGGTCAGAGCGTTGCCACGGTTACCATGGCAAAGCTCCGGATCTCGCAAGAGTGTACTAGAGCCCCAAAGGCTACAGTTCACTCACCACTAGGACCGCCAGGGATGGCTGTACGGTCCCCCCTCCCAGTCAAAAGGTAAGAAGAGAGGGGTGATATAAAGTTTGTTTTTTTATTAATACATTTATTTATAAAATACATATTTAATAAAATTAATTAAAATTAATATGCCCCCTCCCCCCACACACACAATCCCTCTAAACATTCACACACAGCACACTCACATAGCATCCTCACACTCACAGCACTCTCACACACAGGACACACACACACAGCACCCTCACACATACAGCACCCTCACATACACAGCACCCTCACACACACTCACAAAACCCTCACACACACTCACAGCACCTTCACACACACTCACAGGACCTTCACACACAGCCCCCCTTACACACACACAGCACCCTCACACACACAGCACCTTCACACATAGTATCCACACACACACACACACACACACACAACTCTCACAGCACACTCACACAGCCAGCTTTACACTCACAGAACTCACATACACAGCACCCTCACACTCACAGCACTCTCTCACACACTTACAGCACCCTCACACACAGCACCCTCAGACACACTAACAACACCCTCACACACAGAGCACCCACACACACATCACCCTCACACACACAGAACCTTCACACACAGCACTCCCCTCCCCCCACACACACACAGCACCCTCACACTCGCAGCACCCTCACACACAAACACACACGACTCTCACAGCACACTCACACAGCCTTCTTTACGCTCACGGAACTCACATACACAGCACCGTCACACACAAACACTGCACCCTCACACTCACAGCACTTTCTCACACACTTACAGCACCCTCACACACAGCACCCTCAGACACACTCACAACACAGTAAAATGAGTTTAAGCATGCATGGGATAGGCATAAGGCTATCCTAACTATAAGATAAGGCCAGGGACTAATGAAAGTATTTAGAAAACTGGGCAGACTAGATGGGCCGAATGGTTCTTATCTGCCGTCACATTCTATGTTTCTATGTTTCTAACACCCTCACACACAGAGCACCCACACACACAGCACCCTCACACTAACAGCACCCTTACACACACACAGCACACTCACAGCGCACACACATAGCATACTCACAGCACCCTCACACACACACTGGGTCCTTCACACACTAGATACACTGCACCACCTACACACACAACATTCCTGACATACAAACTCTGGATCCCCTATGCACACACTACATTCCTTGTAAGCAAACACATACTACATTCTCTAAATACACTCTCTACAACTCATACACACACTACATCACTTATACACACAAACACACTACAGACCGTATGCACACACTCGCTACATCCCCTATACACACTATGCCCCCTATACACACACTCTCTACAGCCCCTAGCCACACATATTACACCACAAACATGAATGAAATCGACCTATTTACACAATACCGCACCACGGTCAGCTCACTCTACACACACGCAGGGGCGTATTAGCCGCGAGGCAAACAAGGCATTTGCCTTGGGCGGCATTTTCCAGGGGGCGGCAAAAAAAGCCGCCCCCAAATGCCCAAGGCAAATGTCTTGTTAGCCTTGCGGCTAACAGACATGCCGGCGGGCTGCTGGGTGATCGGGCGGCACTGCCTGGCGGGCGGGCGGGCGGCGAGGGAGCACTTCCCCTGAGCTGTCTGCTCAGCTCCCTCGCCAGCCGCAGAGTGAGTCTGGGAGCCGGAATATGACGTCATATTCCAGCTCCGCCTCCCAGCCTCACTCTGCGGCTGGCGAGGGAGCTGAGCAGACAGCTCAGGGGAAGTGCTCCCTCGCCGGCCAGCCGGCCGCCCGCCCGCCCGCCAGCCAGGCAGTGCCGCCCGATCACCCAGCAGCCACTGGACCACCAGGGAGGAAGAGACACCCCCCTCCCCAGCATTCCCAAAGGTAAGGAGGGGGGTGTTAAATTAAAAAAAAAAAATGTGTTAAAAATTTATTTAAAAAAAAAAGTGTTAAAAATAAAATAAAAAAAACGTGTTAAAAAAAAATTAAAAAAACAATTTGTTAAAAAAAAATTAAAAAAAAATGTGTTAATGTGTTAAAAATAAATTTAAAAAAAGGGTTAATGTGGGTGGGTGAGTGTGTGTCTGTGTCTGTTAGTGTGTGTGTGTGTGTCAGTGTTTGTGTCTGTTAGTGTGTGTGTGTGTGTGTCTGTTAGTGTGTCTGTTAGTGTGTGTTTGTGTCAGTGTGTGTTTGTGTCAGTGTGTGTGTCTGTTAGTGTTTGTGTCTGTTAGTGTGTGTGTGTGTGTGTCTGTTAGTGTGTGTGTCTGTTAGTGTGTGTTTGCCTGTGAGTGTGTGTGTATGTTAGTTTGTGTCTGCTAGTGAGTGAGTGTGTTTGTCTGTTAGTGAGTGTGTCTGTTAGTGTGTGTGTGTTTCTGTTAGCGAGTGTGTGTGTGTGTATTTAGAATGCGGGGCGGGGGAAAGGTTGGGTGGGGGTGGCGCGGGAGGAGGGGTGGCGCGGGGGGAGGGGGGGCGCCTGAGTTTTGTCCTGCCTAGGGCAGCACAAAACCAGGATACACCACTGCACACACGCAATCCCACAAGTAGGCTCCAAACACATGCACGATACACTTTCCTGGCCCTTTTGTCCTCTGGTATCCCACTTATGGAGACACCAGAGACAAGTTAAAAGCAAACACAGCGCAAGTAGGTTATTACATTCGCTTTGCTTTGCAGAACAAATACAGGGCCTTTTTCTTATGCTAGAGCTCTTCTGCGGGGCTCTGCACATTGAATCAACATGCTCACTTTAAGAGGGGTGTGATTGTCATTAGTGATGACAAAACACACCCTCTCTGGCTCCGCCCCCTTCTCAGGGGGCGCTGTGATTCAAAAATGCCCAGGCCGAATTTTTCTCACAGTCCGGCCCTGGGTATGAGGACCCCAGGCATACCTCAAGGAGTTATACCACTAATGAATGTTTTAACTAAAGTCTTCAGTCCAGTGCCTGTTAGCGGTGCTCTTTCACTACCCCTAATTTCGTCTGAGGCTTCAAATCAGAAACCTCAAGCTGGGAATCATTGATAGGTTGAGAACATCCGCGGATGTTCACAGCATATCAGTAGATCCCTATTCACAAAATGGAGTTAGAAAATATGTACCTTTCTCCTTTTTGTTTTTTAAGTGAAGGGTCAGAAATAATTGGCATCGAACTTGAGACCTTGTAGTTAAAATGTTCATCATGTTCCATAACAACTTCATTCCAATTAGGTTGTTTTGGTGCCTGGACTGTTCCTTTAAGGGACTTTATGAATCAATAATAATGCACTAGATAGATAGATAGATAGATAGATAGATAGATAGATATGTGGTAATGTTGCACTTTTTTTAGAGGTACAAATTAAGTAAAATAAAAAAGTGAAATCCAGATCTCCCAGTTTCTGTGTCAGACCTTAACAGGTTTTGTTTACACAGAGAGATGTCTGTTTGTTTTAACCCCTTAAGGACCGGACTTTTTTTGCGATGTTGTACATTTGCGACCAGGCATCTTTTTTACACTTTTGTGGTGTTTGTGTTTAGCTGTAATTTTCCGCTCTCTCATTTACTGTTCCCATACAAATTATATATTGTTTTTTTCAGGACAAAAGGGGCTTTCTTTACATACCATTATTTATAAAATCTCATGTAATTTAATTTTTTAAAAAATAAAAAAATATGATGAAAAATTGAAAAAAATACACGTTTTTTGAATTTTATGTGAAAAATCTTTTACTCATCTACAAAAAAACTGCTAAATAGATTCAAAATGTTGTCCTGAGTTCAAAAATACCCAGTGTTTACATGCTTTTTGCTATTTTTTTGCATGTTATAGGGCTATAAGTACAAGTAGGATATTGCGGTTTCAAAACATACATTTTTAAAATGTATCAATAGTGACATTGTAACACTATTATCTGTCATAAATTGCTAAATAACACCCCACATGTACATATTTTTTTAAAAGTAGACAACCCAGGGTATTCAATATGGGGTATGTCCAGACTTTTTTAGTAGCCACTTAGTCGCAAACACTTGCCAAAGTTAGCGTTCATATTTGTTTGTGTGTGAAAAAAGTAAAAAAACTAAATTGAACGCTAATTTTGGCCAGTGTTTGTGACTAAGTGGTTACTAAAAAAGACTGGACATACCCCATTTGCAATACCTTGGGTTGTCTTCTTTTGCAAATGGTATGCCATCATGGGGGTAATTCTCATTCCTGGGCTACCATACTGTCAGGATCGGGACAGGGATCCAACACGCAGAGTACAAAGAGTAGCAGATACGTATACCGGACCTTAGAATGGCCGGACTAAACGTAATACTACGTATAGAATGGTCAGGGACAAGCCGAGGTCGAGGGAACGAGAAGACAGGTAAGCCAGTGACAAGCCGGGTCAAGGATAACAGAGAAGACAGGTAAGTAATAACAAAGCCGGGTCAGAACC
Source organism: Pelobates fuscus (assembly GCF_036172605.1). Classification (NCBI taxonomy): domain Eukaryota; kingdom Metazoa; phylum Chordata; class Amphibia; order Anura; family Pelobatidae; genus Pelobates; species Pelobates fuscus. Next base: position 119,103,789 of record NC_086328.1, on the reverse strand, counting down.
AAAAGACAAGAGAATACAAGAGCACTGTGTGACTAGGCTGGCTAGAACCACGACAGGGCAATGAGCAAATGCTGAGAGCTCCCTTAAATACCCTGGTTCTAGAGACTAATCACGCCTCCGCCGAGACCTGATTCGTGTCCGGGATTTGACTGACAGGTCGGGCTAGAATAGCGTCATGACGTCGACTATTGAGCGTCACGTTACAAAAAGGCATAGTTCTCTCGCGGCCGGCGTTTACATGCGCGAGGGGACCGCGAGGAACGGGAGAATCATGCCGTCTGGATGGAAAAACATCTAAGTCTCTACCCGTCTCAGGGGTAGAGACTACAGGTACCCTGACACATATGCGAGGAGCGAATTTCATAGACGGTACTTTCAAACGAATGTTTCTAGTACTCAACCATACCCTATCACCAGGGACAAAACTTCTGCGTTTGTCAGCGTGTTTTTTATACAGTATAGAATTATGTAGGAGAATTTGTCGAGTCTGATCCCACAACTTCTTCAGATTGGCAACATGAGTATCAACCGACGGTACCCCCTGGGAAGAAGGAACCGACGGAAGAATGGAAGGATGAAAACCATAATTCATGAAAAAGGGGCTAGAGCGAGTTGAATCGCAAACAAGATTATTGTGTGCGAACTCTGCCCAAGGAATCAGACCGACCCAATCGTCCTGGTGTTCAGAAACAAAACAACGCAGATATTGTTCAATCTTTTGATTGGTACGTTCAGCGGCTCCGTTAGACTGAGGGTGATAAGCAGAAGAAAAATTAAATTTAATGCCTAGTTGAGAACAGAATGATCTCCAGAAACGTGAAACAAACTGGGAACCTCTATCAGAAGTAATCTCGGAAGGTATCCCATGTAAGCGAAAGATCTCTTTAGCAAAAATCTCCGCTAATTCAGGTGAAGTCGGAAGTTTAGGTAAAGGCACGAAATGAGCCATCTTGGTAAACCTATCCACCACTGTGAGAATAACAGTGTGCTTTTTCGAAACAGGCAAATCCACAATAAAATCCATCGCCAAACAGGACCAAGGTTTTTCTGGAACTTCCAGGGGATGTAAGAGACCACAAGGAAGCGAATGAGGTAGTTTAGTCTTAGTACAGACCTCACAGGCTCCGATAAAATCCTTAATATCCCTCCGTAAAGAAGGCCACCAGAAATCCTTAGAGATCAAGGAATATGTTTTGCGAACGCCCGGATGACCAGCCACCTTACTCTCGTGAAGACACTGTAAGAGCTCTAGTTGGAGTTCAGGAGGAACGAAGTGTCTAGATGCAGGAGTCAGTCTAGGTGCCAGATGCTGCAAGCTCCTGATCTGATCCAGAAGCGGAGAATGGATTTTGAGAGTTGTGTTAGCGATGATATTACACTTAGGTACTATAGAGGATAAAACCGGCTCAGATATGGCAGAAGGTTCATGTTGGCGAGACAAGGCATCAGCTTTAGAATTCTTAGAACCAGGCCTATATGTGAGTATGTAATTGAAGTGAGTGAGGAATATAGACCAACGGGCCTGTCTTGATGATAATCGTTTAGCCTCCCCAATATAGGATACGTTTTTATGATCCGTCAAAATGGTAACAGGATGCAAAGTCCCCTTGTAGCGGTACTTACCCTCTCCAGGGGCCGGCCGGGGTCCTCCCTTCTCGCCGCGCGCGGTCCTGCTCCTGCACGAGCCGCGCGCGGCTCAGCCAACGATGGGATCAGTCAGGCGGGCAGTGACCGCGAGAAGCGGTCACATGTCCCGCCCGACACTAAGAGCGCGCCGCGCGTCTCGGGCGCGCTCTTAAAGGGACAGTGGGAGACTAAATTAGAATCAGTCTCCCATTGGCCCCTGTCAGGCCACATTCCCCATACACTCACGTTTTGGGGGCGTGGATATGACAGGGGCCAATCAAAGTGAACCTTAAGGGTATTTATACTCACCTGTTTCCCTTGCTCTTTGCCCTATCGTGGTTTCTGTCCAGTTCCCTTTAGTGCTTGTATCGTTCAGTTGGTTTTTTGGTGCTTGACCTTGGCTTTGTTCCTGACTCCGCTCTCTCCTTATCCTTGCTTGCTTATCCGCTGTTTTGTCCTCTGTGTACCAGTCCTCGGCTTGTTCTACGTTACGCTGTCTCTCTGTTCCCTTGACCTCGGCTTGTTCTGACTCTGTCTTTCTCTCGTCCTAGTCCGGCCATTCTAAGGTCCGGTAAGACGAACTCTGTTTCTTGTCTCTTGACTGTGAACTATTCCTGCGTGTTGGGGTATATTACCGTGACATTACGATAGGGCCATGGACCCCGCAGGTTTAGGTCAACAGATGGCCACTCATGAGGCTAGATTCGCAGAACAGGATCACCGTATGGATCAAATGGCTCAAGCCATCCAGACACTGTTATCCAGATCTGTTCCGGTACCTGTACCTACGCCTCCTGTAAACCCTATACCGGACACAGCTAATATGTCTAATGCTTCTGCACATCTAACCCCGCCACCTAGGTATGGAGGGGACGCTAAGACATGTAGGGGATTCCTTAATCAAGTGGAATTCCACTTCGAAATGTACCCACGTTCATTTCCCACTGACAGATCTAAGGTGGGTTTTCTTATGCACCAGCTTACGGATAAGGCACTAGAATGGGCAAATCCTATTTGGGAGGCTAATGGGCCTATGGTACACGACTTCAATAGCTTCCTCACAGCGTTCCGTAGAACATTTGACACGACTAAAAGGTCAAAAAATGCCGCCAGGGCATTAATGAGAATAAAGCAAGGATCTAAATCTGTAGCCGATTATGCTATTCAGTTCCGGACCCTTGCCTCACAGGTAGATTGGACTAATAATGGCCTTACTACTGCCTTTATGGAAGGTCTGTCTGATACTATCTTAGATGAGGTAGCAGCTAAGGACCTCCCTGTACCCCTGGAGGACCTGATTGACTATCTTATCGATATAGATAACAGGATCCGTGACAGGTTATATACCAGGTCCAGAAATAGACATTTTGTTCCCTTTAACTCCCCTAGAGCTGAGACTCCCGAAGGATCTAAAGGTTCTGAGGAGGAACCTATGCAGTTAGGGGTTGCTAAACTTACCGACGCTGAAAAGCTTTATAGGAGAAAGGAGGGAATTTGTCTTTATTGTGGTAGGAGGGGTCATATGAGACAAGAATGTCCCGTGCGTCCGGGAAACTATCGCACCTAAGACCGTATAGAGGACTGGCCTTGGGTGTGACATCACAGTCCTCACATTTGCCTCTTAATAAGTTACTTCTTCCTGTTTCCCTGCACCTTGATAGTGACTGCATAGCAGGGAATATACTAGCCCTGGTTGATTCCGGAGCGGCCGAAAACTTTATTGATTCCAGTTTTGTCAAGGAGAATAACATACCCACCAGAGAGAAGGAGACACCCTTGGCCGTTGAGGCCATAGATGGTAGACCATTATGCTCTCCAATTATCACACATGAGACTGTTCCCCTACATATGTCTACAGGGGTGTTACACTCTGAGACCATTCGGTTTCAGATCATTACTTCTCCTTCCTCTCACCTCGTGTTAGGGTATCCTTGGTTACGTACTCATAATCCCACCATTGATTGGGAGTCAGGACAAATAGTTTCTTGGAGTGATTCTTGCCAAGAGTCTTGTGTTGTTAAAGTCACCCCTTTGAATTCTACTCATATTCCTCCCGTGCCCAGGGGCGTATTAGCCGCGAGGCAAACAAGGCATTTGCCTTGGGCGGCATTTTCCAGGGGGCGGCAAAAAAAGCCGCCCCCCAAATGCCCAAGGCAAATGTCTCGTTAGCCTTGCGGCTAACAGACATGCCGGCGGGCTCCTGGGCGGTCAGGCGGCGCTGGCGGGCTCTGTCAGATCTCTATACCTTGTCACCGGCGAGGGAGCACTTCCCCTGAGCTGTCTGCTCAGCTCCCTCGCCAGCCGCAGAGTGAGGCTGGGAGGCGGAGCCGGAATATGACGTCATATTCCGGCTCCCAGCCTCACTCTGAGGCTGGCGAGGGAGCTAAGCAGACAGCTCAGGGGAAGTGCTCCCTCGCCGGCCGCCCGCCCGCCCGCCAGGCAGTACCGCCCGATCGCCCAGCAGCCACTGGACCACCAGGGAGGAAGAGACACCCCCCCCAGCATTCCCAAAGGTAAGGAGGCTGGGGGGGGGGTGTTAAATAAAAAAAAAAAAATGTGTTAAAAAAAAATGTGTCAAAAATAAATTAAAAAAAAAAATTGTTAAAAATAAATTTAAAAAAAAATGTGTTAAAAATAAATTTAAAATTTTTTGTTAATGTGGGTGGGTGGGTGTGTCTGTTAGTGTTTGTGTCTGTTAGTGTCTGTGTCTGTTAGTGTGTGTCTGTGTCTGTTAGTGTGTGTCTGTGTCTGTTAGTGTGTCTGTGTCTGTTAGTGTGTGTGTCTGTTAGTGTGTGTCTGTGTCTGTTAGTGTGTGTGTGTCTGTTAGTGTTAGTGTGTGTGTCTGTTAGTGTTAGTGTGTGTGTCTGTGTCTGTTAGTGTGTGTGTCTGTGTCTGTCAGTGTGTGTGTCTGTGTCTGTTAGTGTGTGTGTCTGTTAGTGTTTGTGTCTGTTAGTGTGTGTGTGTGGTTGTGTCTGTTAGTGTGTGTGTGTGTGTGTCTGTTAGTGTGTGTGTGTGTGTCTGTTAGTGTGTGTGTCTATTAGTGTGTGTTTGTCTGTCTGACTGTGTGTGTCTGTTAGTGTGTGTTTGCCTGTGAGTGTGTGTGTATGTTAGTGAGTGTGTGTGTCTGCTAGTGAGTGAGTGTGTGCCTGTTAGTGTGTGCCTGTTAGTGTGTGTCTGTTAGTGTGTGTCTGTTAGTGAGTGTCTGTTAGTGAGTGTGTTTGTCTGTTACTGAGTGTGTCTGTTAGTGTGTGTGTGTTTCTGTTAGCGAGTGTGTGTTTCTGTTAGCTAGTGTATGCGTATCTGTCAGTGAATGTGTGTGTGTGTATTTAGAATGCGGGGCGGGGGGAAAGGTTGGATGGGGGTGGCGCGGGGGGGGGAAGGGGGGGGCGCCTGAGTTTTGTCCTGCCTAGGGCAGCACAAAACCAGGATACACCACTGCCCGTGCCTACGGTCATACCCTCTCAGTACCTGTCTCTTAAATCTGTTTTTGATAAAAGGGAGGCTGAAAGATTGCCACCTCACAGGCCTTACGATTGTGCAATTAATTTATTACCTGGTACGATGCCTCCCAAAGGGAGAATATATCCTTTATCTCCTCAGGAGAATCTGGTTATGGAGGAATATATCAAGGAATCTCTAGAGAAGGGATTTATAAGAAGATCCTCTTCCCCGGCAGGGGCTGGGTTCTTCTTTGTGTCTAAGAAAGATGGCGAATTAAGGCCTTGTATTGACTATAGGGGCCTTAATAAAATCACCGTCAAAAATGCGTACCCCATACCTTTGATCACAGAACTTTTTGATAGGCTTAAACAGGCCACAGTTTTTACTAAATTGGACCTTAGGGGTGCTTACAACCTCATACGTATCAAAAAGGATCACGAGTGGAAGACTGCTTTCAATACCAGGAGTGGCCACTACGAGTACACTGTGATGCCCTTTGGTCTTTGTAACGCCCCAGCAGTTTTTCAAGAATTTATTAATGATGTCCTACGTCAATTTATACATACATTCGTTATAGTATACTTGGACGACATATTAATTTATTCTAATGATTTACAGACTCATCACATGCATGTTAAATTAGTGTTGAGAACTCTTCTGGTTAACGGTCTCTATTGCAAACTCGAAAAATGTCCATTTGATCAATCTGAAGTCCAATTCTTGGGTTATATAATCTCTGCCAAGGGTTTTCGTATGGATCCCAAGAAACTGTCTGCCATTATGGAATGGCCTCTGCCCCAGGGTTTGAAAGCCATTCAGCGTTTTCTGGGGTTCTCTAATTATTATAGGCGTTTTATTAAAGGATTTTCTGCCATTGTAGCGCCTATAACCAGAATGACCAAGAAGGATGGTAATACTCATGTCTGGAAACCAGAAGCACTCGAGGCCTTTGAATTCTTGAAAGCTACATTTGCCTCTGCTCCTGTTTTACAGCATCCTGTCCCTTCACTGCCCTTTATTCTTGAGGTTGATGCTTCTGAGATAGGGGTAGGTGCTATCTTGTCTCAAAGAGATTCACCTGAAAAGCCGTTACACCCTTGTGGCTTCTTTTCCAGACAGATGTCCAAAGCAGAGAGGAATTATGATGTAGGCAATCGTGAACTCCTTGCTATCATTTTGGCGCTCAAGGAATGGAGACATCTGCTAGAGGGTACCAGGGATCCTATCCTCATTTTAACGGATCACAAAAACCTCTCCTACCTTAGTGAAGCTAAAAGATTGTCTTCTAGGCAGGCCAGGTGGTCTCTCTTTTTGTCTCGTTTTAATTACATAATCACTTACAGACCGGGTGATCGTAATACTAAAGCTGACGCTCTGTCCAGACAATTCGAGACTACTGACAAACTCGAGGTCGATGTTACCCCTGTCATTCCGCCTGACAGAATAATAGCGACTACGGTTCTTTCTATTTCGTCTTCTCTCTTACAAACTATTCAGGCTAAACAAAACTTGGCTCCTGAGGAGAGGCCTGCTGATAAGCTATTCGTTGATATACCAGAGAGACGAGACATCTTGTCATTATATCATGACACTAGAACTGCTGGACACCCTGGTATTTCTAAGACAGTCTCAGCAGTTTCTAGATATTTCTGGTGGGCTTCCTTGCGCAAGGACGTCACTGATTACGTTAATGCCTGTAGCACTTGTGCCAGTATGAAGTCCTCCCACAGAGTTCCTTGTGGGTTGTTGCATCCGTTGCCCATACCCGAGAGGCCATGGTCCAATATATCCATGGATTTTATTGTTGAATTACCTCCCTCTAATGGTAAAACTGTCATCCTGATGATTGTGGATCGTTTTTCTAAGATGGCTCATTTTGTGTCTCTTCTCAAATTGCCATCATCCAAGGAACTTGCCTCTATCTTTGCCAGGGAGGTGTTTCGGTTGCATGGTATTCCCACTTCGATCGTGTCCGATAGGGGTAGCCAGTTTATTTCCAGATTCTGGAGAGCGTTTTGTGCAGAGATGGGTATCTCCCTCTCGTTTTCTTCAGCCTACCACCCCCAGTCTAATGGAGCTGCTGAACGTGCCAACCAATCTCTGGAGCAGTATCTTCGCTGTTTCGTGTCCCACCATCAGAACAATTGGGCTGACCTGCTTCCTTGGGCTGAGTTTGCTCGTAATAATGCTGCTCATGAATCCTCCGGTAACAGCCCTTTTTACGTTGTTTATGGCCGGCATCCCGTGGTTCTTCCAGCTGCATTCTCCTTACAGGGCATGCCAGCTCTGGACGAACATTTGGCTAGTCTACGTAATACTTGGGAGCAGGTTCAGTGTTCTTTGGTGGCCTCAGCTGCTCGCCAGAAGGTTCACACTGACAAGCATCGCAGGGCGGCTCCATCCTATGCTGTGGGAGACCGGGTTTGGCTTTCTACTCGCAATATTCGTCTTCGTGTGCCTTCTATGAAGTTGGCCCCTCGTTTTATTGGTCCTTTTCGTATTTTGCATGTGGTTAATCCTGTCTCGTATGCATTGGATCTTCCAAAAAATTTACGCATTCCTAACGTGTTTCATACCTCCTTGTTAAAACCCCTCCTGTGCAACCGTTTTACTCGGCATGTCCCCCCTCCTCCTCCGGTTTCGGTGGAGGGCCATGAGGAGTTTGAAGTGGCGGCTGTAATTGACTCTCGCTTGCTTCGGGGTCGCCTCCAATATCTGGTACATTGGAAGGGCTATGGGCCTGAGGAACGCAGTTGGATTTCCGCTGACGCTGTTCACGCTCCTCGCCTTGTGCGTTCTTTCCACGCTCGTTTTCCTGCCAGGCCTGCTCCTCCCCGCCCGGTGGGCGTGTCTTCAGGGGGGGGTACTGTAGCGGTACTTACCCTCTCCAGGGGCCGGCCGGGGTCCTCCCTTCTCGCCGCGCGCGGTCCTGCTCCTGCACGAGCCGCGCGCGGCTCAGCCAACGATGGGATCAGTCAGGCGGGCAGTGACCGCGAGAAGCGGTCACATGTCCCGCCCGACACTAAGAGCGCGCCGCGCGTCTCGGGCGCGCTCTTAAAGGGACAGTGGGAGACTAAATTAGAATCAGTCTCCCATTGGCCCCTGTCAGGCCACATTCCCCATACACTCACGTTTTGGGGGCGTGGATATGACAGGGGCCAATCAAAGTGAACCTTAAGGGTATTTATACTCACCTGTTTCCCTTGCTCTTTGCCCTATCGTGGTTTCTGTCCAGTTCCCTTTAGTGCATGTATCGTTCAGTTGGTTTTTTGGTGCTTGACCTTGGCTTTGTTCCTGACTCCGCTCTCTCCTTATCCTTGCTTGCTTATCCGCTGTTTTGTCCTCTGTGTACCAGTCCTCGGCTTGTTCTACGTTACGCTGTCTCTCTGTTCCCTTGACCTCGGCTTGTTCTGACTCTGTCTTTCTCTCGTCCTAGTCCGGCCATTCTAAGGTCCGGTAAGACGAACTCTGTTTCTTGTCTCTTGACTGTGAACTATTCCTGCGTGTTGGGGTATATTACCGTGACACCCCTCCAATAGATGTCTCCACTCCTTTAAAGCCATGATAACCGCTAGGAGTTCCCTGTCACCAATGTCATATCTGCTCTCAGTACCCGATAATTTTTTGGAAAAATACCCACATGGATGTAATGGTTTATCCACACCCAACCTTTGGGACAGGATGGCACCTATACCCGTCTCAGAAGCGTCAACTTCGAGTAGGAAAGGTAGAGTAGTATCAGGGTGAACTAAAATTGGTGCGGAAGCAAACAGCTTCTTGAGAGTCTTAAAAGCCAGAAGTGCTTCAGTAGACCAATTCTTAGTGTCTGCCCCTTGTCTGGTCATATTGGTGATAGGAGCAATAATAGAGGAGTAACCCTTAATGAAACGTCTGTAATAATTAGAGAAACCAATAAATCTCTGAATGGCCTTGAGACCCTTAGGTAAAGGCCAATCTAAAATGGATTGGAGTTTCTCCGGATCCATTTCAAACCCCTCTCCAGAAATCACGTAACCAAGAAAGGTAGTCTGGGATTGGTCAAAGCTACATTTCTCTAATTTGCAGTACAAGCCATGTTGAAGAAGTTTGTGCAAAACCCTTCTGACCTGTCCGTGGTGAGTCTCAATATCCCTGGAATGTATAAGTATATCATCGAGGTATACAATAACACAGTCATGCTGAAACTCCCTAAGAACTTCATTAATAAGATCCTGAAATACCGCCGGGGCATTACAGAGACCAAAAGGCATTACAGTATACTCATAGTGCCCATAACGAGTATTGAACGCAGTCTTCCACTCATGTCCCTGCTGAATTCTCACCAAGTTATAAGCACCTCTGAGGTCTAACTTAGTGAAAATCTTGGAACCCTTTAATCGATCAAAAAGCTTGGTGATTAAGGGGATCGGATAGGCATTTCTAATGGTTATCTTGTTCAAACCTCGGTAGTCAATGCAAGGTCTTAAAGAACCATCCTTCTTTTTAACAAAAAAAAATCCAGCCCCAGCAGGGGAGGAGGATCTCCTAATGAACCCTTTGTCTAGGTTCTCACGAATATACTCCTCTAAGACTAAGTTCACATTCGTAGACAAAGGGTATACATGGCCCCTGGGAGGCATAGTACCAGGAAGTAAATTAATTTTGCAATCAAAAGGCCTGTGTGGTGGTAAGGTATCAGCCTTTCCTTTGTCAAATACCGCCTTTAAATCTAGATACAAGGACGGTATCTGTACTTTAGTAGAGTCGGTAGAGTTATTAAGTGTGTTAACAATACAAAGGGGTGACACTCTCTTTAAACATCTCTCTTGACAACCCTGACCCCACGAGACTATTTCCCCTGATTTCCAATCTATAATGGGGTTATGTCTCTTCAGCCAGGAGTATCCCAGGACTATGGGAACAGAAGGAGATGAAATGAGTAGTAGAGATATCTCCTCCTTGTGTAGAATACCAGTAGTTAAGTTAAGAGGTGTGGTCTCCCGGAAAATCACAGGCTCAACTAAAGGTCTACCATCTATGGCCTCAACAGCCAAAGGTGTCTTCCTTAACTGGGATGGGATAGCGTGTTTGGTGAGGAAAACTTGGTCGATAAAGCTCTCAGCAGCTCCGGAGTCTATCAATGCCACAGTCTCTAAAGTTCCCTTCTCCCAAGTTAAAGAGACAGGTAATAGAAGCCTGTGTTCTTTGTAGTTATGAGTAGAGGACAAAATAGAAACACCCAAGGCCTGTCCTCTAGAGAAACTTAGGTGCGAGCGTTTCCCGGGCGATTGGGACAATTCAAACGTAAGTGACTTCTGACTCCACAATACATACACAGTCCCTCCCTTCTCCTGTACTGTTTCTCCTCTTCTGAGAGGCGAGTAAGGCCTATCTGCATAGGTTCTGGAAACTGTGGAGTTTTGGTTTCAGGACTTTGAAATGAAGGAGCTAGTCTAAAGGAAGGTCTACCGGTTCTATCTCGAGTGTTCTGCCTCTCTCTTAGACGTTCGTCAATGCGAGAGATAAAGGAAATTAAGTCCTCCAAATTCTCGGGAAGCTCTCTCGTCGCTACCTCGTCAAGTATTACATCGGATAATCCGTTTAAAAATACGTCTATATAAGCCTGTTCATTCCACTTAACCTCTGCCGCCAAAGACCTGAACTCTAGTGCGTAATCCACAAGTGTTCGGTTCTCTTGTCTAAGGCGCAACAGTAATCTAGCTGCATTGACCTTTCTGCCAGGGGGGTCAAAAGTTCTTCTAAAAGCAGCTACAAAGGCATTATAGTTATAGACTAATGGATTATCATTCTCCCACAAGGGATTAGCCCATCTCAGAGCCTTCTCAATGAGTAAGGTGATCATAAATCCCACCTTTGCCCTATCAGTAGGGTAGGAACGGGGTTGTAGCTCGAAATGGATACTGATCTGGTTCAAAAAGCCACGACACCTTTCAGGAGAACCAGCATAACGTACAGGTGGGGTAACTCGGGAAGAAGCACCTACAGTGGCTACCTCTAGCCCTGAACTCACAGGGGGAATAGAAGTATTACGCATCTCCTCAGGTGGATTATTAGGACGTGATAGTAACGCCTGTAGTGCCAGTGCCATCTGATCCATTCTATGATCCATGGCGTCAAACCTAGGATCAGGAGAACCAAGCTGACAGTTTGTACCTGCAGGATCCATTGGCCCTGTCGTAATGTCAGGATCGGGACAGGGATCCAACACGCAGAGTACAAAGAGTAGCAGATACGTATACCGGACCTTAGAATGGCCGGACTAAACGTAATACTACGTATAGAATGGTCAGGGACAAGCCGAGGTCGAGGGAACGAGAAGACAGGTAAGCCAGAGACAAGCCGGGTCAAGGATAACAGAGAAGACAGGTAAGTAATAACAAAGCCGGGTCAGAACCAAAAGACAAGAGAATACAAGAGCACTGTGTGACTAGGCTGGCTAGAACCACGACAGGGCAATGAGCAAATGCTGAGAGCTCCCTTAAATACCCTGGTTCTAGAGACTAATCACGCCTCCGCCGAGACCTGATTCGTGTCCTGGATTTGACTGACAGGTCGGGCTAGAATAGCGTCATGACGTCGACTATTGAGCGTCACGTTACAAAAAGGCATAGTTCTCTCGCGGACGGCGTTTACATGCGCGAGGGGACCGCGAGGAACGGGAGAATCATGCCGTCTGGATGGAAAAACGTCTAAGTCTCTACCCGTCTCAGGGGTAGAGACTACAGGTACCCTGACACATACGCTCTCAAAGGCAACGTAACCAACCTGGCCATTTTCAATGTAAAATATTTCACCTGTACATGGGGGGTCCTGTTCTACTCAGGAGACTTTGCTGAACACAAATATTAGTGTTTCAAAACTGGAAAATGTATCACAACAATAATATCATCAGTAAAAGTGCTGTTTGTGTGTGAAAAATGCAAAAAAAAGTCACTTTCACTGACAATATCATCGCTGTGATATGTTTTACTGTTTTGAATCACTAATATTTGTGTTCAGCGAAGTCTCCCGAGTAAAACAGTACCCCCCCATGTACAGGTTTTAGGGTGTCGTAGAACGTTACAGGGTAAAATACAGTGATGGCAAATTAAATTCTCTGGACTTTCGGCCTGGGTTGGCAGGCAGGTCCCTTAAATTGCAATCAATAAAATAACTTAATTATGTAAAAATATTACATAAATACGCACGTAGAATTTAAATATATATGCATATTTATATATTTGAAGTCTACGTGTATATTTATATAATTATTTATGTAATTTTGTATATGGACATATGAATAGTTCGCATTCTTTTTATTTATTTATATATACATAGATATATATACAATTTCATTCTAAGTGTATTTTGATATAAATATATATATATTACTATCAAAATACAGTTAGAATAAAATTTCGTATAGATATATAATTTTTTTAACATTTTTATTATTTTTTAATTTTTTTAATTTAATTTAAATTATTTATTATTCATATTTTATAATATATATATACAATATATATAGTTATTATATATATTATATATATACGTGTGTAAATTAATTATAAGTGTATTTTTATATTAATATATGTACATATTAATATAAAAATACACTTAGCATGACATTATATATATGATATATAGACATATATTATAGGTATAATATATGTCTATATATCATATATATACACATATATAATTATTATTTTTTTTTATTAACTTTCACTTTAAATTTTTTTTGATTTTACACTGATTTTACAGTTGCAGGGAGACTGCCTGTCAGCACAGACAGTCCCCCTGCAGGCAGAGACTAGGACACCTATTGTGACCATGTGGTCGCCCTGTTGGGCGATCACATGGCCACAGGGGTCCTAAACCGCCATGGGGAGACTGTCTGGGCTGCAGGCAGTCTCCCCACACCGGGAGCACCGCCGATCACCGCCGGGGGAACGACGGCGATCGGGTAAGTACATTGGACGGTTAGGACGGTTCAGGACCGTCACCGGTCGGCAACGCAAAAATGCCGATGACGGTCCTGAACCGTCCTCCGTCCTTAAGGGGTTAAAGGAACACTATAGGCACCTAAATTACTTTAGCTAAATAAAGCAGTTTTAGTGTATAGATCATTCCCCTGCAAATTCACTGCTCAATTCACTGTCATTTAGGAGTTAAATCACTGTGTTTCTGTTTATGCAGCCCTAGCCACACCTCCCCTGGCTATGATTGACAGAGTCTGCATGAAAAGAAAACTGGTTTCACTTTCAAAAAGATGTAATTTACCTTAAATAATTGTATCTCAATCTCTAAATTGAACTTTAATCACATACAGGAGGCTCTTGCAGGGTCTAGCAAGCTATTAACATAGCAGGGGATAAGAAAATCTTAATTAAACAGAACTTGCAATAAAGAAAGCCTAAATAGTGCTCTCTTTACAGGAAGTGTTTATGGAAGGCTGTGCAAGTCACATGCAGGGAGGTGTGACTAGGGTTCATAAACAAATGGATTTAACTCCTAAATGACAGAGGATTGAGCAGTGAGGCTGCAGGGGCATGCTCTATACACCACAACTGCTTCATTAAGCTAAAGTTGTTCAGGTGACTATGGTGTCCCTTTAAGGTTGTCCATTTTAAGCGTGTTTTTATATTTCACACTGTCGATCTTGTGCATGGCCTTATAAATTGAAAATCCTGCATTGTTTGTGCAAATTGTAAAATTTTTGTGATTGCTCTCTTCTTGGCCTCAAAAATAGCCAGAATAATTAAAATATAAACATGCATTTTTATCTACATAGAAGGTGAACATAAAGCAACAAAATGTGGTAGAGGAGTGCACTAGAGTGAGAAGTGCAACAGAGGTCTTTCAAAAAGCATTTATCCTGACCACCCTTCCGCATCATCAAAATCATCTCCATCTTCTTCATCATGTTTACATGATTCTTTGAGTGTACACATGAGAGCAGGGATTCATGGGACATTTGGGATTTGAATCAGATGCCAGACTGTGCCAGCACAAGAATTAATTCACTAAACCGAATGGCTAAAAACTGACCAGGAGATGGCAAACACTCTGCTAAAGCACTATAATTGGTAAAATTCAACTATACTTCTCATTTTTACTATTTTGGACAGAAATGTGAAGTTTGTTGTCATTTCTCCAATTGCCGGATTAGTGAGTAGATCCTCTTAATAACAATGCCCCACAATAAAAAATGTATAAAACCACAAGTAATCCTAAACCTTTCGATTACCTGTTGTTAGGACGAACCAGTGGCCCAACACGCAGAATTAAGTAAAACACTCAACAAATACAAACAGTAACAACATATTACCGGGCCTTAGAATGGCTGGAATTAACGTAATAGAAAAAACAGTAACGAGCTGAGGTCAGGAATACAGAAAGGAACAAATACGGAAATAACAAAGCCAAAGGGTCAGGGATACCAGAAATATGGGACGTCAAGCAAGCAAAGATCCAAGAACAATAATCAAAATTAGGAACGTGCTCTCAGATAACCAACAGGATGGAAACCACGACAGGGCACTGAACAACTGCAGGCTTGGATTTAAATAACCCAGTAAATCCTGCTATTGGCTGATTTGGGTCCCATGACTCCAGAACATGTGTGATTGGCGAAAACGTGAAGCCCCATACACATTCACGTCACTAGTGACGTCATTGTGGGCGGCATTATTATATGGTGTCGCCTTGAAGTGGCTGACGTCCTTCCTATTGCTGGACACGGCCGCTAAATTACAAACTGCACAGAGGGAGCGGCTCTGGAGGTAAGGTGAGTAACCTCTCCTTCCTTTAGTGTGACCGCACTGATCAGATGCGGTCACATCGTAGTGCCGATTGGGCACTGTGATAGTGTGACCGCACCGATCTGGCAACGTGACACCCGTCCTGTGCAGGAAGACTTTTGGGTTTATTCATTAAAGGATCACTATGGGGTCAGGAACACAATGGGGAAAGCATTGGGTTGGCTAAAATCGGCAAGGGGGCAGGACTAAACACCATTTTGGCCAATCAGCACCTCCTCATAGAGATGCATTGAATCAATGCATCTCTATGAGGAAAATTCAGCGTCCCCATGCAGAGCGTGGGGACGCTGAATGGCAGGGCTGCTTACTGTGCAGCCCTGAACCAGGAAGCCCCTCCAGTGGCCTTCAGAGGAGTGGCTACTTGGAGGTGTCCCTATGGGCAATGTAAACACTGCCTCTTCTCTGTAAAGGCAGTGTTTACATGAAAATGCCTGAAGGGAGCTATTATACTCACCAGAACAACTAAATTAAGCTGTAGTTGTTCTGGTGACTATAGTGTCCCTTTAAATACAACATTGCAGTTATTGAAAACCAAAATAGCTATATTGGATAGACTTCTCTTTTGTCATAGCTTTGCTTTTTTTCACCTGAACCATAAAAAAATACTGTTGGACCTCTCAATTCAATTATTTGTAGGAAATTAATTATAGAAAAAAAAAAAGTCAGACCAAAACAACCAGGGTAGAAATGTTTTCCAATGTAAAAAAAAAATTTTAACACATTTTTAGTGTTAGTCTCATGTCAATACATGATTTAAAAAACAGAATTGGCAAAACCGATGCTTTGTGTTTTACATAAAACAAAGGACATCAGGCATTTAAAATATCCCCAGGCTGTGTAGAGTGTATATTTTCTTTATCAATGTCCAAGCAAGTAAGAATATGTTTATGCTGCTTTCTACAACTACAATATTTCTAAACATATTCTTTCTCTCTGGGAGACAAAATGACAAAGCCCTATTTGAACGTCTTAAAGAGAAAAATGTTACAGCGGGTATATGATTTCTTGATTGTTTTGCTATTTTGTATACTGAGCCAAGCACTCGGCAGAATCCAAGAATGATGATTTATGAAGCGCTCCCGAGTATTGTTATGGCAAGCGGAATTATGAATATAAAAGAATTTCAAGTCCACAGGCCAATACACTAGATCTTCTGTCTTCTGTGTGTTCAATATAAATTGTATTAGAAAGAAACAGAATTTAACTTCCTTAGGGTCTGTATAAAAAATAATGACCGGGGCATTTAATTCTTACAGAATTGTAAGAGATTTCTCAGCACATATTTTATCAAGTTGGCTGCTGTAGAAGGTTTATGAAAAATATGTATATTTAAAAAATTCTGACGTTTGATGTTTGTTGGTTTATATACACCGGAAAATTGGTACCAGTCTTCTTTGTGTGGTTGACAGTAATGAGATCATTTCAGATGCGGCCTCATCCTTTGGGTTAGGCGAAGTGACTAATTATAGGATCTTTTTGTTCCGGACTAGGAATTATTGGTTAAATGTGAAGGTATTTCTTGTGCTGAGCTTTTGAGTATGCACATTTTGATTTATGATGTTGATTTATACCTGCCAAGTTAATATTTGAAACAAAGATTTAGCATTTCTTAGTCTCTCCCTGGCCATAATCTCTAGTCAGTTCTAGTGAAACAGGTATTTCCTGGCAGGGGTAGGCAACCTTCAGCAGTCCAGATGTTGTACTCCCTCTGACTCCTTCGTTCCTCAAGCCTAAACCCCCAGTGGAAATTCAAAAGTTACTTACCTGATCCCACATCGGACATCGATGCTAGGTCATGGCCTCACCTCCTCCGACGTTACTGACGAGGTGGCGTTAATGTGCATGCATGGCAAGTGCCATGTGTGCATTAGGCCCTCCCTGTAGGAAAGCATTGAATCATTGCATTCCTATGGGGAAATAGCTAATGCTTGATGTCCTCATGCAGAGCGTGAGGATGTCCAGCGTCGGTTACCGGACCAAAAGTCTATTAGGATCCAGAAAGTGCTTCCAGTGGCTGTCTGGTAGACAGATACTGGAGGCAGACTTAGTGCTGCAATGCAAACATTGCAGTTTCTCTGGAACTGCAATGTTTAACATTGCATCACTAAGTGCAATAGGGACACTGCACCCTGTCAACTTCAATGAGCTGAAGTGGTCTGAGTGCCTATAGTGTCCAGCCAACCACAATATATCCAAAGACAATATATTCAAAATATATTCAGAGACAAGCCTCATTCCATAAAACAAAAAAAATTAAGTAAAAAGGCAACATAACAAATTAACCAAAAAACATTTCAAAAGCACAACATCAAGAAAAGTCACAAAATTATTTCTATGACTACACTAAAATTGCAGCTGTTTTTTTTTTTTTTTTTTTTTTTGAGAAGGGAAATGAATCCTTCCTGCTCTGTAGTTTCCAAATCCCAACACAGCTGCAGAATTTAAACTGTTTTAATATGCAACATCTGCTGGAATAATCAGCTCCTGGACTGCTGTAGGTGGCCGCAATTCATCTGTTATTTCAATTTACTCCTATGCAGAAAATGTACCTGCGAAAAAAAAAACCCAAAGAATTACTCAGCGTCTATGCAAAAAAAAAAAAAAAAAAAAGGTTTATTCAGGAAACACGTGTCATTGAATAGAATCCAAATTGTCAGGATGCCAAATTTGTAGATGTATAGATTTTAGTTAAAATTATTCAGAGTAGTTGTTGGTTTGTTTGGGTTACTACCAGTGGAATATTCATGAGATCTACATGTAATGTCTGAATTTGCTTCAATGGTTCTGCAATGATTTAAAGGGTTTTTATTGGCCCAAGAGATGTGAGGATAGTTGCTGAACAGAGAGAAATAGAAAACTGAATTAAAGATTTATTAAAGGAACAATCCAAGCACCATAACCACTTCAGCTTGTTTATCTCCCCACCTCCATTATCAATGCCACTGAGCTAGACATTAATTAGCATAAGTAACATTTCGGAACATCTGGCTTTCTAGCATTGGTAGTGGAGGCAAGGAGTGGTGCACTTGAGGGCCCCAGGTAAGAAGCCAAACCATTTAAAAACTGTTATGGTACTTGGAGTGTTCCTTAAAAAAGGCACTGTAACTGCTTAACTTCATTGAAGTGCTTATAGTATCTAGAGACCGTAGCCCTGTTCTTACATTTAATTTAACATTAAACAGTTTTTACTGTTTTAATGCTAAACAAGAGTCCCCAGCAGCCTATCACCACTGTGCAGCTTGGGCTGATAAGGGAGCATTAGCCTAAGCAGCAATGGCAAGCTGTTATTGGCTGAGAGTGTCAGCTGACTGCTTTCAGCCTGTCACAGCTGCAGATATAAATTGGCTTTGCTATGAGGAATTGTGTAATCTCTGCCTTAGCCACACCTCCAGTTAGGGCCGGGCTGAGGAGCCAGGGACCCCCATTCAGTGTTAATGCAGCATTTAGAGTAATCACCATGGGAACCAGGCGATTCTTGATCATTCAATTGATTTACTTTGTAAAGCACACCAAACAGTATACAGGATGACTAATTGCTTAATCAAAAAACGTAAAACTGCTCCCTCAATACTATGCACAACTTTTGCTTGGTAATTACCCAGCTTTTTTAATTATTTACATTTTTTAAAAAAATCTCCCATATAGTATAACTATTGTACATACCTATTTTTTTTTATAATAAAAAAAAAATCTTTAGGATTTCATAAAAACTCCCCTTCCTCACAGCTAACCCCCTTTTATTTGCCCTTACTTAACCTGTCCCTCTTTAAGAGTATTTTACTTATTTTCGTCCTATCCTAAACCTCTATGTAGGATCCATAGATTTACGTTCTATCCTAAACCTCTATGTAGAATCCATAGATCTATGTACTATCCTAAACCTCTATGTAGGATCCATAGATCTACATTCTATCCTAAACCTCAGAATTCATAGATCTACGTCCTATCCTAAACCTCTATGTAGGATCCATAGATCTACATACTATCCTAAACCTCTATGTAGAATTCATAGATCTACGTTCTATCCTAAACCTCTATGTAGGATCCATAGATCTACATTCTATCCTAAACCTCTATGTAGGATCCATAGATCTACGTTCTATCCTAAACCTCTATGTAGAATCCATAGATCTACATCCTATCCTAAACCTCTATGTAAGATCCATAGATCTACGTCCTATCCTAAACCTCTATGTAGGATCCATAGATCTACATTCTATCCTAAACCTCTATGTAGAATTCATAGATCTACGTCCTATCCTAAACCTCTATGTAGGATCCATAGATCTACGTCCTATCCTAAACCTCTATGTAGGATCCATAGATCTACATCCTATCCTAAACCTCTATGTAGGATCCATAGATCTACGTCCTGTACTAAACCTCTATGTAGGATCCATAGATCTACATCCTAGCCTAAACCTCTATGTAGGATCCATAGATCTACGTCCTATCCTAAACCTCTATGTAGGATCCATAGATCTACGTCCTATCCTAAACCTCTATGTAGGATCCACAGATCTACGTCCTAGCCTAAACCTCTATGTAGGATCCATAGATCTACGTTCTATCCTAAACCTCTATGTAGGATCCATAGATCTACTTCCTGTCCTAAACCTCTATGTAGGATCCATAGATCTTTGCACTATCCTAAACCTCTATGTAGGATTTTTGTTTTTCTTACTCATTAAATTGTTCTTACTGAACTTGAGATGTCGGACAATATAACAACTTTCATTTTGCTACTTTAAAAGATTCTGCATTTTTTGCAAAGACCTCCTGTGGTGAATGTCTGCTTGTATTGTTGCACATGCAGTAGTGGAAGAAGGGATAAATGCTGACCAAAAGCCTATCTCCATTGACTCTCCATCTCCCACTATTGGAGCCATCTATCTTCTGGCAGGGAAACCGGTAGGATCCATGTCATTACTATCTGCTCATACTTAAGAGTCTAAAAATGTTGTCTTATTGAATATCCGGTGTGGTTGCAGGATCCACCCTTAAACCTCTCACTCATGAACAATGAACCGCCGTGGGAATCTACTGTGCGTTTGGCCAAAAGTCAAGACATAAGACAAAGTAATCCCCACTTTGTCTTACAATATCTTTTAAATTTGTTGGAATTTCAAAGAAATTCCCCATGCACTATAAAATGATTTTTCAAAAAAGATTCTATCTTTATGGAAAACTAAAAAAGGAACACTGCCGCTTTAAATACAACATTAGGTGTTCCATCCAAATAGAGAGTGCGTACAAGCGCTGCTAAAAAGAAACTTGTGGATGTTCTGGATCAATAAATTGGAGATCCCCTGTGTGTGTTTGCTGGTGTCGACCTCTCTGTGGGGACTATCTTCTTTTCTGTCTATAAGTTAAAGGAGCCTATCTGGCTGGGGAAGATTAATTTCCCCTTAGAAAGAAGGAATATTTTAAAACATGCTCAATCTGTCTCTAGCCTATACCCCACAGCACTGTGTGTTTGTTACTTCACATTTCAAACAATAATTTCCCTGCCACTTCTTTATAAGGAAAAGAAGCTTTACCCCCAGGCAATCCGCCTAATGGTCATAAATAAGGTATCACCGCTGTATATGCTTCTCAATTAGGAAAGGTGCATTACTCACACGCCTGTTGCAGCTGCTAAAATGACATCTTGCATATGCCTCAGGAAATATGTCATACCTGTAGCAGTGGCATTAAGGGACAATCCGTCTTTTAACCCTTCCATAGCATAAATTCAGGCTATTGCAATGCAAATCCTGTTTTTTTATTTTTTTTATTTCTTGTAGTCCTTAGCGGTGTTGCACTGCGTGGTTCTTATGAGTTTGTTGATTGAATTGGGAATTATAGAGAGTTGAAAAGGTTACTGCAAAATTCAGGCAAACATAACCAACCTGGGATAAATACCAGGATTTAGATTTTTGGGGCAAAAAATATCCTTTTCCATTTCCCATGGCCTCATACAGTAAAAACAAGTGAACCTCTTGTAAATAAAACAAACATTAAATATGACTTCACTAACTGTCTACCACCCACAACTAAGAATTATTAGGGAAGTGGTGGTGGTGGTGGGTGCTTATGGACGTTCCTCACAAGGAACTTACAGCTCTCTAAATTGTGGTAGTGTAGATGGGGATTAGTTCTTAGAGGTCCCCAGATAAGAAGTCAAACCATTCTAAAAATGATTGACTACTAACAACGAGAGGGTGGGTGTGTGGCACCAATAACATCTACAGCTTGCTATACTTATCGTTTTCCTTTGACTCTTTTTTATTTTTGTCTATAATTACTATAAAACTATGTTTAGTTAATAAACCTCTATGCTTTTAAGAATGAGGTTCACACAGAGCTGGGAGTATAATGTCACATTGCATCATAGTGTGGAGGGTACTAAAACACAGATATACTTTTTTGTGTAAGCTTATATGGCCTACTATTTGCATAATTTAACATATAGCATGTTCTCTATTATATAATACCTGTTAAATTAGCATTTACTTTTCCTTCTACTCTGTCTTTGCAGTGATGTGAATAGAGTTTAGCTCTTCAGCGGCTATAACGTGAGGGCCCCTTTGCAGCTTTCTGTGTAATTGTGATGAACCAAAAGGATTATACAGACATCTCTTTTAATAGGGACTGATCTGTCTGTCTAATGATGGCTTTTGATATGAAGAGGTGAGGTTATGCCAAAGTCTTTACGAAATTACATCTCCAAAGCATTACAATGATGCCTTATTCAGCTGTAATTATATTCACTCCTTAATGGTGCACATCATGCATCGTGTAATAGTCTGTAATCTTGGTATGGGTGTAGAATTGCTAGAGAACTGGTTAATATTAAATAAACAGTGTTAAGACACTCCCGGCATAAAGGAGTGAAACCGTCGTTTAGTAGAGCTTCCCCTTTCAGAGATACAGGCATGACTACTTTAGAACTCCAAACTCCCAAACTGGAATCAGGGGAATGCGCCTATTTCCCGAACAGCATGCTTAGTAATACTCCAAACTCCCGAACAGTAATCCCACGAATCGCTGCTAACAGACGAACCGTTACAGCATCCAAGAGGCTTACGTTCCCAGCAATCAGTCTCTATCCGCGTATAGTAAATCCCCCCAATCACTAGACCAAGCTCCATATTGAGGGTAAAACAAGATCTGACAGTAAAATTTAAAAACATTATATTATTTTACCTTCCTTGTTGCTGATCATATATCATAAGCACTATGGTTATAAAGTGTGGAGTGGGCGTATAATGCCCCCTTTAAGCATGCAATAAAATAGTGACAGTCATAGGCGTTGCTGGCGGCAGTCCTTGGGGGCTGAAACCCCCCGCATGTGAGACTCTATACACTCGCTGTCTATTCCATGAGGCTGACTCGCTGGCTTTGTTACATGCATGTCGGCATCTGAACAGAGTAACGTTAGTCATTGTGTTCCTATACTCCCTAGTCAGAACTAGCAGTGCTGGCTAGAGAGTTACCAAAACAACCACAAGCACAGAAGATCCCTTCTGCTGTTCCTGTCAATATAGTCTATGCCGAAGAATTGATTGGAAGGTGGGAGAAAAAACTATATCTAAATAGGCTTTTCTCCCAATCAATTTCCTATCAAAACTTCCACTGCCTAGTGTGCTGCTTAAGGGGGGGCACACACAGCAGCTTTAATGCTAATTTGGGTCCATCTATGAGGAGCTAATTCTGTACTGCATGCCGCAGGTCATGCCACCGGGTGCTAGGGAGCAGTTACGTAGCTGCAGACTAGCGCCCGGTGGCATCAACCATTGCTTGATTGCTCCTGCCCCTTCCCCTGTTCTTGGGGTCAAGTGGGCAGGAGGATAGCGGAGCTGAGTGCAAGGCTGCAAGGCGCACTAAGGAAGCCTTGGACACGTTGAGAGCCAATATGAAATTAAGGTAAGAGGGGATCTTTATAGTGTGTGTTTTAAAGAATGTATGTCTGCCTGTTTCAGTCAGTATGTTTGTGTCTGCTTGGGTCAGTGTGTGTGTGTCTGCTAGGGACAGTGTGTGTGTCTGCAAGGGACAGTGTGTGTTTGTATGCCTGCTTTGGACAGTGTGAGCGTGTGTCTATGCTTGGGTCAGTGTGTTTGTGTGTCTGCTAGGGACAGTGTGTGGGTGTCTGCTTGGGTCAGTGTATGTGTGTGTGTATGTGTCTGCTCGGGACAGTGTGTGTGTGTCTGCTAAGGACAGTGTGTGTGTGTCTGCATGGGTCAGTGTGCGTGTGTCTCACCCTCAGCCTCACCCCCCACCACCCTCAGCCTCACCCCCACCACTCTCAGCCTCACCCCCACCACCCTCACCATCACCCCCCACCACCCTCAGCCTCACCCCCACAACCCTCACCCCCACCACCCTCAGCATCACCCCCCACCACCTTCAGCATCACCCTCTCATCACCCTCAGCATCACCCTCTCATCACCCTCAGCATCACCCCCTCACCACCCTCAGCATAACCCTCCGTCACCACCCTCAGCCTCACCCCACTCACCATCACCCCCTCCTTCTCACATCACCCCCTCTCACTCTCACATTACCCCCTCTCACATTACTCACTCTCACATTACCCCCTCACTCTCACATTACCCCCTCACTCTCACATTACCCCCTCACTCTCACATTACCCCCCTCACTCTCACATTACCCCCCTCACTCTCACATTACCCCCTCACTCTCACATTACCCTCACTCTCACATTACCCCCCTCACTCTCACATTACCCTCACTCTCACATTACCCTCACTCTCACATTACCCTCACTCTCACATTACCCTCACTCTCACATTACCCTCACTCTCACATTACCCTCACTCTCACATTACCCTCACTCTCATATTACTCTCACATTACCCTCACTCCCACATTACCCCCTCTCACATTACCCCCTCTCACTCTCACATTACTCCTTTTCACTCTCACTTTACTCCTTCTCACTCTCACATTACTCACTCTCACATTACCCCCCCTCACTCTCACATTACCCTCACATTAACCCCCTCTCACTCTCACATTACCCCCTCTCACTCTCACATTACCATCACCCCCCTCCCTCTCACATTACCATCACCCCCCTCCCTCTCACATTACCATCACCCCCCGCTCCTTCTGACCATCACCCCCCGCTCCCTCTGACCATCACCCCCCA
The DNA here is from genome assembly GCF_036172605.1 of Pelobates fuscus. NCBI lineage: Eukaryota > Metazoa > Chordata > Amphibia > Anura > Pelobatidae > Pelobates > Pelobates fuscus. The sequence continues at coordinate 119,079,764 of NC_086328.1, read as the reverse complement.
CTCTCTCTCACCATCACCCCCCGCTCCCTTTCACCATCGCACCCCCTCTCACCATCGCACCCCCTCTTCCCCACTCCTTTTCACCATCGCACACCATCGCTCCCTCTCACCATCGCACCCCCTCTCCCTCTCACCATCGCACCCCCTCTCCCTCTCACCATCGCACCCCCTCTCCCTCTCACCATCGCACTCCCTCTCACCATTACCCTCCCCTCTCCCTCTCACCATCACCCCCACACCATCACCCCCCTCTCACCATCACCCGTCTCTCCCTCTCACCATCACCCCCCCTATACACACAACACACTTAAAGCAACTACCCCATACACATAGGGTCTCAGACAAAAACGCAAACATGCTCACAGAGACATACATTCACACACACAAGGATACTCTCTATCAGACACACTCTCAGGCACATACACAGGTAGACAGTGCATCAATGTGTATATGTGACACTTTTTTGTTAGTGGGGCCTCATGTTTGCATTTCGCCTAAGGCCTCATAAAGTCTAGAGCCGCCTCTGATGCCACCAATTTAAGAAAAACAGCAATTGCATTTTTAGGACATATTTTTTCTTCTTTCTGTAGAACACGGGAAACCTATTATGTCTGTGTTTGTAGAAAAACACAACACTCTGTCGGATTGTCTGTCTTTCTCAACTCCCTGTCTGTCTCACTGCTTGCCTGCCTGCCTGTTTTCTAGTTAAGACTAATGTGTAACTTTAATGGTGCCTGTAGGTACCAACATTAAAGGGACACTATAGTCACCCAGACCACTTCAGCTCAATGAAGTGGTCTGTGTGTCAGGTCCCTCTAGGGTTAACCCTGCCTGATGTAAACATAGCAGTTTCTGAGAAACTGCTATTTTTACATCTGAGGTTAAGCAAGCCTCTAGTGGCTGTATCCCGGACAGCCACTAGAGGCGCATCGGCAATGATATCATATCATATTATGCCTCAATCATGCAGAGCATCCATAGGAAAGCATTGAAAAATGCTTTCCTACGAACACTTTCAATGCGCGCGCAGCAGTGCTGTGCATGCGCATTCGGCGCCGGTGACGTCAGACAAGGATGCTGACGTCGGCGGGGGAGGAGAGGTAAGGGAGCCCGGCGGGGGAAAAGGGTGAATAGCTGAAGGGGTTTTAACCCCTTCAGTGCCGCGGGAGGAGGACCCTGAGGGTGGGGGTACCCTCAGGGTACTATAGTGTCAGGAAAACCAAGCGGTTTTCCTGACACTATAGTGTCCCTTTAATAAGTTAATTAATTAAGAGTATCTCTGTCAGCTTAGGCTGCATTGTTGCATCATAATGTGTTACCATGACAATAATATCAGAAACAGAACATAGTAGATGATTTAGATTAAAAAGACATAGATAGCTTTGAAGTGGCAATTAAAAAAACAATTATTGACATTTCTTTTAAATAATAATTTTTTTAAACGTGTTCTATTGATCTGCTGAAATAGGAAAAAAAAAAAAAGAGACGTACAAACAAGATTTCTCTTATGTGTTTGGGAACAGGCCAATTGGACATATAATAATTAGAGACTAAATGAATCATTTTCATAATTTGCAGTATTTCTCTTTTATCTTTTCTTTTGTATGAAAATCATATTTGTACTTTCAGCTCTCTGTCCGTCGCTTGAGAGCTCTGTCTATTTTCTCCTGTAATCAGTTTTATATTGAACTCTCTCCATGGGAAGAAAAGTGCTGAAATTTAATTGTTACTTTCCTTTAGCACGGTTGGGAACAAGCGGTTCTTTCCCAGTCAGTCTAATTGGTGTTTTGGGCTATACAGAGAATAGGAACACTCGATAGAGTAAGGAGGGAGACAAAAAAAAAAAAATCATATACACATGTAGGTCATTGTCGGAAAACTAACGCCAGCCTGCTATCGTAAGCATTTTGGGTCAAACAAGGATTTATTGACAGTTATAATTCCACTTTTCTTTTTCACCCTTCATTTACTGCTATTTGAGAAATCTAAACACTAAAACCCATGAAGCTCAATACAGTATTGAGCAGCAGTTATGGCAACATACTTAAAGAAGCACTTTCCCTGTCTGGGGAGTTTGCAGAGTTTGCAAAGAACCCTGATGGTGACATTGCTGCTGGGGCTCCAGTGGCTAGGGGACAGGGAAAGATGGGTTCTACTTACCTGAACCTGTCCCTTGTAGGCACTGCTGGTGTGAATTGGTATGTATTGGCATATATTTTGCAATAAAGTTTTAAAGCGGGTTCCAGCCCATGTGTCTTCGGAGTGCTATATTATTGACTCCTTCAATCACCAAATCCCGTTACCATTCCATTCCAAATAAGTAACGCAACACCATGTTAAGTGGGAAAGGGCGACGGCCACAGTTTTATTTAAACCAGGACAATCAAATACTTTCAGCTGCTGGTTTTACCCAGCAGGCAGCTAAACTTTTCACTTCCTTCAGCCTATCCTTCGTTATCAACTGAATTCAAGCTACGACTCCCCAAGCCTGTTCAGGCATTATTCATTTACCAAATTTGCTGGCGCAGGAATCCCTCAGCTGTGACAAAATGTAAAAATTAAGAAAACACAACACAAAACAACAATTCCAGAAGAGAACAGTTGGGGAGGGTGGGTGGGGAAAGACACTGCCAGGCTTCCTCAACATTGTTCACCAGTAGTCTAGTAATTGTTCCAGAATTCCATGCTTTCAACTGTAAAACCAACTGTATCCATTTGGTTGCTATACTGACACATCAGGGCAGTAGTCATGCTCCCCCCCGCCCCTTCCTATTTACCCCTGGGGATGGCCTTAATTTTCATTAACACCCAAGTTTAGCCTGCTCATTGACGATGCTGGCATCCTGCCAGGATTTTACAGCATTTTGTGGTGTGCATAGTAAAACCTTTGTGGCTCCATATCAGTTTGTCGAACCTAAAGACCTAAAGACAATATGTGCCTTAGAGACTGCAGTCATCTTTAATAAAAATTACTAACTCTACACTAGGGTTGCCAGATGGAATTTCTGGAGGTTCTGCCAGGCAGGGCATTCTTTGCTGAACAACAGTATATGCAATGCATGCACCCCTAATCTGCAAGCAATTAATTAGGTTATTCCTTTAAAATGTTGGGCAATTGGTTGCAGACTAGGAGCACATATATTCATTATAGTGTGGAGGAGCACTTACAAAATTGTAATGTATCGCCTTCATCACTCTACAATTTTTTATAGTATCTCCGATACAGAGTCAATCTGGATCCCATGTCACATATGAGGTCTGTTTATATTGTATTTTGTACCATGTTGCACATTGCACAAATTAATTAAGTACTTTTAAACAACCACCTCGCTTGAATTGTTTGTTTTTTTGATGGTGGGGGAATTTGGGAATTTGGATGAGTACTAACCGTAAAAACACGATGATCTGGCAAAATTTACCCCAAACCCATGTGTCACACTAAAGGGCAAAGAGACCTCATCGTAGGCAGAATATGTCCTGTTGGTCTTTAAATTGCCAGTTTGAACCATTGTAACGGGGACACTTTTGCTTAGCATAAATAGTTTAGTGCAATTTGACTGCATGTGACTTTATTAAAATTCTAGACTTCTATTACCGCGAGACCTCTTTATTAATCTAAAACCATTACTGCTTTATTAAACATCCTCTAAGGTTTTTCTTGTAGCGGATGACAAAAATTAAAATGCATGGGATAAAACCAAGTTTAATTAGCTTTCCAGTAAACTAAAAGCTTTAGTGTGCAAAAAGAGAAAAAAACAAAAAAAACAAAAGAAAGAAAGAGAAACGAAATATACCTAATTGGATGTCAAAAGCTTGTTTTTCACTTAATTAAAACGTACAGGTGTAAATCGGAGCGTGCTATTTAAAATAGATGCAAGTAGCTTCCCATTTTAGATCAATTAACAAAAATCAAATAAAACATAATTTGCAAAAAGTTACACGCTGGAAAGCATACGTTTTTTTTCGTTCGCCAATTTGAACCAATTCAAATTGTTAACACCATAAAGAACTATCAAAGCATATGTTCTCTGCATGGGTTTACAAATTATAAAAACAAACTGCTACTGTATTCAGTTATAAAAGTATAATTTAACCCCTTAAGGACACACAACGGAAATATTCCGTCTTGATTCCCTTTTAATCCAGAAGTTGTATCCTTAAGGGGTTAAAGTCACATGTGAGGATCTGAGAGAGCTACAGGGTGGCATGTTATAGGGTGCAATTAACGTTTTCCTCTTTAAACCTTTGCTTTGTGCCTCCTTATGCCTTTATTTTTGAAGGTTGAATAATTACTCAGTGACTTGTCCCCTACTCACTCCTTCCTCTAGAGGTGTCAGGATGTATAAGCTTTCATCAAATGTCACTGGATAAATTAAAGGGGTGGAGTTATTATGCAAATCAGGTCAAGATGGCTGTCATCATTAACACCCTTAAGGACACAGCTTAAGAAGCTGGATAGGGGGGCGGGGCCTAACCGTCATGGCGACAAGACGTGTCTCTCAGGAGCTCCTGCTCAACAAAATCGACCTAAGGCAGTGTCTCAGGGCAAAAACGATGACAACATATACCCACAGGCTCCCTACCACTGATGGCATGCAGGGTGAGGGTGAGAGACCCACTCGAGACCCGCCGACACGACGACTGACAGCGCGGCCTAGCACTCAACGGGCGGGAGAGAAGGCCGCTCTCCCGACCCAGAGACGCTCAGACGACAGGATGAGCAAGCCCCGTTACCCCCCCTCTGGACCGGCAGGGGGGGATCCCGGTCCACCCAGCGGAGACAAATAAAACCAGACCTCGCAAGCGAAAGGCGAGTGCAGAGCTTTGCCCAAGATGGCAGACACTGCAGGCGCTGAGAGCCCCACAGACGCTGTATCTGATGTCCTGGCAAGGATCAACGGGCACTTTGAGCGTTTCTGGAAGCAGCTGGAGCGCAGGCTACACCAACCTGCCCTGCCACGCAGCACTGACCCGTTCACACAGAAACCGCAGCCGACCGGATGGCCGGTGGCCCAGCGCCAGGACACCCGAGCAACACCACGGAAGGCGAGTAAGCCTCACTTACAGCAGAGTCACTCACACACAAGCTTCAGGCAAACCATCCAAACTAAACAAAGCAGAAGGGGTCCCTTGGTGGCAACACCTAACCCCAGGAAGACAATCCACATGTCACAGCACCCTGACCCTCATCTGCGGAGAAAATGGCTGCAACATGGAGGAGGCCCTGAGTGGAACCCAGAAAGCAACCCCCTAGACATCGGCACACACCAGCAACAAGGCACGACTAACCAACCCACTTACCGATCCCGAGCGAGCAGAGACACTACTCACATGACGCCCAGCCAAGGCATCGGCTGAACGCCCTATTAAAAAAAAAAAGGACTGGCAGCTCCACAGAAGCAGAACAGGCGACCCTCCTGCAGCTGGTCCAAGCAGCATAAACCACACGGAACCTGCTGGGATACCTACTGCGACTCCGATAAGGCTAAATGCTCACCAGATAAGACTGTCAATTAGTTTATTATAAGCGATGTCTATGTTTTTTTAGTTCGTGTTATACCCTGATTCTTGTGAAAATCTCTCAGAGCCAAGATTGTGTAGCGATACTTGCATGGCAGACTCACTCATACCACACACGTAGCCCCATGTAAGGGGATGGGCGGGGACTGGACTCTCTGGTCGAGGCCACCCTACTCACACCAATGTAAAGCCCACTATCTACACTTCTCCTCACTCGCTTTGGTGCCCCTTCTTTCAGGACATCTTCCCATATGCTTCATATTGGCAACCAAGTATCTCATATGTCTATAATAGCATCTCTGGTGACACCCTTTATATGTGCTAGGTAGACAACTAGCGATATATAACAAATGTCCTACAGTGGCAACCGTCAATATATTTTACGCGTTCTATAATCCTGTTTACCTGCTATAAAGCTATAAATCTATAAGCATGTTACTTAACCTCATTGTATCATATGTTGTGTATTACGCGCTGAGTTACATACTACTGTTTATTTACTTAGCAAACAATTCTATGCATGAGCCTCCCTATAATCGTGATACCGCATCATGACCATAGCTAATAGCGCAGACCAATTGTTGTTTTATGGCACATTGCTCTGTCTACTCGTATACCCCACCTGTCCTGATAAACAGAGCAGGGAAAGGTGCCTGAAATATCGATGCGGATATACATTCCTGAATACCTACCTAATGGGATACCATACTATATGGATTACCCACCCAAGCAATGTTAGCACTCTAAGCCTGAAAACTCATGCTTTAACCTCTAGGCCTACTAGTATGTTATTTTAGTTAATGTCGTTCACTATATTATTATTACCTACTCAGAGTTATGCCTGTTTACTAATAATATAAAATTGTGCAAATTATCTATTTGCCATGTTTGACACTGAAATAATCTATTTTGCTTGTGACTGCTGTTGTGGCAAATCAAGCTCGTTGTATCACTTGCACAAGAAAAAAAAAAAAAAAAGAAGCTGGATATACACTTAAGAACACAAGCAATTTTTGCATTTTTCGCTGTTTGTGTTTAGAGATGTCCCGAATAGTTCGCTGGCGAACAGTTCCGGGCGAACATAGCTTGTTTGCGTTCGCCACGGCGGGTGGACATATGCGATGTTCGGTCCGCCCCCTATTCGTCATCATTAAGTAAACTTTGACCCTGTACCTCACAGTCAGCAGACACATTCCAGCCAATCAGCAGCAGACCCTCCCTCACAGACCCTCCCACCTCCTGGACATCATCCATTTTAGATTCATTCGGAAGCTGCATTCTGAGTGAGAGGAGGGACAGTGTAGCTGCTGCTGATTTAATAGGGAAATCGATAGCCAAGCTAGTGTATTCAGTGTCCACTACAGTCCTGAAGGACTCATCTGATCTCTGCTGTAAGGACAGCACCCCAAAAAGCCCTTTTTAGGGCTAGAACATCAGTCTGCTTTTTTTTTTTTCCTGTGTAATCTAATTGCAGTTGCCTGCCTGCCAGTGTGTGTGTGTCAGGCTCACAGCATTTACTGTGCCCACTTGCCCAGTGCCACAACTCATATCTGGTGTCACAATAGCTTGCATTAAAAAAAAAAAAAAAAAAAACTTTTTTGACTGTATTATAATAGCAGTCAGTTTCCTTCACACGTGTGCGTTTCAGGGCCTGCCAGGGCACAGTGTCACACCAGTGCAACTCATATCTGGTGTAAAAGTAGTGTACATTAAAAAAATAATAATAATTTGACTGTAATAGAATGAATAGCTTGTCTGCAAGCGTGTGTGTCAGGCCTACAGCGTCTACTCTGCCAACTTCTGCCAGTGCACAATGCCACTCATATCTGTTGTCACAGTAGCTTGCACGCTTAGTACCACTAATCGAAAAAAAAAATGAGAGGCAGAGGCAGGCCACCCCGCAGGGGCCGTCGTGGTCGTGGTGCTGTGATTCCCTTTGGCCCTAGAATAATGCCCAGTGTTCAGAGGCCACGTACCCTGAACTCGAAAAGTTCTGAGGACATAGTTGACTGGCTAACACAGGACACCCAATCTTCTACAGCTTCCGCTCAGAACCAAGAAGCACCATCCTCCTCCAGCTTAGCTTCGGGCACCTCTCAAGTTACCACTCACCCGCTTGCCGCCACCACCAACACTAGCACCACAGCCGCTTCACTTGATCTGTCAGAGGAGTTATTTACACATCAGTTGGAAGAAATGAGTGATGCGCAACCATTATTGCCAGAGGATGTAGATAACAGGGATATGTCTCAGTCAGGCAGCATTACACACATGGACGTACGGTGTGATGATGATGATGTTGTACCCGCTGCTGCTTCCTTTGTTGAGTTGTCAGATACAAGTGTTGAGTTGTCAGATACAAGTGAAGTGGTTAATGATGACGATGCGTCCGTGGATGTCACGTGGGTGCCTGCTAGAAGAGAAGATGAACAGGGGGAACGTTTAGATGGGGAGACAGAGAGGAGGAGGAGATGAGTTGGAAGCAGGGGGAGGTCGTTGCAAGGAGCTAGTGGCACAGTCATGCATCGGCACCCGGGGTCAGCCAGACAGCACGCCAATCAACGCATGCTGTTGCCACCACCAGAATGCCGTCATTGCAGAGCTCAGCAGTGTGGCATTTTTTTGGCATGTCTGCCTCTGACAACAGCGATGCCATTTGCAACCTGTGCCAAAAGAAACTGAGTTGTGGGAAGTTCAACACCCACCTAGGTACAACTGCTCTGCGAAGGCACATGATCGCACATCACAAACACCTATGGGATCAACACATGAGTACAAGCAGCACACAAACTCAAAGCCGAAATCTTCCTCCTGGTCCAGCATCTTCAGCCACGTCAACCACTGCTTTCCTCCTTGCCCCCTCTCAACCATCCGCCACTCCGTCTCTCGCCTTGAGCAGTTCCTGCTCATCTGCCCACAGTCAGGTGTCTGTCAAGGACATGTTTGAGCGTAAGAAGACAATGTCACAAAGTCACCCCCTTGCCTGGCATCTGACAGCTGGCTTGTCTGAACTCTTAGCCCAGCCCGCCATACAAGCTGGTGGAGTCTGAGGCATTCAAAAAATTTGTAGCTATTGGGACACCGCAGTGGAAGGTACCCGGCCGACATTTCTTTGCACAAAAGGCAATCCCCAACCTGTACTCGATTGTGCAAAAGGAAGTAATGGCATGTCTGGCACACAGTGTTGGGGCAAGGGTCCATCTGACCACTGATACCTGATATGCAAAGCATGGTCAGGGCAGGTATATCACCTACACTGCGCATTGGGTAAACCTGCAGACGGCTGCCAAGCATGCAATGCGTGGCTCTGCAGAGGAGTTGGTGACACCGCCACGACTTGCAGGCAGGCCTGCTGCCACCTCCTCTACTCCTCCTACTCCATCCTCTTCCATAACCTCCTCGGCTGAGTCCTCTAATGCTGCTGCGTCTTGCTCCACATCAACGGCACCCCCCCAGCTCCCCAGGTACTATTCCACATCCCGGATACGGCAGTGTCACGCCGTCTTGGGGTTGACTTGCCTGAAAGCAGAGTCACACCGGACCAGCACTCCTGTCCTCCCTGAATGCACAGGTGGATCAGTGGCTGACTCCGCACCAACTAGAGATCGGCAAAGTGGTTTGTGACAACGGAAGAAATTTGTTGCATGGCACATGTGTGTAATCTGATCGTACAACGCTTTGTGCATAAGTACCCAGGCTTACAGGATGTCCTGAAGCAGGCCAGGAAGGTGTGTGGCCATTTCAGGCGTTCCTACACGGCCATGGCACACTTTTCAGATTTCCAGCGGCGAAACAACATGCCAGTGAGGCGCTTGATTTGCGACAGCCCGACACGTTGGAATTCAACACTCCTAATGTTCGACCGCCTGCTCTAACAAGAAAAAGCCGTTAACGACTATTTGTATGACCGGGGTTCTAGGACAGCCTCTGCGGAGCTGGGAATTTTTTTGCTGGACGCTCATGCGCAATGCCTGTAGGCTCATGCGTCCTTTTGAGGAGGTGACAAACCTAGTCAGTCGCACCGAAGGAACCATCAGCGACATCATACCATTTGTTTTCTTCCTGGAGCGTGCCCTGCGAAGAGTGCTGGATCAGGCCATAGATGAGCGTGAAGAGGAAGAGGAAGAGTTGTGGTCACCATCACCACCAGAAACAGCCTTATCAGCATCGCTTGCTGGACCTGCGGCAACGCTGGAAGAGGATTGTGAGGAAGAGGAGTCAGAGGAGGAATGTGGCTTTGAGGAGGAGGAGGAAGACCAACCACAACAGGCATCCCAGGGTGCTCGTTGTCACCTATCTGGTACCCGTGGTGTTGTACGTGGCTGGGGGGAAGAACATACCTTCAGTGAGATCACTGAGGACGAGGAACGGGACATGAGTGTAACGAAAAATATACCCCAACACGCAGGATTCAACTCAACAGAAGACAACACAGAGGGGAGATACGTCTACTGGACCTTAGAATGGCCGGACTCGACGTATATGAGAGGAGTACAGAGTCAGGAGCGATCCGAGGTCAAAGGCACAAAGAGACAGCGTAAACTAGGACTAGCCGGGGTCTGGTACACAGTAAACAGCAAGCCGGCAAACAGAACAGATAAGGATAAAGAGATAACGTAGTCAGAAACAAAGCCAAGGCCCCCAAAAGATAAGTGTATGGGGAGTGTGGCATGACAGGGACCAATGGGAGGCCTTTGCCAATTTAGGCTCCCACTATCCCTTTAAGAGCGCGCCCGAGACCCGCGGCGCGCTCTTAGAGTCAGGCGGGACACTTGACCGCTTCTCGCGATCACTGCCCACCCTCCTGTTGCAGCCGTCAGATGAGCCGCGCGCGGCTCGTGCAGCAGCAGGACTGCGCGTGGCTTGAACAGAGGACCCCGGCCAGCCCCGGCTACAGTACCCCCCCTGAGGACACGCCCTCCGGGCGGGGAGGGCCAGGCCTGGCAGGAAAACGAGAATGGAAAGAACGCACAAGGCGAGGAGCGTGAACAGCGTCAGCGGAAATCCAACTGTGCTCCTCAGGCCCATAGCCCTTCCAATGCACCAGGTACTGAAGTCGACCTCTAAGGAAACGAGAGTCAAGAACGGCAGAAACTTCAAACTCCTCATGACCCTCCACAGAGACAGGAGGGGGAGGAGGAGTATGCCGGGTATAACGGTTGTGTACGTAAGGCTTCAACAACGAGTGTGAAAGACATTAGGAATACACAGATTCTTAGGAAGACCCAAGGCATATGAAACAGGATTAACCTTATGCAAAATACGATAAGGACCAATAAAGCGGGGAGCCAATTTCATAGAAGGCACCCGGAGGCGAATATTTCACGTGGAAAGCAAAACCCTGTCCCCCACGACATAAGAAGGAGCCGCCCTGCGATGCTAGTCAGCCTGCACCTTCTGGCGAGCAGCGGAATCCACCAAAGAACACTGAACCTGCTCCCAAGTATTACGCAAACCAGCCAAATGCTCATCCAGAACTGGCATGCCCTGTGAGGAGAAAGCAGCCGGAATAACAACGGGATGCTGGCCATAGACAACGTAAAAAGGACTTTTGCCGGAAGAATCATGAGTAGTGTTATTCCGAGCAAACTCAGCCCAAGGAAGAAGGTCAGACCAATTGTTCTGATGGTGGGATACGAAACAACGAAGGTACTGCTCCAGAGATTGATTGGCATGTTCACCAGCTCCATTAGACTGGGGGTGGTATGCGGAAGAAAATGAGAGAGTAATACCCATTTCCGAACAAAAGGCTTTCCAGAACCTGGAAATAAATTGGCTACCCCTATCGGACACAATAGATACGGGAATGCCATGCAACCGAAACACCTCTCTAGCAAAGATAAGTGCCAGTTCCCTAGACGTGGGCAGCTTGCGAAGAGACACAAAGTGAGCCATCTTGGAAAACCGATCTACTATCATTAGGATAACTGTGTTACCATTTGAAGGGGGTAATTCAACAATAAAATCCATGGACAGGTTAGACCAAGGTCTCTCGGGAATGGGTAACGGATGCAACAGCCCACAAGGAACTCTACGAGAAGATTTCATACAGGCACAAGTAGCACAAGCACCTATATAGTCGGTGACATCCTTGCATAAGGAATCCCACCAAAAATACAGAGAAACAGCTGACACCGTTTTGGAAATACCAGGATGTCCAGCAGTCTTAGTGTCATGATACAATGACAGAATATCCCGTCTCTCAGGAACATCACCGAATGGTTTATCAGTAGGCCTCTCGCTAGGTGCCATGCTTTGTTTCGCTTGTATGGCCTGGAAGAGGGACGAGGAAATAGACAAAATAGTAGTAGCTATTATCCTGTCTGGGGGAATGACAGGAGTAACATCAATCTCCTGTTTGTCAGCAGTTTCGAACTGTCTGGACAGAGCGTCTGCTTTAGTGTTGCGATCACCTGGCCTATAGGTGATAATATAATTGAAATGAGACAAAAACAGTGACCACCTAGCCTGCCTAGTAGACAATCTTTTAGCCTCACTAAGGTAGGATAGGTTCTTGTGATCCGTAAATATGAGGATGTGATCCTTAGTTCCTTCTAACAAATGTCTCCATTCTTTAAGTGCTAAAATAATAGCAAGGAGTTCGCGATTACCCACATCATAATTCTTTTCTGCTTTGGACATTTGTTTGGAAAAGAAGCCACAAGGATGCAATGGCTTTTCTTTATTTTATTTGTGCGTCAAATAACAATAATCATGCTGAGCCACGACAGCAACTGCAGGCATTTTTGTTACAAATCCGTGGCAGTGTAAACGGCACATTTTTTTTTTTTTTAAATGACATGAAAGAGACATGACAGGTGTATAGTCGCCATATGGGCAGTCGTAACCTAGGACAAAAAACCCCACATCCCTAACCCAATAATACGCTGACACTAGGGTATATGGGTAAAATTGTCCACAGCTTTTATTAACCATTATAACCATTTATTTAATACGTTATCATCAATAATAACACTCATAAATATAATAATAATTTAACATATAAATATGGGTCATTGCCCCCATACTCCGCCCTCGCAACCGCATCCTTCTTTTAATATAACGGGCAATGACCCCCAACATACCAACACATAAATATATCTTTAACAATTTTTAACCTTATTCCAACATAACCATTTAAGTGCCAACCATAAATAACCACGGTAGGGGTATACCCGGATACCCCTACCCCACCAGGTTCTGAGCCACCTCCAGGACTCGAAACCTACCAACCACCAGTGACCACAATTTCCATGTCCGTGACGTTCCTCATGGGAGCCTATTTCCTCCTTCTCGGCTCCTTAACCCGCCACAGGCTCACACCTTGACCCCTTAAGCTGTCTGAGCTCCCCCACCCCGGAGAAAGAGTGCCCTTTGCATCCCCTCCTGCAGCCCCAGGTTCAGCAGGTCCCAGCCCACAGCTGACAGGTGAACGCCGTCCGGGCGATAGTACCCTGGCAAACCACCTTCCAGTTCCACGTGTCTCACCACTACTCCCCCCAACTTCCTCACGAAGCTAGCCATCAAACTATTAACCTTGCCCCTGCATCTATCCAAAGCCGCGTAGTCCCGGGCGTGCCTCCAGCGCAGCTGCGGGACCATTTCCGACCATACCAGCATGACCCCGGGAAGCAGATCAACCAGCCTGTTAAGGTCCTGCTTCATCCACTTTACTAGCCTCCGTTGCGGAATGAGGCCCAAGTCGTTGCCCCCCGCATGTAGTACCAACATGTCGGGCCTTACCCCGCTTGCCACCTTCCGCAACACCACCCCGCATATGTCCCTCCAGCAATATCCCCTGTACCCAAGCCATTGTATTGCCAACTGGTCCTTTGGAAAGCCCAGCTGCTGGCCTTTCGCTCAAGCTGCAGCCCTCCTGGCGGCCCAGAAGACGAAGGAATGGCCCACGATCCATGCAACACGACCTGGGGAAGGAGGAAAAGAACAGAGTATAAATACCCCCCGGGCCCAACAGAGTGCCCCCTCCCCCCACTTGCGCCCTAGCTAGCACTCCAATAAACCCAAACGAATATAAGAGCGAAACCTGACAGACTCCCATCTCCCGATCCTCTTGACCAGTTCGTCCCCCATGCCTCCGTCATGCCTCCTGAGGCCGACCGTGCGGCACTCACCAACTCACCAATCCTGAAGGCCGGGTTCGGGCAGGGTTTCTTTATCCCGTTCCAGGCTAGAGAGAGCATGGGGCACCCGCGTAATCTAAAATCAGTGGTGGAATTTCCAGGGGTGGTACGGGACAAGCTGGGTAAGGAAGTTATGTTGGGTAGGATGGCTGGGCCGTTTCCGGTACCGCCGATAGAGGGCCTTCGGGTTTCCCCTCTTGGAGTGGTCCCTAAGAAGGAGCCCGGGAAGTTTCGGCTCATTCACCACCTGTCGTACCCTTAGGGCGGGTCGGTTAACGATGACATTGATAAGGAGCTGTGCTCGGTCTCTTATGCAGCTGTGGGGGCTGGCAGAGCTGTAACTTACCTCTCCTGCAGCTCCTGTCAGCTCTCTCCTCCTCCGCTCCGTCCATTCAGCACCTCGGTCAGCTCCCAGTGTAAATATCGCGAGAGCCGCGGCTCTCGTGGGACTTACAGTGGGAGCTGACAGAAGAGCTGCACTGACCGGCGCGGAGGAGGAGAGAGCTGACAGGAGCTGCAGGAGAGGTAAGTTACAGCTCTGCCATGTATTCCTGACCTTATAGTGCTAAACCCACCATTTAGGTGGCTTCCCCCCCCCCCCTTAGCCTCCTATAAAAGTTTAAAAAGTTACCTTTTTTTCAGCGCCGCGTGGTTCTGCCGGCGCTGGCTCTGCCCCCTTTGTGACATCATCGAAATGGCCAATTTTTTGCCAATTTTTTGAAGCGAGCTATTATACTCACCAGGACAACTACATTAAGCTGTAGTTGTTCTGGTGACTACAGTGTCCCTTAAAGTGTGAATTTTCAAAGATTGTTTTGATGGGTCTGTGTTCCATTTTAAATTAAAATTTACGTGTGTGGGAGCCTGGAGCATCCCTTTAATAATATAAACTCACCCAGTACAACTAACTGTAACCTAACCTACACAGTGCAACTAACATATATGGGAGCCTGGAGTGTCCCTTTAATAATAAAAACCCACCCAATATAACTAACTGTAACCTAAACTACATAGTGCACCTAACGTGTGTGGGAGCCTGGAGCGTCTCTTTAATGATGATATAAACCTACCCGATATAACTAACTGTAACTTAACAAGCACAGCGTATCCAACGTGTGTGTGGGAGCCTGCAGTGTCCATTTAATAACATCAACTGACCCAGTATAACTAACTGTAACGTAACATTCACACAGGTGGGACTAGTCTGATATGCTTCAGATATGTTCTCTCTGTAATGGCACTAGATGAACTAAAACCAGCTTGAGATCTGAGCGGGGACCCACCAAAGGGCAGGTTAATGGAGCTGTTGTCCATTCTCACCTCTCTTGCTACTTCTTTTTTCTCCTTAAGTTTAAAGGGCAATCCGATGTTAAGTTAAAGTTAGTTATACCTGTGCATGTTAAGTTACAATTAGTTATACTGTGTGGGTTTATATTATTAAAGGGACACTGCAGGCTCCCACACACGTCAAGTGCACTGAGTAGGCTACATTATAGTTATAGCGGGTGGATTTTTATTATTAAAGGGACACTCCAGGCTCCCGCACAGATTAGGTGCACTGTGTATGTTAGGTTACAGTTAATTATACTGTGTGGGTTTATATTATTAAAGGGACACTCCAGGCTCCCACACATGTTGGGTGCACTGTGTAGGTTAGGTTACAGTTAGTTATATTGGGTGGGTTTATATTATTAAAGGGACACTCCAGGCTCTCAAACACGTTAAGTGCACTGTGTAGGTTAGGTTACAGTTATACTGAGTGGGTTTATATTATTATTAAAGGGACACTCCAGACTGCATTAATATCATCATAAAAAGTACACATTACACATTATTCCTTCTCTATATTTCACACATTTCACACATAATTTCCTCTCTCTATATCCCTTCCATTATTCCAATGTCTTCTTTATTTCATCTACCCTACTCATTCCATGCTCTGTGCCCAAAGATTCCATCTGCCCTTCACTTTTCCCATTCCCCTATCCTATGTTTAGGGCAATTGAATGGCAGTAATGGTAGGGGAGGGCTGGACTATCAGTATGATATGTAGAAAGGCAAAAGCAAACCCTATATTAAGATAAATATTGCACCCTATTACCCCACGCTTGTGGACAACCCCATGTTTTGCAAGGAGAACAGCAAGAATTGCCTTGGTCCTGCAATCCATGACTTTATCAGCAGAAACATGTCATTGGTTTCCATGGTGATTGCTTCCCAACATTTACCATTTTTCTGCAGAATTGATAAATATACATTGGGACCTACTTATGTTTCTCTGTTGATAGCGTTTGAAGACTACAAAATATTTTGCTCTAAAAAAGGGTTAATGGAAAGCAAAAAAAAATGTAAAAATAATATTCTGCTGGGTTTCTTCTTTTCAATTTCAAGAGTCAGTGGCTGGCACCAGGAGAATAAAAATATTTTTTCTTTGAATGGAACCACTGAAAAAGAACATGCTTTTATCAAGAGAATGTATGTGTTCTACCCTCGTGGAATACTCAGATATAAAGCAGCAATGCTCTGTGGGATGCAATATTAACAAATGTTCTTTTTTTTATGCAACATTCACTTGACGCTGACATAGATTCCAACGGACCATGTTTCATAGATTGTGGCTTTAGGTAAAGAGAGATCAGAGTGTGGAGACCATGCAACGCAAATTAAAGACGTGCGTATCAACATCCTTTCTCCCTTTAGACCTGTCCACGGAAAGTACACAGTGTGAAGCTACTGCTACCTGCTGTTTCCATTCTCAAACACATATAATTTGATGTCATGCCAAATTTATACCTTACATACACTATAGCACAGGATGTAGTATGGGAAATATAACAGAGGTATAAATAATGGAGTCTATTTAATACTGGACCTGACTTTGTGTTACAAAGATATATTCTTGTTCTGTTAATATCTAAGAGCAGAACAAGGGGAACTAGAAATCCTCAGTTGGTCACTGTAACAAGAGTCTTTAGTTTCTATGAGAATAATAAAAAAAAATCTTAAATCACATCTTGTGGTCCCGGGGTGGTGATGGCTTACCATTGTCACTGAAGCTGTAGTAGACTGTTTCCCATTTTTATTTTCAATTTAAAAGTAATTACTACAAGAAAATGGTATAATTTGAAACTGGAAACTGGGAAATTGCGGGGAAAGTGAGAAAATACGGGTTTTGCTGAAATGTGTCAGATTCCTGGGATAATTATCCAGTAGAAGCATTAAACAGACACCCCACACCGAGTTGGATTATTCTTTTAGCGAATTAATTGAAATATACATAGAAAAAGAGCAAAATAATAAATAGATAGAAATAGATACTCACATTTGAAGTTCATGTATGCTATGTAAATGTCCAGGCTTTGCAGCTAAAGCAATCAGCTCTGTCCAGTCCAGTCCAGTGACTCAGCCGGTTGTGTTGAGTTTTACCCATAAATCTCTGCATATGCTTTTCAGACACAGTGAGGGTTTCTGAAGTTGTAGTTCAATACCCTATGTCTCCTGTGACAGCTCAATTAAAAATCCCAAATATTGAGGCTGTCTGCCTCCCAACGGTCCCAATTTCAGCGGGACAGTTCCAGTTTTCGAGTCCTATCCCACCATCCCAACCTATTTCCTTGGTGCAATGTTTTTGAGGACTCTAGGAAACTTTCCACAACAAGCATAGAGTGAGAATGCCATTAGACACACTCAGGCTATGTTCAAGGCATTAGGACCCTGCAGGAGCTTTCACGGTTATGTAAGGGAGTGTAGTCACAACTCACAGACCCTAATCCATTAAACAAGGTATGCCATGTATTACTGGACCTAAGAATGGCCAGAATTAACGGAAAGAATGGTAAGACAGAAAACTGCGGTCAAGAGTAGGAGAATGAAGGACAATCGATAAACAAGCCAAAAGGTCAGGAACACAGAGAGCAGGAACACAGTTTAACAAGCCAAGGTCATTAACAAGAAATCCACTACAATATAAATGCACTCTTGTGTAAGCGAGAACCTCAACAAGGCAACTTGCTCATCAAGCTCTGACTTTAAATAGCCAGAGCACTTACGCTATTGGTTGGCATCATTTTAGAATGCCTAAAGACCCGAATCCGGATGAATGCTGATTTAGGGACTTTCCTGTGTTTGTTCACACCGACTGAATCTGTGCTCACAGTCGCGCCGTTATTACGTCGATGCCACTGAATACAAACAGACATGCAAGAGCAGCATGCGGCGTCTGTTCCACCGTCAGATTAGGGATAAGAAGCGCTGGAGCAGGTAAGCATTACAGGAGCCCTGAAAGAGAGATTCCTGCATGGTCTACGCTGAGTGGGCTGGTCCTAGATGATTGTCAGGAAGCCTGGTGTGCCCTTTCCGTGCAGGTCTGCCCACTTTGGATGGAGTGATATCATATAGGCCTGCCTTCATGGAAGTGGGAAAGTCCTGATTTCAGGGGTGTACCCTGTCAAGCTATTTATTTCTTATAATCTTGTTATCTTCAGGACCCAAAAAGGCCAAATAAACCATATTCCCACATTGCAATGCTCGAAAAAAACAAAAAAAACAACAAACAAAAATTCATCTTCACCAGGTAAGGCTTGAGCCGAATAAGGCTTCAAAGCAGAATAATGCAACCAAGGAAAGTTCTCCACCAGACCACCAGGGAAAGGTAAGCAGGAAGTGGACAAAACACAGACACTCAGACACTACACACAAACAACACTAGGCCACACTCAGACTCTCCTACACACACACACTTTAGACTCCTCCACATACAAATTCCAGCCTCCACATACACAACACTCAAGCAACACACATAGGCACACTCAGCTCTCCTCCAAATACACTCAGCCACTACACATATTCTCACAAACAATACTTACAGAGCTATGCACTAAAGTGGGACTCAAGATGAATTCAAATTGAATTTCAAATTTACGGTCAACTTAACTAAACTGGAAACATTCTATGCTTTTAGTTTGGCTAAATTCTATTTAAAATTTACTTTGGGGTCCCAATCTAGCATACTGCCCAGGGCCCTGAGCAACCTTAATCCGGCTCTGGGTATATAGAGATAGTAATTGCAAAAAATGTTTTACCCTAACCTACAATTTAGTGTTCACAGGGTCAAATTGACTAGCATCCCATCATATATTTTGGTGATACCTAATTATCCTAACATGTATTTGCACAATAACCTCATATCACTACACACATTGCCAAGTGTTTGCATTGCACTACATCATAATAAAATAAGGAATGCATATTATATTTTATAAACAACAGAGAATAATAATAATAATAAAAAAACTATTATCATTTCAATTACATTTCATTTTTTTCCATTGAATTTTCAACATAATTTTTCCATTGGATATCCAAATCCCCCTGCAACTATCAATGTTGTTTTCTTTTTCTTTTTTTTTTTTTTAATTAAAGAATTGTGATTCAGTTTAAATCCTCACAGATAAAAAAAAATAAGATAAAATTTATTTTTGATTGTTCATGTTCACCTCTTGGGGCCAAAGAAGTTGCACAGGCAATCCTCTGGGATGGAAAGTGTTAAATAACGTGGCAAAACTTGCTGAGATATTTGCAGCTATTGTTTGATAATCAGCTTGCAACGTGCACTACGAGCAAAGACATGGAAGTGTGGGTCACAAGAGGGAGATCGTGTCATTCAGTTGCTCTCACAAGAAATAAGCAGTCTCTGTGTTCAGACCCACTTAGAAGACAAAGTACGACTCGCGAGTAAATAACAAAGCAATGTCTGACCTGACAGTTGAAAACTCCTTATATTTGCTGTTGTTTGAGTGTCTTAGTTTTGAAAGCACAGTGTTAAGCTTCAATAATCTTGGAGTTTCTCAGTTGCTATTTTTTTTTTTTTTCAGTATTAAAAAGTTAGAGTAGACCAAACTTGTCAAGTCATGAGACAATGCAGCAGGTTGAGGCTTTTAATTGGGCTACGGATAAAAAAAAAAAAAAAAAAAAAAATCTAAAAGAAAGTTCTATTGTTTTTTTTTAGATTTTAACATGTGTAAAGATTCTGTTATAGGTAATAATGTTATCAGTAGGTAAAAATGCTGTGTTGTTTGATAGAGATTATATTTACATAATTCCTAAACATATTCTAAATATTTAGATTAATCTTATGAAGTTTTGAAGGCCCCTCTCCTTGATGGTGCAAATCACAAGAAGAATATTTTTTTTTTTTGTCTTTCACATGTCAAAACAGTTAAAAATATTATTTATACCAACACTGCGTAATCATAGCCCAATGCCATACTTGGAGTATAAAGCCTAAAGTATTCAGTAAATGAATAAAGACCCATACCCCCAGCCTCCCCAGGCAGTGATTGTAGTAACTCATTAGACCCCAATCTTCCAAGGTGTACACAAAACTTATTCTACATGCCCTGCATATATACATGACATTTACATTTTGATGTGTACACCAAGGGCCCTATCTGTCATACTATGTGCTTATATCTTGCCCATATTTCACAAATTAAGTCCAGTGAGCAGATTTATTGAAGCAGATGCAAAGCAACGTTTCGGCCCACAACGGGACCTTTGTTCTGGGACAAAATGTTGCTTTGAATCTGCTTCAATAAATCTGCTCACTGGATTTAGCTTGATTGCCTGGACCATCATTACGTTTCTGCAAATTTCATTGTGAGGGTTGGTTAACCTCAGGCCTTGTTGCACCCTGGGATCCAGGAGCGTGCGGTATTCATTTTGGTAATCATATTTCAAGAATAACACCTATCAATCACAAGGCCACAGAATACCTTACAGCAGGAGTAGACATCCTTATGCTCTCCAGATGTTGGGGACTATATCTTCCCTGATGCTTTGCCAGTTTTATATCTGTAAGACCATTATGGGATATGTAGTCCACAACATCCAGAGTGCAGAAGGTTGACTACCCCTGCCATACAGTAAATATCAGTCATTCGTCAAATATGCATCATTTATATAGTTTCAGCAAACCATTCTGCTCTCACACATCGCCTACTCAATGGCAATAAACCATAACATGTCAACACAATAATAATTAATCAATTAATCAATCAATAAATCAGAAGACACCCATATGTCACACATGTATTCACTGTCAACCTGCTATCCATAAGGCTTTCATATATCCCTAACCAACCACACAAACCATCAATACATCATACAGCTACTACACAGAACTGCATGCACAAGATGAAAAACCAGTGTGGATACATAGACCTCATCTCTGTTCCTTTTACACAGAGAAACCTGCCGATCGTCATTCTTTTTATTTGCCACTTACCATGTGGATTATTAGCAGATTGTAAACTATCCGGCTTGTTATTAACGGGTTGTCACTTATCTGACTTGTTATTAGTGGATTGTTGTACCTCTAGTGTACTATTAGTGAATTGTCACTTATTGTTTGAGTTATTACAAGATTGCCACTTGTCTTGTGTATCATCAGCAGATTGTCACTTATTTGGTGTATTATTAATAGAGAATCAATATTACTTGTGGATTGTCATTTACCTGCTATAGTATAGGCAGCTTGTAACTATTTGTGTGTATTATCAGTGGATTTGTTATTTAAATAGACAGCTGTGCTCTCACCCGTTCCTCATGTAGAGTTGACTGCGACTGTCTCATATATGTGACAGCCAATAGTGTTCAGGGAATTCAAAATGTGCAAGAAGCTAGTGAACCAGACTTGGACAAGGGTCTGGTGGGCCCCTCTCTGGGCTTGGAGCTTTGTCTATGAGAAGGCCAACCTTAAGCTGATAGGTAGATGAAAAAGATCTACCTGCTCAGCACTGTGCCTTCAGGCATTGTTGTGGTTTGTACGTCTATCAGGTATATACCACGATAAAAACTCCCTCATGGTACCCCATCACTTCTCTATGACTCATAATGCCACAACCAGCACAGTAAGTCATTGACTGAGGGCTGGACAGCAAGAGACCTCTTGGTCCATTGGGAGAGCATTGTGGTCTGCAAAATAATCAAGTTGTCTGCATACGATATTTATGCAGATGACAATGTTCCCCCAGTGGACCAGCAAGGATCCTGCTCTCAGGTTGCCCTCCACCAGCCCACCATTGAAAGGTTAGCAGTAGGGGGGCAAAGAAAACAGACTCAGACACAACAACACAAACAATTCTCAGCCACAGACTCCCCTACATGCACACATGTATGCATGCACACACACACACACAAACCTTACAGAACAGAGCCCGGGGCTCTAGGTGGGGGCTGCAATCTGCCAGCTGCTTAGTGCCTCGGGCAACCTTAAGCCTACTCTCCTGCTGAGGAAGACATGATATGCTCTCAGCTTTGGTATGCTGTCTGTGCCTTACCCCGTCCCCCTTAATCGAGAGGTGCCAATGTATCTTTAAGATATCTGCCGGGGGCGGGGCCTAACCATCATGGCGACAAGACGTGTCTCTCAGGAGCTCCCGCTCAACGAAGCCGAAACAAGCGACTTAAGGCAGCATCTCAGGGCAAAAACAACAACAAAAGATACCCACAGGCTCCCCACCACTGAGGGCATGCAGGGTGAGGGTGAAAGACCCACTCGAGACCCGCCGACACGACGACGGTCAGCGCGGCCTAGCACACAACGGGCGGGAGAGACGGCCGCTCTCCCGACCCAGAGACGCTCAGGCGACAGGATGAGCAAGCCTCGTTACCCCCCCCTCTGGACCGGCGGGGGAGATCCCAGTCCACCCAGCGGAGAAAAAGCAAACCAAATCTCGCAAGCGACAGTCGAGCGCAGAGCTTTGCCCAAGATGGCGGACTCTGCAGGCGCTGAGAGCCCCACAGACGCGGTATCTGATGTCCTGGCAAGGATCAACGGGCACTTTGAGCGGTTCTGGAAGCAGCTGGAGCGCAGGCTGCACCAACCTGCCCAGCCACGCAGCACTGACCCGCTCACGCAGAAACCGCGGCCGACCGGACGGCCGGTGACTCGGCGCCAGGACTCCCAAGCAACACAGCGGAAGGCGGGTAAGCCTCACTGGCAGCGGAGTAACCCACACACGAGCTTCAGGCAAACCATCCACGCTAAACAGAGCAGAGGGGGCCCCTTGGTGCCAACGCCCAAACCCAGGAAGGCAATACACATGTCACAACACACTGACCCTCATCTGTGGGGAAAATGGCTGCAACATCGAGGAGGCCCTGAGTGGAACCTAGAAAACAACCCCCTGGACATCGGCGCACACCAGCAACAAGACGCAGCACGGACTCCCACTGGGGAGAGAAACGGGAGAAGGGCCCATCCACGATCCACTGGAGAGGAAGGCTCACTGGGGCACCGAACCTACCTACAACCACACAGGACAATACACCGACCTGCCCCGAGCTTTCCGACCTTGGGCATAGGCTGACCGACTATTTGCATGGCAGAGCTGAATCACCTGGTGCACCATGGACTTACCGGCCTGCGGCTGCAGACGCCCGATCCTATGCAGATTGCATCACTAATGAGTATTTAGTTCTGCTGCATATGTCTAGGTTGATTTTGCTCTTGTTTTTTCACCCCTATCATTTACTATCACCCAACAAATAATCATATGTTTAAACTAAATACATAAGAGTTCTCGGATCGGCTCATGGCACACAAGCCTCCTCATATAGGGGGTCTCAATTAGTAATTAGTTGATCTTCGCCTGCTAGAATAGAGGCAAGCACAATACACCCCATAAGACGAGGGTAAACTTAAGCGTTTTTATATTGAGCTTATCGTTAAAACCTTGTACTACACACACTAGGCATACACACAGCACAACACTTAAATAGAAATGTTTTATCTTGTATTATTAGACTTCTCAGCTACATTTGTTTTTTCTGCGTGTACAATCTTACTTATACACCATATAGCATAACGTTACAACCTTGTACTGCACACGTTAGGCATGCACTCAATGCAAAACTTAGATTGAAATGTTTTATCTTGTATTATTAGACTTCTCAACGACATTTGTTTTTTCTGCGTGTATACTCTCCCTTAAACATCATATAGCATAACGTTAAAACATTGTACTACACTCACTAGGCATGCACTCAGTGCAATACTTAGATATAAATGTTTTATCCTGTACTAATCGACAACATAGCGACATTTATTTTTGTTTCTGTTTTTTCTGCATGTATAATCTTACTTACGCACCATACAAAAAA
The DNA here is from genome assembly GCF_036172605.1 of Pelobates fuscus. Lineage (NCBI taxonomy): Eukaryota > Metazoa > Chordata > Amphibia > Anura > Pelobatidae > Pelobates > Pelobates fuscus. The sequence goes on along the minus strand of NC_086328.1, from coordinate 119,055,939 downwards.
AATAAAAAAGCGCACAACTTCTTGACCTTTTCCGCATATACCTGTGACTACACTTATTGTGAAATGCATATGTCTTTTCTTGAGCTTGTACTTAACATTGCGCTTCCAAAAATAAAGAATTCAAAAAAAAAAAAAAGATATCTGCCGATTTGGTGATTTTTGGGGAAAACATTTTTGTAATTTTTATAAAACTCTGTTTAATAAAGGGCTTTTTGTAAATTACCATCTTGATACGTTTCATAATTGGAGTGCATAAACCGTCTTTTTTTTTTATTATTCTTTTTTTTTATCGTGCATGTGTGTACAGACAAGCTTCATATGCCACAACAGCTCTATCAAGCATTGCAAGACAAACATAGGATATCAGTAGCATGGCATTATTAGGAAATGCACATTTTTTGTAGTGTAATAACAAACAAATCACAATAGTAGAGTAATAGTTGTCAGTAGTTAAGAGAAACTCTATGGCTTAGTACTCAGACTATCTTAACTGACGTATGTGCCCTGGGCACTGAGTGAGTGAACAAGCATAAGTGTATTCATAGGTTATGGGAATGCCTCAGGTATAACATTCTATGCAGCTTTACATTAGGGTTAAGTATGATAACGCTTTTCATTAGTTAAAGTGGGTGTCTGAGCCCTAAGGTTTGCTAGTGTGGCATTCTAGTTTGAGTTCCTTGCTTAATACAGTGTGTAAATCATGCTGTAGGCACTGTAGGTAGTGTGTCTGGCTGAGCATATTAGGATTCAACTCTAGGGCAGATAATAACTGGCTTAAGTCAGTGTCCATGGATGCAGGCTTAGCTACATGAGTCCGTCAGGTTGAGCAGGATTTGAGCAGTTCTCCTGTGGTTCTCGCTGCACTGTGTTTGCTTGGTAAGTGCCGCTTGTGCCCTTATGGTGCTGTGGAGTCATCCTGCGCTGTTTGTTGGCATATGGCGGTAGTTGTGGTATAATAGGCCTGGGCTGGTATGGTGGGCCAGTTCTAGCTGGAGGCAGGGAGGAGGGCTTGGTGTTCTGTCCCTCTGGCTTGTCTTGTCTGGGCTGGCAGCTTTAGGGTCTGGTGGCCCCTGTGGTTCTGCTTTAGAGGGTTGGTTTAGTGGGGTCCCGTTTTGTGTATACCCCTTTGCCCCCTGGCATTTGCCTGCAGCCTGTACCTTTTTCTGCTCAGCATGGTCCGCCAACTTAAACCTGGGGCAGGCTTTCATGGTGGTCTGACGGTCCCCTTCAGTCAGTCCGATCGCGCACATGGTTGGCGTGCGGCAGCCATCTTGGATTGTCGCCCGGTGGATGTTCCTCGGTGGTTGTTTAGCCATAGGTTGGTACGCTGTTAGGTGCCCTTGTAGACCGGGATAACCCCCCGGTCCAGAGGGGGGGTGGAGAGCGAGACGCCGGCCGGAGACCCAGGAGAGCGGCCGTCTCCTCCCGGCTCAAGCTCCAACGAGCTCCGGGCCCCAGTTGGGTTACTGTCGGTGCCGGACCGGGTCTTTTTTTACTCTTTAACATTTCCCATTAAAGCAGAACCATACCTCTCACGTGTCCCTTAAAATTCCTCTGTCCTACTTTTTAATCCTAGGGTCTTTCTTCTCCAGGAGTTCTGAGTACATGGTTAGAATTGAGAGGGGATTCGTGATACATTTATTCTTTGAACAGGGATTTGTGGTGAATGCAAACCTTAACTAGATGTCTATCTATCTATCTATCTATCTGTTTGTATGTCTATCTCTCTTTCTATCGACCTCCCTTACAGGTATTGATATTATTATGATTACTTTTGATGTTGTTTCAGCATTTCACTGTTGAAGATTAGATTTTTATCAGATTCCTACAGACAAACACTTTCTTTTGTACACAGATACACTATACGCAATTAACTATAAATGCACAGAGACGCCAAACCTATTGTATCGTCGTTTTATGTTGCTTTCGTTGTGATGTCTGAATGAGGTGGGTCTAAAGATTTAAAATCTTAATTTCGAAACAGGCATCAATCAATATCCTGGCCAGACTCCCCACACTGTGCATTTCAATTATTCCACATGAACGCAGCTGTTTGATTGGAGAGAGAGAGACAGGGAACGGCAGCTGAACGCGCAGGCTATTTTCGCTGGCATTTAATGGGATTACATTTCTCTTCTTGGTATAGAAAAGTCTGTTGAAGCCTCATAGGGAATGCAGGCAGGCAGTGAGCTGTGCTGTGGCTTTATCAATGCATGGCAATGATCAATAACCATTTTGGAATGATTGCAGTAGCTTGACGGCTGCCTTCTACAAGACTTCAATGAAACCAAGGTCCCTAGCCATGAAGGAAATCATAGTTTATCATTAAGAGGGATTGATGGAGTGGCAGGAAAAAGATGGAATACTTTTCGGTCCTAGCGTGAGTGCTTTGTAAGGCAGTTTATTTGCTCCACGAGGCTTTATAAGGACTCAGCCATGCAATTCACTCCCACAGCTGCATAATAGCCTATCCTTAATACACGGTATTATACACATTTGCTGATCACTCAGAGTCGTTTATCAAGGGACAAACAGCAAGCAGGAATGCAAAATAACAAAGGCAGATTTTAAAGAAAAGAAAAGACCCTGACTGCCTGAATAGACACATAATTCCACTAAGACCTCTGTCTTTGACCTTTCACATGGTCTGAGAAGCGATTGATAATAAAATGTCATAATCATCCTGGCTAAAATGTGCGCAGGCAAGCTATGAATGTGTTAACAGTAATTCTCTGTCTGTCTTTAAAATAAAGATTTACAAGTCAATAATAAAAGAGTTCATTGGAAAAGAGCTTGAAATAAAATAAATATAATTTATGCTTTTTGACAGCCGCAAGGATTGAAAAACACAAAACAAATCGACACCTTACTAATATCTGAGAGCGTGGCTGGCTATACTCTGCAGGTTTTGGGTTTGGGGACCTCTAGGACAACGGTTTACAACCCTGAAAGCAGATCAATTGTCCAGGTTTTATCAGTATTCTAAAGGATAAAGGTTTTATGGTGGAGATAATGGTACAACCTTTTAAATTAATCATGCCCATTTTTGGTGACTGATTGGCATTGTTTCCCAGAACCCACCATGATCACATCTTAAGTAGGAGCTAATAAAGGGACAGGAAGGGAAAGGTCTCCAAAGATCTCCAAAGCATCAGACTGTCAATGTTGTTAGCTACCAAGATGCTCAACTTTAGAAAACTTAAAGGGACACTATAGTCACCAGAACAATTACAGCTTAATGTAGTTGTTTCCTGCATATATTTTAATGTAAACACTAGCTTTTCAGAAAATAGGCAGTGTTTACATTACAGCCTAGGGACAGCTCTAGTGGCCACTCCTCAGACGGCAACTAGAGGTGCTTGCTGGGTCAGTGGTGCACAATGTACAGCACTGACTTTCAGCTTCTACATGGAGGTACTGAATTTTCCCCATAGAGGTGCGTTGAGTCAATGCATCTCTATGAGGAGGAGCCGATTGGTGCAGGGCAGTGTTTTGCTACACAATGCTTTCATATCGGAATTGCCTAAGATCAGGTTTGATGATCTCAGCTAAGGGGCCAAAGCGTGGACGGGAGTAAATCCCCTTTTTACTGGAGGTGCTGGTCTAGAGTGCACTTGTCTTCCTATGCTTCTCGTTGAGCTGTATTGCAGCCCATTGAGAAGCATAGGAAAGTTGCCATCACTTGCGCATGGCTCCATTACATTATATTCTCCTGCACAGACTGAAAGTTTGTTTCAGTGGAAATGGGGAGGACTTGCAAAGGCTGCAGACAGCTTTTACAAGATATTTTTTTCATATACTCCCAAAGAAAACATACAGAAAAATATGCATGGTTTCTTTAGGGGTATATTACTAATTGTTTTAAAAAAAAAAAAATACATGTTAATGGAGTGTTCCTTTAAGGCAGCTCCCACTCGGGGACATTGTGGTTTTCATTTCATTGTGTATCTTTATGTGTGATGGAGCTGTAATAATCCAGGATATATTTCCAGTGAAACTAGGCACTATGATTCCCTATATTTGCAGGTATATATTAAAAAAAAATTCAGTTCTCTGTATTCATTTTTCTGGTATTTCTACCATATACTCGAAATCTGCTTCTGACTTGACCATGATTTGCAGGACCTTTACATAGTAGCCACTGGAAAACATGAGACTTGTGTGACAATATCACTCTTTTTCATTTTTTTTTTTATATATTTCAGACATGTACCTGCCTTGTATATTTTTTGTTGATGCTTCTGTGGTTTAGGCCTTGGTACTCTTGACAAATATCTCATGAGTTTCCTTCTCCTTCTCCACCTTATCCTTGGGTCTCTTATCCTTTCTTCATCTTCCCTATTTTTTTTTACTTATTAGGGTTTATAGTTGGTAAGAGACGAAAGGGTGGGAAAGACGGGTGGATTAGTTTTTTTTTTTTGTTCCATGTTTCCTATTAAGCTCCCCAGTCTTTCCCACCCAAGTCCCCTCCCCAACCCTATTGTTTAAATCCTTTTATAAATTCTTGTTTATCAATCTTTCTTTCCCTGCTTACTTTTAAGAGAGAGAGAACATCTTGCACCCAGTACATTACAATTAATTATTTATTCTGTTTTTCTGCCCGTATTGGGGTTGAATTATTTTCCTTCACCCTCTCTCCTCCCCTCCTTCCCTGTCCCCTACCCTCTCTGTAACTGGACCTAACGTATACTAGTGTCACTATACTAGTGTTACTTATTGCACACGAAGGTCAGAAGATAGGAGAATAACGGTGTTGCTTCCTGCCCAGGTTTGTAGTTTAACAAAAAACAAAAAAAGGAGAGCCACAAAAGAAGAGGAGTCATGAGAAGGGATTTTAACTATGTAATGATATTTAATAGTGTAACGGACCGTTTCAGCATGAAAGGGGAAAAATCCGCTTAGGCGATAATCCCCTTTTCTGGATACAGGCACAGCTACTGCAGAACACCACACTCCCGATCTGGATACGAAATAACACTCCGAACTGGAACAGCTGAACAAGAAAAGCATACAATCGGCTTACACTCTTGGCAGTCAGCTTACAATCCAATCCCCCCCAAGAACGAGACGACACTTCATTTTGAGGGTTAAGCAGGAACTCGAGACTGGGACACCCAGTCTGGCTTTTATTACCAACAAGTACATACAGGACACTCCCAGGGGGAGGATGAAATTAACCAATCACATGGATGTACCTCCCACACATTTCCTCCCCTTAGATTAACACTTAACACAATTATACTGTACACCTTTTTCCCCAATTCCTGGATGTACCCCAAATACATATGCTACACCTCCAAAACAGGTATCCCCTGATAGCCCTTATTCAGGGGGACAACATATGCAAGAATCAGCCCATTCGGATAAATGGTTCAGGAGTTATGGAACTTTAAAGTATTGACCGACCGCATGGGTAAAGTATCCGAAATCAGTTCCATGCATTTTGGCCCTGCGGTCGGTCACAAACAAGGGAATGAAAACAGACGAATTGCCTGTGTTATAGAGCCTGGAGAGGGTTTGAATGAATTCCCTTGTTTGTGGGGTTCTTTCTACCGAACGGGGGGTCATTCGGTAGTTTCCATACGAATTTCTGGAAGTATGGAGGTCTCAGCGGTGTTTGCCTAGTCAAGTGTCCGATTTCAGTTCCAGACACTCGACGGCAAAACACCGCTGTTCGGTAGTTAAAGATGGCCGCCGCCACGTGTTTGTTTCCCGAATGGCGGCCACCCAGAGGACAAAGACCACACTGCACTGATTGCCAATTACCCGTTTGCAACATTGTTGCAAACGGTAATTGGAGGCACACTTAGTCCTGGGTGGCCTGGTTGTTCGGTAGTTTCCTCAATACAAGGAATGGAGGGATTCTACCGAACAATCAGATGAAGGCTGCATATATATATAACCCAGGTTAACTGCATACATAAATACATATACAATATACAGGCAGTACAATAGGATAGGCTTCACAGTCTTAAAGGGACAGTAGTCCCAAAATGTCCATTGCTGATTTTAAAGGGCCAGTAGCAGCAATATAAATTAGTACATGCCCAAATATAGTCTTTAGAGTGCAATATGTCCAGGGGCCATAGTCAGCGGGCAGGAGGCTAGCAGCCAGGCTTCTCCAGCCCACAGTGGCGAAGTTGGTTTCGCCACAATTCTCCCCTTTACCAATTAGACTAACAGGGTATCTGACCTCCTGCCGGTCAGTGCCCTGGTTAGTCCAGCAACCCACCCACAGAACAGAAGTAGTAGAGCAGCCCACCCATAATAAACAGTTACCACACCTGGGTGAGGGAGAATTTGGTCCAAGTTCAGGTGCCTCCCCACGGCTGGGTGAGAGACTGATAGGCTGCCTTGGTGGGTTGCTGAGGGGGCAGAGACCAGCGGTACTCTGTCCTGTTGCCAGCACTACCACGGGAGTAGTCTGGTGGGAGCCTGGCTGCTGGAGACCGACTGTCTCCCCTTTAGATATATCGCTCTGTGGCTGGGGGACAGGACCGACCGTCCCTATCCCTTGTGCTGTAAGTGCAGAGACTACGGTCCCATCTGCACAGATGTGGGGCTTAACATCTCCCCTTGGTGGGTTAGGCTGCCGCTGGAGAGAGGGTGTAACAAGCTCCTCTCTCTGGACGGTAAACTGCCGCTGGGGAGGGGGGTTAGCAGGCTCCTCTCCCTGCCACTCTCTCTGCTGGTGGAAAGGGGGACCAGCTGTCTCCCCTTTCATTCTCTTGTCCGGCTGCTGGGGTGCGAGACTGACTGTCTCTGCTCCCTGCAGGACACACTGCCGCTGGGGAGGATGGACGACACCATCAGCTCCCTGGGGCACACACTGCCGCTGGGGAGGGAGGACGCTGCTCTCCTCTCCCTTCGCTTCACACTGCCGTCTTGGCATCTCACTTTGCTGCTGGGGGGCAGGAACAACAACCTCTGCCCCCTGTAACTCAGCCTGCCGCTGGGGAGGAAGGACTGCACCTTCGGCTCCCTTGGACACACACGGCTGCTGGGGAGGATGGACGACACCATCAGCTCCCTGGGGCACACATTGCCGCTGGGGAGGGAGGACGCTGCTCTCCTCTCCCTTCCCTTCACACTGCCTTCTTGGCATATCACTTTGCTGCTGGGGGGCAGGAACAACAACCTCTGCCCCCTGTAACTCAGCCTGCCGCTGGGGAGGAAGGACTGCACCTTCGGCTCCTTTGGACACACACGGCTGCTGGGGAGGATGGACGACACCATCAGCTCCCTGGGGCACACATTGCCGCTGGGGAGGGAGGACGCTGCTCTCCTCTCCCTTCACTTCACACTGCCTTCTTGGCATCTCACTTTGCTGCTGGGGGGCAGGAACAACAACCTCTGCCCCCTGTAACTCAGCCTGCCGCTGGGGAGGAAGGACTGCACCTTCGGCTCCCTTGGACACACACGGCTGCTGGGGAGGATGGACGACACCATCAGCTCCCTGGGCCACACATTGCCGCTGGGGAGGGAGGTCTGCAAACCCCCTGGCCCGCTCTGATTCCCACGGCAAGTACTCTCGCACTGCTTGCTTCACACGCTGCACTCTATATTCTGAGGGGTTGGGTCCGCATAAAGCCAGTATCTTGGTGACCTCTCTGTCATACGCCTCTTGAGTGTAGCTGGGTGCCATGCTTGCTCTGCTGCAGTTGGTTCCTTGTAGATAGGGGCGCTGTACGGGTACTGGCGTTGCCCTCACTTTGTAATCCAGGAATGGTGTTGTCTGTAGCTGTCCCTCTGGTTGTAGGAACGATCCCACCGCTTGCCACCAATTGTAACGGACCGTTTCAGCATGAAAGGGGAAAAATCCGCTTAGGCGATAATCCCCTTTTCTGGATACAGGCACAGCTACTGCAGAACACCACACTCCCGATCTGGATACGAAATAACACTCCGAACTGGAACAGCTGAACAAGAAAAGCATACAATCGGCTTACACTCTTGGCAGTCAGCTTACAATCCAATCCCCCCCAAGAACGAGACGACACTTCATTTTGAGGGTTAAGCAGGAACTCGAGACTGGGACACCCAGTCTGGCTTTTATTACCAACAAGTACATACAGGACACTCCCAGGGGGAGGATGAAATTAACCAATCACATGGATGTACCTCCCACACATTTCCTCCCCTTAGATTAACACTTAACACAATTATACTGTACACCTTTTTCCCCAATTCCTGGATGTACCCCAAATACATATGCTACACCTCCAAAACAGGTATCCCCTGATAGCCCTTATTCAGGGGGACAACATATGCAAGAATCAGCCCATTCGGATAAATGGTTCAGGAGTTATGGAACTTTAAAGTATTGACCGACCGCATGGGTAAAGTATCCGAAATCAGTTCCATGCATTTTGGCCCTGCGGTCGGTCACAAACAAGGGAATGAAAACAGACGAATTGCCTGTGTTATAGAGCCTGGAGAGGGTTTGAATGAATTCCCTTGTTTGTGGGGTTCTTTCTACCGAACGGGGGGTCATTCGGTAGTTTCCATACGAATTTCTGGAAGTATGGAGGTCTCAGCGGTGTTTGCCTAGTCAAGTGTCCGATTTCAGTTCCAGACACTCGACGGCAAAACACCGCTGTTCGGTAGTTAAAGATGGCCGCCGCCACGTGTTTGTTTCCCGAATGGCGGCCACCCAGAGGACAAAGACCACACTGCACTGATTGCCAATTACCCGTTTGCAACATTGTTGCAAACGGTAATTGGAGGCACACTTAGTCCTGGGTGGCCTGGTTGTTCGGTAGTTTCCTCAATACAAGGAATGGAGGGATTCTACCGAACAATCAGATGAAGGCTGCATATATATATAACCCAGGTTAACTGCATACATAAATACATATACAATATACAGGCAGTACAATAGGATAGGCTTCACAGTCTTAAAGGGACAGTAGTCCCAAAATGTCCATTGCTGATTTTAAAGGGCCAGTAGCAGCAATATAAATTAGTACATGCCCAAATATAGTCTTTAGAGTGCAATATGTCCAGGGGCCATAGTCAGCGGGCAGGAGGCTAGCAGCCAGGCTTCTCCAGCCCACAGTGGCGAAGTTGGTTTCGCCACAAATAGGTTATCATTTCCATTTTGTTTATCCATGTATCCCAGTATTCTATTTGAGTATATCTACTTCCTAAGTTCACCAGGATACCACTCTCCATTTTTGCCTGTCATATCACTTGTATTATTAGTTCTTGGGTGCATGGTATTATCCCTGTTTTCCAACTTCGTGCTAAAAGTATTTTTGCTGCCGTAATAATATGTAGAGTTAACATTAGTGGGTTTTTTGGTCATTTTGGCCAGTTCACTTTTAGCAGGACCACTTTAGGCTTAAAAACTAAGTTCATTTCCGTTATTTGATACATTACATTGATTACATCTTTCCAGAATTTATTTATGGGTGCGCATTGCCACCAAATGTGGATCAAATTGCCTTCATTGACATTACATTTCCAGCATCTGACGACTCTGGGAAAAGTTTCTTTAGACGTTTCGGTGTTAGGTACCATCTGTTTGAGAGTTTGAATTGAGTTTCCGTATGGTTTAGGCAGTGTATATATTTATATAGTTTGTTTAGAGAACGTATCCACTCTTCTTTTGCTATACATACTTGTAATTCTTTTTCCCATTTATTAATCAGTTCTATCGGTTTATCATGTCTCCAACTATATATAACTTTAGCACATTTTGCCAGTAGATCTTTATAATTCTTTAGTTCAAGTAGGTGTATGAGATTTATGATTTTCTCCCCTTTGTTTTTAATGAGGTATTACGCTATTAAACCTTTAAATCGCAGATGATTAAAAGTTTTTTTGCGGGGGGAATGTTAAATTCCTCCATAATTTGGTTGACGGACTTGATTTTTTTTTTTTTTATTTTTTTTTTTAACTTTTATTGTTTAATTTTGCACTTGACATCATGTGAAAAGGATATAGGAGTCATACATCTCATAACATGTAATACTTTACAGTATGCACGAGTGGTACAGAAGTTTCAAACTTTAGGGTAGTCCTAGCTTGACAAATTCCTAAAATACATTGTTGTCAGCTTAGAGAACAATACACAGTAGTTCAGTGAGGTATTAGAAGCAGTTTGTAACGGTGTGATTACGTATATATTAGGTAATCGTCTGAATGGCTCAAAGAAAACCCAAGAGGGTTAAGTATCGTGGAGTGGAGAACCCTCAGAATCTTTAATATACTTGTCCCAGGGTGCCCAGGTATATGTGAACACATCGTAAGTGCCAGAGAAGGAGTGTGAGAGCTCCTCCATTTGCCTAAAGGTGTCCACTTTGGTAATCCATTCCCTGATGGATGGGGGCTTGGTTTGCTTCCATTTGAGGGGGATTAGACTATTTGCTGCGGTAAGCAGATGATAGAGTAGGGTACGCATTGATTTTGGTAGAGGGGTGGGGAAGAGCATGAATAGTAAGGCCTCAGGAGATTGTGGGATTGCGTAGCCCGTAATAAGTGTTATTATGGTGGTTATTTTGCACCAGTATGATTGTATTACATTGCAAAGCCACCAGATGTGGCCCGGGGTCCCTGCGTCAGTTTTGCATCTCCAGCATAGGTTGGATGCGTTCGGGAAGAACTTGCATATTCTGGTTGGGGTGAAGTGCCATCTAGAAATGCGCTTATAGTTACTCTCTTGGGTTATAGTGTTGCTAGAGGACTTAAAGGCATTTTTAAATATGGTTCTCCAATCGTCAGGTGAGATTGTGATCTTTAAGTCTTTTTCCCAGGATTTTGTGAATTCTGGGAGGTTAGCGTGGAGATCCGTCTGTAAACATTTATAGAACACGGTGATGTGTTTCTTTGTCATAGTCCCCAAAAAGGTTCTAGCTTCGAATGCTGTCAATGGTCTGCTACCTTGTGTGAGGGTAGGTTGAGTTTGTAGGAAGTGCATGAGTTGTGTGTATTTGTAACCCTGCATTGGTGTGTGTGTGGGCGTGGGGATTAGATCCGAAATAGGGACCATTCCCTGACTGTTTAGTACGTCTTTCAGGAGTAGTTGCTCCTGTTGGTTCCCGAAATCTCGGTATGCATTCTGTGGAATGCCTGGTTTGAAGTGTGGGTTTCCTGTAATCGGGTACAGTGGGGATGGATGCGGGGCAACATGGTCGGATTTCCTAATATTGTTCCAGTATCTTAGTGTAGGGATTAATGTTGGATGGTCTTTGTGGTTTGGGCGTACTAATTCCAGGCCTGAGGCATGCCATGGTAGCGTTCGAATGTGGACTTGTAGGCTGGTTGCTTCTATTTGTACCCACTGTTTCTGGTTGTAATTGTTAGTCCAATCGTAGATACGGGATAGGATGACTGCCCTATGGTATGTCTCTACATCTGGTGCCCCCATGCCGCCTTGTGTTTTGTGTCTCGTTAAGTTTGTGTATTGAGTCCTTGGGTGTTTTCCTGCCCACAGAAAGTTGGAGAGGCAGTGCTTTACTGTCTTGAAGAATGAAGTTGGGATCTTTATGGGTAGTGTTTGTAAAATGTAAAGGAATTTCGGCAAGATGGCCATTTTCAAGATGTGTACTCTGCAGAGCCAGCTGAATTGAGGTTTGTTCCAGGTTCTTAGGTCTCTGTCAATGTTGGCCAATAGTGGGGGAAAGTTGAGGTCGTATGTTTTGTGTAAGGAGTTCGTCAATTGTATTCCCAGGTATCTTACGGAATTCTGTGGCCAGTGGAATGGGTAAGTCTGTTGAAGTCTGGTCTCCAACCCCTTTGAAATGTTCAAGGGGAGGATCTCACTCTTGCTACTATTTATTTTGTAGTTGGATACTAGGCCATATAGATCGATCTCTTGCAACAGGTGGGGTAGTGAGGTTTCTGGGTTTTTTATCGTGTATAGTAAATCATCTGCAAAGGCAGAAACTTTGTATTCCCGGTCGGCTATGTGTAAGCCCTGGATATTCGGGTTGTTTCTGATCCCCTGAAGGAAGGGTTCTAGTGTTAGGATGAAAAGCAGGGGGGACAGAGGACATCCTTGTCTCGTGCCATTAGAGATATGGACTGTGTCTGAGAGTTGGCCATTAACCCTTATTTTTGCACCCGGCTTAGAGTAAATAGCTGAGAGCCACGACAGCCAATTGGGGCCGAAGCCCATGGCCTGCATTGTGGCTGTTAGCAGAGACCAGTCCACCCTGTCAAACGCCTTTTCGGCGTCGATTGTGAGGATAAGGCTCGGGTCCCCCTTCTTCTGTGCATGGTATATAAGGTTCAACACTTTGGTGGTATTATTTTTGGCTTCTCGCCCTGGCACGAACCCAGCTTGGTCGGGGTGAACTAGTCCCTGCAGGTATGGTTTGAGGCGGACAGCTAGTATCTTTGTAAAAATTTTAAGGTCGATATTTATTAGTGAAATGGGCCTGTAGCTGCCACATTCCGTTAGGTCCTTGCCTGGTTTGGGGATAAGTGTAATATGCGCTTCTAGTGTTTCTCGAGGCAGAGTGTGCCCATGGTTTAAGGAATTGAACGCCGCTAGGAACGGTTTGTTCAAGGTCTTGGAGAAAGTTTTGAAGTATTTGGCTGTAAAGCCATCTGGCCCGGGACTCTTTCCTAGTGGTAGTTGTCTTATAATCATGGAGACTTCTTCTGATGTGAGTGGAGAGTCTAGTATTTGCCTAGCGTTTGGAGGGATTGTCTGGGTTAGTCTTTTTGCGAGGAAATTTTGGATGGCTTCCGGATCTGGTGGTCGGGATCTTAGGTTATATAGGTTTGAGTAATAGGAGTGGAATTCTCTCATTATGTCTGGCAGTAAGTGGGTTATTGTCCCTGAGGATTTTTTTATGTGGGTTATGTACGTTAGCTGCCTCTCTTTTTGTATCGCCCTGGCCAACATGCGGCCGCATTTTCCGCTTTGGGTGTAGTACTTGTGTCTAGTATATAGGAGCGACCGTTGGATTTTCGTGTTCAGAAGTGTTTGGAGGGTAGAGCGCTTGTCTATGAGTTCTTTATATGTATCTAAGGTCATGTGCCTTTTGTGAGCATTTTCTAAGCATCTAATGTCCTCCGTGAGAGAAGTAATTTGGGCCTCCCTCGCTTTCTTGTGCCTGGATGCAAGGGCAATTATGTGTCCCCGTACAACGGCTTTATGGGCCTCCCAGATTACTGTGGGTGAAACCGAAGGTGTGCTATTCTCTTCAAAGTAGTTATTGAGCGTCTCCTGTATTTGGGCAACATGTATTGGGTCGTTGAGTAATGAGTCGTTAAGTTTCCATTGTGATCTAGATGGGAACAGGTTAGGTATCTGGATAGACATAGATAGGGGACCATGGTCGGACCACGTAATGGGGCCGTACTCGCAGGAACGTATGAGATGTAGGTGTCTGTGTTGCAGGAAGAACATGTCTAGTCTCGAGTATGTGTGCTGAACCGCTGAGAAGAAGGAGTAGTCCCGGGAGGTGGGGTGTGTTATTCGCCAACAGTCAAAAAGGTGACGATTGTCAAGGATTTGAACGATTCTAGATCTGGAGGTTGCGTTGTATTTAGTGGACTTGGAAGTTGTGTCTAGGTCAGAATCTAGTGAGATGTTGAAGTCACCCCCCAGTATAAGGGTCCCTTCCGTGGTTTTGTCTACTGCGTTCAGATATTTGCGTGTATGTTTGCATTGTTTGCTATTGGGAAGGTATAGGTTGGCAAGTGTCACTACGGTGTTCCCTATCTTACCTTTGACTATCAAAAGCCTACCTTCTGAGACTGAGTGGTGTGATAGGTACGTGAAGGGTACGTGTTTCCCTATCAGAATGGCTACCCCTTTGGATTTGGAGCTTTCATAATTGCTAAAATATCCTGTTGGGTAGTGTTTATTGCGAAGGGTTGGGGCTGAGTTAGCTTTAAAATGCGTTTCTTGTAGAAATGCTATGTCTGTTCTGAGAGTGTGAAGTTCTCGAAGAGCTAGGGATCTTTTGGTTGGTGAATTAAGCCCCCTCGTGTTTAGGGTTGTGATACGTATGGTTGCCATGTTCGGTTGTCTAGGTGAAGTCACTGCTTCTAGGAGTGTTAGATAATGTAAATGCAGGCACAGTGGATACACTGAAAACACTATATGAGAGATATCGACTCTAGTAGTGAGAGTATTAAGTGCAGATTACAATATATCAACCAGAGAAAAAAATAAAAAATAAAGAATAAAGAAAGAAAGAATAACAAAAACGGATTAATCCAACTATATACAAAGACTTTGAATAAACTCTGGAGCTAGCAATTGAGAGTGCGAAGGTGTTGTGGGTGTGTAGGCCCTTTTAGCCGGTGGCTTTCCCCGAGGGTATTGGGAGATCTCGGGGATACAGATATGGCACCGCTGGGGCTTGTGATGCTGCTGCAGAGTGTCTCGCAGTCTGTGGTGGGGGGTAAATCTAAGTTGTTTTGAGTGATATAAGGAGAGGTGGCGGGCAATCCACCTGTTAACTTATGTGGGGAGGTGGATTTCGGGCGTTAAGTTTTAGTGAGGAATTGGGACACATGTGAGCTTTGCTCGTTATGAACGGGTCTCCTGGCTCAGTTATGTGTCAGGTTGTGTGCGGCTTCGGTTATGGTCAACACTCTCAAAAGCTTTCTCTTGGTGGTGACTTTTCAGGGTACCCGACTCTCCCCCCCCCCCAACGCCCCCCACCCTCCCCCCTCCCGACATCCCCAAATACATGTCTAAATATTGTACTGGAGAGGTGTGAAGGGTAAAAAGAGCAAGGAAAGAGGAAGGAGGGAGAGCAGGCCCGCGGCCCATAGGGCCGGGAGAAAGGACAGGAAAGGGAGCAGAAGAACACAGTAGGTTTATCTAGTGGTTTGCATAACAACAGAACCCTGAACCTTAAGGTAGACAGCAAGTACGTATGCTCCTTGGTCAGATAAGTTCGTGGGTATTTGGAGCCCTTCAGGTGTGTGTGACAAGATCTGTGGTGCCAAACTCAGCTTTATGGTAAAAGTCACTGGGATCGCACCGATGTCCCTTCTCCGGCTTGATATAAGACATTGACGAAGAGCTGCCATGTCTTAAGTCCAGGCTTCCTGTGGATCAGGCGTTATCCAAGAGTCGGGGCTTCATATTAGGCTCGTGAGGTCTAATTGGGCGGGAGACTTGCTGTTCGAAGGAGAGGCTGATGTAGCCATGCCTTGTGGGAAATCAGTGTCTCAGTCCCTTTGTGAGTAGTCTTGAGCAGGCTCTTAAGAGTGTGATAACCTGTGAATAAAGACGCTTTTCTGGCAATTTATGTGGTTTTCAGTTCTTTTCTATGTCGTGTTTCCGTCTCAGGTTTCAGAGTCGGTGTGGTTCAACCTGTTGCCTTTGCGTGTTTCGGAGGTGAGGTTGGTTGTCGTTGCGACGCCTTTTTGGCGGGGTTTGCCATCTTGATCTCTGAGGACGTGGATAATTATGAGGAGCTTGAATCGGGCCGTACCAGTCTGGTATTTGTACATCCGGGAGATTTAAGGTAGAAGTGAACGTGGCAATGTCCTCCGAAGTGGTTACAGTAGCGGAGGTCCCGTTATGGGTGGCTGTTAAGGAGAGGGGGAAACCCCATCTGTACCTGATGTTCCTAGTACGCAGGATATCTGTCAGGGGTTTAAGTGTTCGTCTTGCTTGCAGAGTCATCCAGGAGAGGTCCGGGTAAATTTGTATTTGGGCCCCCATAAACAGTAGCGGTTGAGTCGTTTTTCTGAGTTCGCGGAGGATGTCTTCTTTCACCCCATAATAGTGTAGGCGACAGATTATGTCTCTCGGGGCGTCTGAGGCTGGACCTCTTGGCTTAAGTGCTCTATGGGCTCTGTCAAAGAGGATATGTTCCGCTGGATCTTTGTGCAGTAGGTAGTTGAATAATTCTTGGAGTGTTTTAGGGAGGTTTTCCCCTTCTATTTCTGGCATGCCCTTCAGCCTTAGGTTGTTACGTCGCCCCCTATTGTCCAGGTCATCAATAGCTCTGTACATTAACGCTAATTGCGTATTTTGTGCTTCTAGTGCCTGTTGGACCTGTTTAACTTGTGTGAGTGTGTGGTCCTGATTATCTTCTAGTGATTCTATACGTTCCTCTACCACTTTAACTTCCGCCGCCATGTTGTCTAATTTATTTTGAAAGGAGGATTCCATTTTCTGGATCAGGGCTGCTATGTCTTGTTTAGTTGGCAGATTGCTGAGTATGGCTCTCAGGTCAGCATCTATGTTTGTGGAGGCACTGTCCGAGATGGCTGGGCTTAGTGGGGGTGAGGATGAGGGGTGCTCGTGTAGAGCTTCCGCCGCCATTTTGGGGCCTATCTCGTCGGCGGCGTTTTGCGCCGGATTTTCTTTAAAAAATTTATTCAGGGCGCCCGTTTTGACAGCGGATTGTCTGTGGGAGGCTTGGGCAGGTGTGGTACCTTTTTTGGGGTGTCCCATGTTGCTCTGTGTGCCCGATGGTCGTGGATTGCCCGCGGTCTCCTGCAGAGCTCAGCTAGTGCACGTCCAGCTCGGCTCGCGGTCGGCTCCGCCCCGACGGACTTGATTTTATGTTCCATTAATATATTTTTAAATTTCCTTATCCCCCCAGTTTTCCAAGTATCTATTTTTATATTATCTAACATATCTGAAATGATAGAAAATGGGAGCACGTCTATTATTCTATTTCTGAGTCCTATGTTAGTTGTCATTTTATCCCACCAACTTGATAATTCTTTGAGTATCTGTGATTTAGTTCGTACTTCTATAATCAATATTTGATTCATGTCTAGGACCTAAAATAGTGAAGATAGATTTCCTACCCCAGCTTTAACTTTTTCCATTTTGTACCATGTTTCTTGAGTTGCCGCAATGTTTTGTGAGAGCAATATATGAAGAAGTCTGCTAGCTAGGTAACATTGTAAGATTTCTGGGCACCCCAAACCTCCATCCTGCCTTGACCTGGCCAAAACTTTCATTTTAACCCATGCTTTCTTTCCACCCCATCCAAATTTAAAAAAGTGTAGTAGAGCCAGTTTTCTGGGAAAGTGAGAGGGATCATTCTCCATAAATACAGCCATTTTGGTAGAATGTTTGCTTTTAAGATGTTGATCCTACCCGAACAAGAATAGCCCAAACCTTTCCAGTCCCTTAAGTTTTTATTTGTTTGTTTTAGTAGAGGTAAAAAGTTGGCTTCTATTAGATCTTTCAGATCTGAGTTTAAGGTTATGCCTAAATACTTTAGCCTGTCCTTATTTTCGAGGAGTCCAATATTTTGTACAAAAATGTTAGTTAACATTTTGTTCATATTTTTAGCGATAAATATTGATTTCAATTGGTTCATTTTGTATCCTTAGACTTTACAGTATTTATTTATTTCCAACAGAAGCTCTGGGACCAACATTTTTAGTTCTTCTAATGTAAATAAGATGTTGTCTGCATAAATATTTGATTTTATTTGTCCTAATAAGTTTGTGGATCCTTTAATGTTTTTGTTTTGTCTTATTGAAATCACAAGGGGTTCTTACACCATTATTGTACAATAAAGGTGAAAGAGGGCACCCTCGTCTAGTCCCATTTTTAATATTGAAGTTTTGTGATGTAAATCCTGACCCTGTTACCTTCGCTGATGGAGAGTTATAGAGAGCGGATATGGCTTGTGATATTGATCCAGTGATTCCAAATTGTTTTAAAGTAAAGAACATGAAACCCCATCCAACCCTGTCAAACGCTTTCTCTGCGTCTGTTGACAGTAACATTAGAGTAACATTAGAGGGGTTCCACTGTTCTCTTTTTCTTCTAAAATGTTTATTATTTTCCTGAGATTGTGGATTGAGGACCTCCCTGGTATGAATGCTAATTGGTCATTATTGATTAATTGTGGTATAACTATTTTTAATCTATCAGCAAGAATAGAAGATACTATTTTAATATCAGTATTGATTTGTGAAATAGGTCTGTAATTGCCAACCAGTTCTGGGTCTCTATCCGCTTTTGGGATGGGGCAATATTCGCTCTTAACAACTCTCCAGGATAACCTTCTGTTTTCAATATGTAGTTAAAGATGGTAGTGAGTTCACTTTTTAGTTGATCTTTCATTAGTTTATAAAATGTATTTGTAAAGCCGTCTGGGCTTGGAGCAGTCTTTATTTTAAGCTTATCTATAGATTTACTAACCTCTAGTTCTATTATGGGCTGTTTATCAGCTTTAATTGGTCAGGTAGGATTTTTAATTTTTGTTGTGAAGGTAGGTACAAAGCATCAGCAAACGCCACAACAGCTTACAGTTCATACAGGCAAAACAGTGGCATGAGTAATTGCACAGATTTTGTGTTTTATGAACAAGCGTAATGTAACTGGTGTGTCACTGTATAGTATATGTCTGAGGTAAGGCTGTGTAAAGTGAGAGTTACATAGTTTAGGTCAGACTAGGTACCATGTGGTAGAGAGTGGCATGCTTGGTTAACCATTAGCATAGACAATGATAAACTAGAATAAACAATAGAAAAACAAGTTAGGCTTAGAGTTCTGCTAAGGTTTATATGATATATGTGTCCTAAAGAAAGCTGGGTAAATCTGCCTATGTAATCTTACTAATCGCTAGCTTAACACGTATCCTAGCATCTGTCCCATTTAGCAAGCACAAGGCAGGTGCCAGCTGCAAATCCAATTGTGGTGCACATTATGTCACATTGCCAAGATCAGCTGAGTCCTCTGTGCGGCAAGGCTGGGGGAGCATTCAGGAGAGGAGCTAGAGTTGACAACGGGTGCATTTGCTCAGATATCGGTTTGGAAGTAGCAGTCAGGTGAGATTAATGATTCAGCCTATGCCGCATGTGGGCCACTGCAGACAGTCTCTTTCCAGACTAAGTATGGGGTATATAAGATGGCCAGAACCTCCTCGGGTTTCATGTCCAGACCAACTGTCTTCGCCTGCCACCTTCTCTCCGTGTAACCTTTTGGTAAGATCCTGGTGATTTCCAGAAGCCCTGATCGGCATTGGAGCTGGGACCGTGTGCCGCCTGGGGGAGCTGTGGAAGTTCTCCTGTGGGAGAGAGACTCTGCGGTGGGGCTCTGCGAACAGACCTACCCCCGGAAGCTGGTCGCTGGGTGGTCTTCTCCTCCGGCGCCTGGGTGTTTTGCCGTTCCACCTTGGAGGCCTTGGCAGGGACTGCCGAGCTACAGGAGGTGGGTGGTGCAGCAGGGTTTCCCCTCTTTGCCTCTCCGCGAGCTTTCACAAGACTGCTTCAAACATTGAGTCAAGTTTCGTTAGGAGCAGCTCTGTCTGGCCTCGTGAAGTGCACAGATCTATACATTTGCTAGAAAAACTGCTAGCACAACGTATAGATAGAATCTTATGCTCAATTTAATGAGCATATGTTGTTAGGGGCATGATAGGTGCCCTTTAAATGTCTTAAAGGAACACTTTAAGCATCATAACCATTACAGTTTACTGTAGTGGTTATGGTGGCAGGAGTACCCCTGTAAATCCTTTTAGTACAGGTTAACTTCTTAGCTGAGGTCAACTGGGCACTGCTCCATGCATCCAGTACAGTGTATAGGAGAGCCAAAAGCTCTCGATCTGAGCAAAGTTGGTGGTGCACAGTTTAGCTTATTGGCTGAGAGCAATCAGCTGCAGAACCTAGCTGAGGAGAGCTAACTGAAGTTCCAAAGCAAAAGCTTCTGGCTCTCCTGGTAACTGAAAGGAAGTGCCCCACTCCCCCCCCCCCCCCATTTAAGGAGGCAAGCCATTCTAATACAGTTTGACTACTGACAATTGCCCATAGAAGTATAGCAATATTCATGCATGCACACATCACATACGAAAAAAAAACATTTTTTGTTTAGATTTTTGTTTTGTTTAATTCCACAAGTAGAAGGACCATGTGCCACAGGTATTCCAGAAATGCTTAGACACTTTAAAAAGAAACAGTTACACAAACACTAATTGATATCAATTAAAAAATACTTGTTTGTCTATGCGTTGTCGTACTAGTTTTACAATTCAATAATAAAACAGTAAACCATCTTTCTCGACTGAACCTGAAAAGCTCGGGATCAGGAAAAGAGAAGATAATAATAAAATCATTAGATTTGAGGATGTACATAGCTTTGCTGTTTTCTCCATTGTCCTGATGAAACTTGTGTTGACAATGACAAAGGTCGATCAATAATGGCAATGCAGCGAGGTTGGCTTCCCCAGTCAGTAGTTTGATGACAAAAGCCTTTCAATTCATGGAAACATGAGAATCAGTGTAACACAGATTCTTTCATGTCCGACTGGCAATTTGACACAAAAATAACAAATAATTACACAAAGACACATTGCAAATCTAGCACAAATCCCAGTTTGTTTATTGTAGCGCATTATCAATGCATCCCAATGTGTTCGTGGCACTTTATTTTTTTTTGTATGAAGCAACTAAGATAAGCAGCTCTATTTATACTCAGTCAGTACCAACATGTGTATAACTGAGATTTAGTGAATTTATAAATTTACCATGCTACTACTGAACAGCTTGTCCTGTTGCTTCCCGGTTTGCTTAGCTCAGTTGGGCTAAACTTAAGAAAAAGCAATTGCCCAGAGCACCTGCCTTGCAAAGATTTATTTTTGAGCTGCATTGGGAAATCCTGATTGGACAGCCACAGAAAGTCTGGGCGGAGTTAGAAGGGGAGGGAGGCTGCAGACAAGAGACCTGCAGCACTTTTAAGCTGTTTTTAGATATACCCAAATGAAAAAACGCATGCATGTTTTATTTGGGGTATAGCTACTAAACATGGATTTGTATGTTTCATTTAGGCAGTGCAGTGTCCCTTTAATGACCAAAGGACCATTAATTTATGATGCTGCTAAGAAAGTGGTGTTTAGCTGTAATCATTCCCTATCGGTCCCACTCCACAAAGAGCAATTTATATGGACAAAGAGGGACAATTATATATTTTTTGGAGTGGTGAGTTGGTGGTGTGACCAGAGGCAGCTTACTCTGAGATATTTTAGGTGACTTAGTATTAGCAATTTACGACAGAAATGTAATTTAGAACAAGAACAAAGTATGTTAATAGCACAGAATCATTTCTAAACACATTTATTATAGTTTAAAGACACATTACTGTGAGTATTCTTGCTGCGGAGCTCTGTTATACACATATGGAGTTCGTAGAAAATATAGACAAAGGGATTCGAGCCAAAATATGGACTCTCCCTCCTAAATATGGACACTTGGGATGTATGCCCTTACTTTTTGTTTAGAAACGTTCAGTTTATTTACTTAATTGTTAAAATTAGGAAAAAAAAAAAACCAGAGATCGTGAGAAGGGTTTCTGAGAGAAGTTTGCTATTCTCAATGATGAAACTTTTTTCCTGTAGTGTCACTTTAATTACGACAGAAATAATTTTATGTCTAAGCTTTTTTTTTTTTTTTTTTAAACTTGTAGATTATGGTGACATTGTTTAAAACAATGTTTTAGATGAATGTGATTTCTTAGGCAAATATCAAGAGAGCAAATCTAAAATCAATGTGACTTAAAAAAAAAGACAGACGATGGAATTCCAAAGGTAAAAGTCAGAGGGGTCAGCAGCAGTATTTAAAAGAAATGGCAAATGGAAATCAGATTAGCTAAATTAGAAAATGAAACTCTGACTGTTAGGGAAAGTGAGACATACATTAAAAATATATCTACTGCTTCATAAGTAGAAGGCAGGAGAAGAGGGGAAATATTGTTCTATTGTGAAGTGAAATGAAAAAGCTTTTTAGAAGAATAATATGAAGGAAGAATATTTTAATCAACTTTCTTCTTTCTGTATGTGTCTCCGAATTGTAGTGGATTAAAGTATAAATACAAACTTTTGACTAAAAGATCCAAGCCGTGACTATAAGTGTTGGAGACGTTGATTTTTTTTTCTAAATCAACTATATTGACATAAATGTTGCCTTTCCAGTTTTCCGTTTAGAGCAGACATCTGAAACTCTGGCTGAACTGCAACTCCCATAATCCCCTAGCCATCTATTGCATCCAAATAATTCTGGGAGTTGTAGGCCATCAAACATAGGAGGGGGGCAGAGTTGGAGATCCATGTTTGAGGGAATAACCATGTTGCACAGCCTGAGTAACAACTAATATTTCCCATTATTCTGACACAGTAGCTATCATCTGTAGCATAAAGTAAAAATAATATCCTCAATTTATAAGTGCATGGAAAACTGGTGTAAGCAATTAATTATTTAACACTGGCTCAGAATAATGGGGTCTGTTTGCCGAATACTAAGCTACTGGCTTTTGTAGTGGCTGACGGTGACTCCTTGTGGGGTTTGGCAGTAGTTAAACAGACACGACTTGCTAAAATTAGTACCAGGTACTTTAGCAAATGTATTGCTGGTGTGCAAGTATAGAAATCTGCCAGTATACAAATCTGAAGCTGGCTCTCTCCTTGCCCCTCCAACCTCCTGTGCTGCCGATACTATAGGGGTCCGGACACACCGTTAAAAGGCTACTGCACCCAACAGGGCCTGTGGTCAGCAGTAACCTTCATCAATAGAGAAAACTACCTCAATAAAGAGATAGAAAGTGTTTCTTTACAGTGCCCAAAATGTAAAAGCTGCTCAACACTAAAAGTGGAATACCCCTTACCCACAATAAAAAACAAATATACAGAAATAAGGTATACAAATTAAACCAAACAAGTGGAGCGCTCTAAACAGTAGAGGGGTTTACTCACCCCTTTGGTACAGTGTCAGTCTTGAAAAACTTGAATGTACATATAAAAGGAAACAAAAACAAGAAAAACAAAAATATAGTGCAGATGTTCCAAAAATGGATAATTGGTAGTAAGTAATGACTGAAACCACTCACATGGACAGGAGCCTATATGCTATTGGCTCCGTAAAAGGATCCTTTATGCTTTTAGGGCAGCAACACACCCCTTTATCCCAGGTAGTGTCCCTCCAGGAGTATACAACGAGAAGAAAAGCAGAAAAACAACTGTGTAGAATTGCACATACTATAATGGTATTTTGAAATATAAATAGTTGTGCTCACCTTCTGCAGAGCCCTGAAATCCCGGCTCTGAGGTTGATAAACAATGTGCTACTTTAGAGGGGGAATAGCACTCTCCCCAATGGAGTTCCTGATGGCTAGAAATGACTTTGGACTAAAGTATAAAATAGTAAATAACATTTATTGTATTCAAAACAAAATAAATGGGTACTTAGAAAGTAAAAAGATCCAATAAAAGTCCAATAAAATGTCCAGAATAATCAGCTATTATATCTGCACTATATTTGTGTTTTTCTTGTTTTTGTTTCCTTTTATATGTACATTCAAGTTTTTCAAGACTGTCACTGTACCAAAGGGGTGAGTAAACCCCTCTACTGTTTAGAGCATTAACCTTCAGTTGGCACCAAGTGCATGGGCCACCAGATGGGCCCCCTGAGCGTGCGGGTCCCGGTGCACAAGAACTAGCTGCACAGGTGTTAGCTCCGTCACTGGTCCTGGGACAGTCATAGAATTTCAAGCGTAAACTTATGCAATTGTCTTGTTAAAAGTGCTCAGTCTACATTATATAGACACAATTCACTGCCCCTATTTCTTTGTTTCACTTTGAGTGGTTTTCTACTCACACCAAATCTTTTCTATGTCAGCAGAACTGATTATATACAGAAAGTAGTAAATACCATTTTCACAGACCTTTTGCCAATATTTAGATTTTTGCTAACCTCTTATTTATAGAGGGGTAAATGTGCACAGTATGGTGCACTTTATGAGCTACAAATTATGAGCATTTTTCTCTGTCACTTTTATAAATTAACCTGATTACGCTCCCATGGCTGTCATCAGACAACAAGTCCTGTTATGTCCTGTTTTGTTTAGCTCAGTGGCAACAATTGCCAAGAGCACCTGCCTTGCAAAGACTTCCCATTGAGCTGCATTGGGAAGTCTGTGATTGGACAGTCACAGAAAGCCTGGGAGGGGTTAGAAGGGGAGGGCTTGCAAATACTACAGACAAAAGAACAGAGCTTTTGCAATGTGTTTTTAGATTTTCCCACAAACGTAATGAAAAAAAAAAGCATAATTCAATTAGGGTATATCTACTAAACAGTGATTTTTTTGTTTTGTTTTGTGTTTAGGAAGTAGAATGTTCCTTTAAAATTGTTAGAATCACTATGTGGTGGTGTATACATAGGACCACCACATACTAAATGACATTTATGTATCCTCGTCAGAGATAAAAAGAGTTAGGAGATATTATTTTTGATTGTTATTTCGGTAATTGGCTGCAACATTAAGCAAACTGATTCTGCTACATACTCCGCAGTGTGTGTACATCACTCACAATCACTGTCTAGTGAAATCATTAAGCTTCTTTCCTACTCAATAAATTAAAGTGGAGATTTGCTTCATCTAGAAAGCAATTCTGCATGGAAAGGCCACGGACGGTCATTACATTTATTCTGTGTTGTTGTATTGTTCACATAAAATACACACAACAAATATTATCCAGCACTGTGTGTCATTTTCGCATTTAATTAAAAACTATCAGCAGGATTTAGCGTTAAGCAATGCCAGGGAGACATTTAGAACCGCAATGAGCTTTATGTCTCTTAAAGCAGTGACACTGATGTAGTACTAAGTGTAATTATCATGCATTGAGGATTTGGCTGTTTAAAATTGATTATGTTTATATAAGTAATTGAAAACAAAAACACTTGCAAAATAAAAAATATGGGATGGAATTAATCAGTGCACAAAAGGGTGACCTTTGTTTTATATTCCAACTATGAAAGTATCATGCATTTTAATTTCACCATTTATATCCAAAGTCGTTTGAAATTGAACTGGGACGATATACATGCTTATCACGCCTAACGCCGTGGACTGACATCTTAACTCAAACTATGACAAATGTTTGCATTAGGATGGGATTACGACCACAATGTTTTTAAACATGTATCCCGATTAGCCAATACTATTAGTCTTACTAACAAACTGGCCATAATTAAAACACACTTGGATTGCCTAACTTATATTGCTTTTAACACCGCCATTACTTTTTATTTGGTTCAATTGCCATTTTCCTTTCTAGATAGGTTTATTTTTATGTGGGTTTTATATATCTATAGTTTATTTTGTATAGTGTGTACTGAACTCTATATCTGTTGCAAAAATTGTACACACTAATACAACAAATGTATTTAGTGGTGTCACAAGAAGAGTGTGCATCACGGGGGAGTGACACCAGGGCCGGCGCGTCCTTTAGGTCACACCGGCTCTGGGGGCCCAGGATACGAGTGACCCAGCAGGAGGGAAGCGCACAGCTCTCCCTCCTGCCAGTCACTCTGAGTAGCATGGCCAGGCAACGTGAACCGCGGTACAGGAATTTCCTGTACCTGGCCGGACTTACAGGAAGTGCTCTCTCAGTGAGCACTTCTAATCAGTCGGGCTGCATACAGGAAACAGAAGCTCCTGTACTATGGTCCGTGCCGCCCGGTCACGCTAGACAGGGAGGTAGGAGGCACACAAGGGAAGGGAAGATACCACCAGGGGAGGGAGGGGGGGAGGAAATTCCACCAGGGGTGGGTGAGAGGGGAGATACCACCATGGGGGGTGAGAGGGGAGATACCACCATGGGGGGTGAGAGGGGAGATACCACCATGGGGGGTGAGAGGGGAGATACCACCATGGGGGGAGGAAGGTGAGGGTAGATACCACCATGGGGGGAGGAAGGTGAGGGGAGATACCACCATGGGGGGAGGAAGGTGAGGGGAGATACCACCATGGGGGGAGGAAGGTGAGGGGAGATACCACCATGGGGGGAGGAAGGTGAGGGGAGATACCACCATGGGGGGAGGAAGGTGAGGGGAGATACCACCATGGGGGGAGGAAGGTGAGGGGAGATACCACCATGGGGGGAGGAAGGTGAGGGGAGATACCACCATGGGGGGGAGGAAGGTGAGGGGAGATACCACCATGGGGGGGAGGAAGGTGAGGGGAGATACCACCATGGGGGGGAGGAAGGTGAGGGGAGATACCACCATGGGGGGGAGGAAGGTGAGGGGAGATACCACCATGGGGGGGGAGGAAGGTGAGGGGAGATACCACCATGGGGGGGAGGAAGGTGAGGGGAGATACCACCATGGGGGGGAGGAAGGTGAGGGGAGATACCACCATGGGGGGGAGGAAGGTGAGGGGAGATACCACCATGGGGGGGAGGAAGGTGAGGGGAGATACCACCATGGGGGGGAGGAAGGTGAGGGGAGATACCACCATGGGGGGGAGGAAGGTGAGGGGAGATACCACCATGGGGGGAGGAAGGTGAGGGGAGATACCACCATGGGGGGGAGGAAGGTGAGGGGAGATACCACCATGGGGGGGGTGAAGGTGAGGGGAGATACCACCATGGGGGGGGGTGAAGGTGAGGGGAGATACCACCATGGGGGGGGGGTGAAGGTGAGGGGAGATACCACCATGGGGGGGGGTGAAGGTGAGGGGAGATACCACCATGGGGGGGGGTGAAGGTGAGGGGAGATACCACCATGGGGGGGGGGTGAAGGTGAGGGGAGATACCACCATGGGGGGGGTGAAGGTGAGGGGAGATACCACCATGGGGGGGGGGTGAAGGTGAGGGGAGATACCACCATGGGGGGGGGGTGAAGGTGAGGGGAGATACCACCATGGGGGGGGGGTGAAGGTGAGGGGAGATACCACCATGGGGGGGGGGGTGAAGGTGAGGGGAGATACCACCAGGGGAGGGGGGAGAGGGGTGATACCACCAGGGGAGGGGGGAGAGGGGAGATACCACCAGGGGAGGGGGGAGAGGGGAGATACCACCAGGGGAGGGGGGAGAGGGGAGATACCACCAGGGGAGGGGGGAGAGGGGAGATACCACCAGGGGAGGGGGGAGAGGGGAGATACCACCAGGGGAGGGGGGAGAGGGGAGATACCACTGGGGGAGAGACCTACAGGGGAGGGGGGGAGAGGGAAGTTTACTAAGGGACATACAGGAGCACAGAGGGGCTCAGGAGGGAGATGTAGAGAGGGACCTGGGGGTGGGAGGGGAAAGACACACAGAGGAGGGGGTGGCACATTTTTGTTTGCCTAGGGCGGCAGAAATCCTTGCACTGGCCCTGATGGGAGTTATGATTTACGAGTTACATTAGTAAAAAACAAAAAACAAAAAAAACAACACATTATTAAGGGGGTTGGGGTGACACCATGAGTTACCGCACCGGGTGACACCAACCCTAGTGACGCCACTGAATGCATTATTCTCATTTACCTCTCGATGCCAACCCTTATCTAAAACCAACAAATGTGTTTTCCACATAAAGATTCTGATTAATCTGTAGATATCAGGCAGCAAGGATAGAACACGAAAATATCCCAGCAGGATGGTAAAGAAGCAAAAAAGCACTTTACTGTGTAATTTCTCCTGAACATTGGCCCCACGTACCTGTAGATCCCGTTGGGATTTGGAAAATAAGATATTTCTTCTCACATAAATATATTATAATAGTGACATTCTTCAACACATTCCTGTTCTGGAATATGGATTCAGATATCCCGATGTCTGATTTAAACCATGTGTCCTCATCATGGAGTGCCACCTCAAGTCATATCCACTTGAAAGGATTTTTCACACCTCTCTCCAGCTTTGCTGTGAATAACTAACTGTCCTCATCTGACTTCTGCTGCATAGAACGCAGTGAAACTAACTGTGATAGAGAAAATACAATTGCTCAGTGATATTTATTAAATAAAACTACACTATCGACCACAGACAATCCCGTAACAATATCTGTGAATACAAATGTAAAATACTGAATTGGGGACTTAATGGAGTTCTGTAGTTGGAAATTACAGTAAGCTTAATTACAAAATGTGAATTTAAAGGGACACTATAGTCACCAGTACAACGACAGCGTATTACATTTGTTCTGGTGAGTAGAATCATTACCTTCAGGCTTTTTGCAGTAAACACTGTGTTTTAGGAGAAAATGCAGTGTTCACATTACAGCCTAGTGATAACTCCACTGGCCACTACGGCTGCTAGAGGTGCTTTCTGGGGCAGTGCTGCACAGTGAGCAGTACTGCCATTCAGTGTCTCCACCCTCTGCATGCAGACACTGCACTTTCTAAATAGAGATGCATTGATTCAATTCATCTCTAAGAGGAGATGCTGATTGGCCAGAGCTGAGTTTGACTTTTGCTGGCTCTTCCCCTGATCTGCCTCCTTGACAGTCTCAGCCAATCCTATGGGGAAGCATTGTGATTGGTTCAGACCACCACTTCTGATGATGTCGTCAGAAAGCAGGCAGAACAGGGGGAGAGGCAGCAGCTGCAAACTTGAATACAAGTAAGATTTTACTATATTTAGAGATGCAAGGAGGGCCAGAGGGGCTAGATGGGGGTTTTAACACTATAGGGTCATGAATACATGTTTGTGGTCGCTTGTGCTTAGAAGTACACACCTGACCTTCAAATGCAACTAGTTTTGCAGACAGATATAAAACCAACCCTATGTTAATTTATTAACTTGATATCCGTGCCTGTTCAAAAAAAACTAGCTCTTCCTTCATGTCCAATGTGGTCCAGTGTGAATGGGATTACTGAAGAATTGCACGGGGTTGGATAGGTGTTATATGTTGTCAAATATTCATGCTTTCTCTAGCATGATCCTACATGTAGCACTAAGAGGGAGTAGATACAAACTTCACACTCATTGGCACTCACATACCAGTTCTAAACAGAAAAACAGTGAGCAGACATTACACCAGTTAGTTGAGCACTCCTCTGAGATGATAGCTTTATCAGAGGCTTTACTGCATTTGCCTTTTGCTGAGTCTTCAGTTTTGTAGCAGTTAGTAGTATGTATCTACATGCACCACATGTCTCAATACAAAAGTTGTTAGATAGATGATGTGGCAGACATGATGCCTGCCTGGCCGCACATTTTAGGGATGGCCACTAGCAGATGAGAGAAAAGGCAGCTAAGGTCTATTGCAATATGAGTATGGAGTCTCGGTCCTTTCTTCTTTGTGCATTTTGCTCATCAAGAACTACAAGTTCCTCATAGACAAGCATTCGGGATGGGAAGAACATGTGCAACAAGCAAGGTGCTCAGGAAAGGTAGCAGTGTTTGGTGGTAAATGAATGGGGTTGGGTGTAATAAGTGACTTAAGATGGCAGATGCCAGGCTCTGCAAGGAAGGGGGTAATGGATAGGCAGGAAGGGTATTTTTTTTTTTAATTCTTTATTTTATGTTGTGCATAGGTATACAAGCAGACTTGCTGAGCCACAACAGCTAATGCAAGTATTATGAAACAACACACAGTAATACATTTGTTTGGCATTACGGGTAAACTGCACATTTTCTAATATTATTGTAGTGAGGGCTAAGTCACATGGATCAGAGAGGGGTAGTTATGTCATGTGACAACCATTATAAAGGAACCCTCTGTGACCAAGATTGATGAGTGCTGGCATTGACATTGACAATAAAGTAATCATTAAGAGTTAGAACAAGTTAAACTTGCCAGCTCAGAGTTAAATAAGGAGGTTAGTGCACAATAATTGTGTTGAGCTTGGTATTGCTACATCAACATAGTATGTGAACACCCTATAGATCCCCACCTTGAGTAGTTGGATAGTAAGGCACCAGAAACAAAAATGAGTCAGGATATAAACATCAGATTAAGCTCAGAACATGAATTTAAAAAATGTCTAACTAAGGTTTGCAATGTGAAGGCTAAGGGAAGAGCTCAATTCAGCCAATACCCTATAGGGGTCTGGTATAGCCCTGCTGTAATCTGGCTGTATTCAAACCTTTTGAAGAAGGTGCAGCAGGTTATGACCAGGATAGTGAGCGACATCTCGCGCTGTGAGCCACTTGCTCGGGCAGACACGAGGGTAAGTCCTCTAGGGCTGATGTATGTTAGATGATAGACCGTGTAGATTTTTCTAGTGAGGAGGAAAGGTTGGCATCAACCTTGGTGCGAGCTGGGGGAGTCACAGCATCCGCCATATTAAGTGAGACTCCTGGTCTGAATAGCAGTATAATTATACCTTGGGGCTGTGGTGTCGCTGTCATGGTAGGGGCCACAGAGTGTGGACCGGGATCACCACCACTGGACCAGAGGCTTTGGGAGTCAAGCTTGATATAGTTGGGCAGGATAACAGGGCAGCAGCTGTCCACCCTACTCACTGCCTGAGTAGGCCTCATTCTAGGAAGATGACAAATATCCTCCCGAGGGACTAGAACAGAGTTTGCAAGCCTTGTCTCGGGACCTGTACTCCCTTGTGTCCAGGACCACAGCTTCTGGCTGCCAGGTAGGTACAGAATCAGCTTAAGTGGGCTGAAAAGTTGAAAGATTGTTGAAGCTGCTGTCTTATGCAGCCTTTCAGCATGGCAGCATGGGGTTGGTTAATGGGACCAAGCAAATTCATAGTTACGG
The DNA here is from genome assembly GCF_036172605.1 of Pelobates fuscus. Lineage (NCBI taxonomy): Eukaryota > Metazoa > Chordata > Amphibia > Anura > Pelobatidae > Pelobates > Pelobates fuscus. The sequence goes on along the minus strand of NC_086328.1, from coordinate 119,025,570 downwards.
TGCCCCTGTCTGACCACTGGGTTCTAGGCAGCTACCTAGGCTCACTTTATGATTAATTCTGCTTTGATAAAACCCTCTGCAAGCAATAAAAACTGCATTGTGTATTTTATTCGATTAACATATACTCTCGTTCATGTACACCATTAGCTGAAAGAACTATATCCAGTGGCAAACATTAGTTTTTCTTTAGAAGAACAGTTTATCATGAATGGGCTTATATTTACAGACATATTTACACAGTGTTTTATTTGTTGCAGCTAAGAGGAATGCCATGAATTGTGATGGTGAAAAGAGAGGTGCATAGATACTATAGTGTTCAAAGTGTCCTTTGATTAAAGGTTTGTGATAATTTAAATAGGAGGAGCACTTAGTACTTGAACTTCCCCAGTTCTCTAAAATCATCACAATGTGTTATGATTATACAATGAATTGGACCTTGATTATTCCTGCCATCGCCTTGTGGTGTAACACTGTCTTTTTAAAGCTACTAAGTGTCAGGAATGTAGATACCCTAACATGCAAATCTAAAGGAAACAGTAAATGGACACGTACTGGTCCTTAGAGTGTCCGGGCTAGTGCCTGAGACAGATAAATGATATGTCGGCAAGCAGATAGAGAATAAAGTAGAGACAGGCCGAGGTCTAGGATAACAGATAAATGCACAATCGATAGCCAGGCCAAGGTCAGGATAACAGAGAGCAAGAATAGTCAGACAAGCTTAGGTCAGAAATCAGGAAATTCAATACACAGTATGAGCACACTCTCATGGAACAAGAACCATGACAGGACAAGGAAACAAGGATAACTAAATAGTATATATACCCTGGGTTGTGATTGGCTACAGACAGGGCTGCCATCAGAAATTTTGGGGCCCCTGACACAGCTCAAGGTCTGGGCCCCCCGGCGCCTGCACCCGAGTCCCCCCCCCTCCCACCCCGAGTCTGCCCACAGGGATGCAGTGTCTGCAGGGCCTGTGCAAGGATTTTTGCCGCCCTAGGCAAAAGTAAAGTTTGCCGCCCCCCATGTGACATCACAGTGCCCCACCCATATGATCTGCCATGTTAACTAACACAGTGCTGCAGTGCCGCCGTGTTTACAATAAAAGGCCTGCAGGGACAGGCTATAGACACCAGAACCACTACATTAAGCTGCAGTGGTTCTGGGGACTATAGTGTCCCTTTAATGTGAGGTAAATTAGAGATTAGTGCCACGAATAATATACTAGATTGCCTACTTACAACCAGATGAGGATGATGATGGGCTTCAGCTGCCGTCTGGCTCCACTGGTCTGGTGTAGAACAGGCTCTCTGGAGGCGGTTTGTAACTGTGGTCACAAAAATCAATGTTCTGGGAGAATGGGAAGCAGCTCCATTTTTTGAGGGCCCTTTACACAGCTCAAGGTCTGGGTCCCAGGGTCCACCTTCATGTTCCACCAATGAGTTTGTTCACAGGGGTGTGTGTGTTTCGGGCGGGGGGGGGGGGGGGGGGGGGGTGTCCTGATGTGTGTAAGGAAAGCATTGTGTGAATCTGTGTTTGTATGTGTAAGGGCTGCAAGGTGAGTTTGTGTATGTATGGGATGCAGTGTGTGTGTCTGTAAGGGATGCACTGAGTGTGTGGAAGGGGTGCATTGTGTGTTGCTGTGTGGAAGGGATGCATTGCTTGTGTATGTGTGTCTGTGTGTAATGCATTGTGTGTGTGTGTGATGGATGTCAATCTCTCCCCCTGCCTCCGTCAATTTCCTTCTTCTCCCCCTCCCTCTCATTGCCTTCTCCCCCCTCCAATTTCCTTCTTCTTCCCCTCCCTCTCATTTCCTTCCTTCTCCCCCCTCCAATTTCCTTCCTCCCCCATCCAATTTCCTTCCTCTCCCCCCTCCAATTTCCTTCCTCTCCCCCCTCCAATTTCCTTCCTCTCCCCCCTCCAATTTCCTTCCTCCCTCCCCAAATTTCCTTCCTCTCCCCCTCCCTCAAATTTCCTTCCTCTCCCCCCTCCCTCAAATTTCCTTCCTCTCCCCCCTCCCTCAAATTTCCTTCCTCTCCCCCCTCCCTCAAATTTCCTTCCTCTCCCCCCTCCCTCAAATTTCCTTTCTTTCCCCCCTCAAATTTCCTTCCTCTCCCCCCTCAAATTTCCTTCCTCTCCCCCCTCAAATTTCCTTCCTCTCCCCCCTCAAATTTCCTTCCTCTCCCTCCTCAAATTTCCTTCCTCTCCCCCCTCCCTCAAATTTCCTTCCTCCCCCCTCAAATGTCATCCCTTCCTCTCCCCCCCTCAAATGTCCTCCCTTCCTCTCCCCCCTCCAATGTCCTCCCTTCCTCTCCCCCTCCCTCAAATTTCCTCCCTTCCTCTCCCCCTCCCTCAAATTTCCTCCCTTCCTCTCCCCCTTGCTCAAATTTCCTCCCTTCCTCTCCCCCCTCAAATTCCTACCTCTCCCTCCCCTCCTTCAAATTTCCTTCCTCTCCCCCCCAAATTTCCTACCTTTCTCTCCCCCCCAAATTTCCTTCCTCTCCCCCCTTCAAATGTCCCCCCTTCCCTCCCTCTCCCCCCACTCATTCAAATTTCCTCCCTCTCCCCCCACTCCCTCAAATTTCCTCCCTTCCCTCCCTCTCCCCCCCACTCATTCAAATTTCCTCCCTCCCCCACACCCCCACTCCCTCAAATTTCCTCCCTCCCCCCCACTCCCTCAAATTTCCTCCCTTCCCTCCCTCTCCCCCCCACCCATTCAAATTTCCTCCCTCCCTCTCCCCCCATTCAAATTTCCTCCCTCCCTCTCCCCCCCACCCCCACTCACTCAAATGTCCTCCCTCCCTCCCTCTCCCCTCACCCCCACTCACTCAAATGTCCTCCCTCCCTCTCCCCCCCACCCCGACTCACTCAAATTTCCTGACACCCGGCGCGCGCGCGAGGGAGCACTCTCCCTGGCTGAATGCTTCCTCTTCAGCTCCCTCGCGCGCCGCATACTGATGCCGGAGCCGGAAGATTACATCATCTTCCGGCTCCGGCATCAGTACGGTGCGCGAGGGAGCTGAAGAGGAAGAACTCAGAGGAGAGTGCTCCCTCGCGCGCCCGCCGGGTGTCAGCAGGGCCAGCCTCTGGGGGGCCCTGAGGTGACCGGCTGCTGGGCCCCCCAGGAGAAGAGGCTGGCCCAGTGGGTACATACCGGGGTCGCAGGGCCCCCTGCGACCCGGTATGTTCCCACAGATCGTGGGGCCCGGACGACCTGAGCAGTCCGGGCCCCCCAGGACCGCCGGGCCCATGACAACCGTTGCGGTTGTCATGCCCTGATGGCGGCCCTGGCTACAGAACATTATGATGTCACAAGAGTGTATACATCATCAACAATCGGCTGATAGACTGACATTAGAAAAGTAGACCAATGGAAGGGTTCTATGTCATATATTAAGTCATAAAGAGGCAGCAGGAAGATAGGGATGAGTGGGTGTGCTTTGGAACATAGAAGAGACATCATTTCTGTGACTGCACGGCACCACGAGGGACTGGTATCGTGACATCAAGGAAGCGCCAGTGTTCACACATCCATTAACACCCATCATTGCATTTCTAACTTTTACGTGAAGATTCAATTTTAAAATACTTTGATTCCAACTAGGAGAAAGTGGCAATTATAAATGAATATTATTAATATATTTCTGTCTGTCTGGCTTAATTGATTTGTGCAGGTATGAATAGCATAGCCTAAGCTCCCATGCTGAAAAAGAAATGGATACTTTAGACATGTACTTATTCACAGTGAAGACAATAATCGATGTTTAAAAATGAAGAAAAAGAAGCAATTTGCTTCCCCATTAGGACATTTCATTCTAGAACTGCAAAACTTAAAGAACCAATCATGTGAAAAAATTGGTATAGTATTTAAAATGATATATTTTTTCAAATCATAAAAATGAGAAGAGTGAGTTATAAAATGGACCATGAAATGGCCGACAATTTGAATCGACTGTCTTTTTAGTCCAGACAGAGGCCACATGTGGTGATTGACAGAGTTTGCCTGTAGATTTTTGTTGTTGTCTTACATAAACAACGATGGCCAATCAATTGTAATTTCAGAGACATCCAACTGCCTGTAGCTGTAAACACAACTATTTGCAAAAGAAAAGATTGCACATGCAGATGCTGAGACCACATATTCTAACCATTTACTGTATGTTACAATCATTCTCTAGAAGCTATGTCCTCCCAATAGAAATGTCTGGGACTTTTAGAGTTAGAACTCTAGAAGACTTCTATATATAAAATAAAAAGATGGTTGCACTCACAGATCTTTAAAAATAAAAGTGGTTCAATAAGTGAACTTACCAGTGGAGAGGAAACCCGAAATTATGCGAGTGTACTGACCGCTGGGCATAACTAGTATTGTTTGCTAGGTTTTATATATATACTGCTCAAAAAAATAAAGGGAACACAAAAATAACATATCCTAGATCTGAATGAATTAAATATTCTTCTGAAATACTTTGTTCTTTACATAGTTGAATGTGCTGACAACAAAATCACACAAAAATAAAAAAAATGGAAATCAAATTTTTCAACCCATGCAGGTCACACTCAAAATTAAAGTGGAAAAACACACTACAGGCTGATCCAACTTTGATGTAATGTCCTTAAAACAAGTCAAAATGAGGCTCAGTAGGGGGCGGGGCCGGACCGCCGGGCTGGATGGTCGCATGCGAGACCAGCTCCTGCAGCCTAAGAGCAAATAAGCTTTGAAAAATAAGATAACTGTACTAAAACCGACCGGCAACGGTGGCCCTCAGTGGGTAGAGGGCTCTGGATCCAGGGAGAGGCTGGCCCGGAAGGCTTCAGTCCCCTGGAGGAAGATTCCTCGGTGACATTTTGGAGGCCTACTTCGGCAGTGAGCGGGGTGGACGGCCGCTGCCCCGCTCTCCTGCCACACAGCGCTACACCATATGTCAGCCCGCGGGGAACCGGCTCCGTACCCCCCTTTTTGGACCGGGGGGGTGATCCCGGTCCCCACTCTCAGGACAGATTCGCCGCACAGCAATTCAGGTGCAGCAACAGGGCCGCCACGACCAGCGACAACCAAGCACCAAAATCAAGATGGCGGAGGCCATACGAGATGGTGCCGAACCCAGAGCCCTACAAGCTACACACCCGCACCGGCAAAAACCAGGGCGGATCACTGACAAAAAACAACACAGACCCTAACTGAAGCCATCCGCCTGCACCCTCGGACCTCAACAAGCTACCCACCTCCACCACGACTGAACGCACGAAGACCTCCCGCGAGGACCCGGCACTCCCACCTTCCTCCAGGCAGGGACACAAGATGACCTTCAGACACATCGGCTGCCCGCAACCTCTACAACACCAAAAGGGGAAGCAGAAAAGCACTCACCTGTACCTCTGTAGTGGGGGAGATCCCCTATGGCGCCCAAACTCTGCAAACTCTGCAGCACTGGTATTCTGCAACCACAAGGCATATCCAAGATGGCCACCGCATGGTGGAAGTGGAGAGCAGGACTATCCCTGTTTGGAAGACCTGAGGTCTACCTGTTAGAGCAGCAATTGTTGAAGGAGAGGGGAGAAGAAACTGACTCTGGCACTGGGCTGACCTGACCGATCCGGCTAAATGTTCTGATCTGTTCCTCCTGAGTAATGTTATTGTTTATCTAAAAGGCTATCCAGAGCTTTATGTTTTTATACTATCAATACTCAGTGGCTTTATACTCCCACACATTTGCTCCAGCTTGCTTCTTTCTTCGCCCTACTCACACTGTCAGTTAAGCCTAGTCTGTAAAAATCTTGTTCATAACAAAAAATGTGCCTAGTTAGACGAGGAGTATGTTTAACTAAACCGCTATAGTGTCAAAGCGACTGCTAATAGTACTAATTGACTAATAACAGAACTCATGCGACTAACTGAAACCTAGCCTGACCAGTTACTATAATCAAACTGTACCAACATGTTTAAGCAGCTATCATAATATACATGCATAACCTGTAACGTCTATAGACTAGCATAAACATTGTTCAAGCCTTATTACAGTATATACCTATTTTTACCAGCCTAACTTAAGTTACATAAAATATAAAAAATGTGCCTGTTAAGCTTTTGCCCCGCATGTTGCGCAAGGAAAATGCCTGAGAACTGCTTTTGGGGCACCTCAAGCCTGATTGTAATACCTGTGCACTACAAAAATAAAGAATAAAAAAAAAAAAAATGAGGCTCAGTAGTGTGTGTGGCCTCCACGTGCTTGTATGACCTCCCTACAATGCCTATGCATTCTCCTGATGAGGTGGCTGATGGTCTCCTGAGGGAATTCCTCCCAGACCTGGACTAAAGCATCTGCCAACTCCTGGACAGTCTGTGGTGCAACGTGACATTGGTGGATGGAGTGAGACATGATGTTCTAGATGTGCTCAATTGGATTCAGGTCTGTGGAACGGGCGGGCCAGTCCATAGCATCAATGCCTTCATCTTGCAGGAACTCCAGACACACTCCAGCCACATGAGGTCTAGCATTGTCTTGCATTAGGAGGAACCCAGGGCCAACCGCACCAGCATATGGTCTCACAAGGGGTCTGAGGATCTCATATCGGTACCTAATGGCAGTCAGGCTACCTCTGGCGAGCACATGGAGGGCTGTGCGGCCCACCATTACTGACCCACTGCCAAACTGGTCATGCTGGAGGATGTTGCAGGCAGCAGAACGTTCTCCACGGCGTCTCCAGACTCTGTCATGTCTGTCACATGTGCTCAATGTGAACCTGCTTTCAGCTGCGAAGAGCACAGGGCGCCAGTGGCGAATTTGCCAATCTTGGTGTTCTCTGGCAAATGCCAAACGTCCTGCACTGTGTTGGGCTGTGAGCACAACCCTTACCTGTGGACGTCGGGCCCTCATACCACCTTCATGGAGTCTGTTTCTGACCGTTTGAGCAGACACATGCACATTTGTGGCCTTTTGCAGGGCTCTGGCAGTGCTCCTCCTGTTCCTCCTTGCACAAAGACGGAGGTAGTGGTCCTGCTGCTGTGTTGTTGCCCTCCTACAGCCTCCTCCACATCTCCTGATGTACTGGCCTGTCTCCTGGTAGCGCCTCCATGCTCTGGACACTACGCTGACAGACACAGCAAACCTTCTTGCCAAAGCTCGCATTGATGTGCCATCCTGGATGAGCTGCACTACCTGAGCCACTTGTGTGGGTTGTAGACTCCGTCTCATGCTACCACTAGAGTGAAAGCACCGCCAGCATTCAAAAGTGACCAAAACATCGGCCAGGAAGCATAGGAACAGAGAAGTGATCTGTGGTCACCACCTGCAGAACCACTCCTTTATAGGGGGTGTCTTGCTAATTGCCTATAATTTCCACCTGTTGTCTATCCCATTTGCACAACAGCATGTGAAATTGATTGTCACTCAGTGTTGCTTCCTAAGTGGACAGTTTGATTTCACAGAAGTGTGATTGACTTGGAGTCACATTGTGTTGTAAGGACACATGACATGTGTGACATGTCATGATTCCCTTTTATTCCAGAAGCTTGGTCCTTAAGGGGTTAAGTGTTCCCTTTATTTTTTTGAGCAGTGTATATAGTAGAGGTAGAGTGTAGCGTGTGATAATCCTCACCATGTTCAAAAACGTTGTGGCTACTTACAATGGGAGGAGGTGCCAGGGCACATCTGGCACCATAACCACTACAGAAAGCTATCATTGTTATGGTGCTTGGTATTTTCCTTTAAATATTTTCTTATAAATTGTGGCTGTGTCCCTTTAATAGAACTTCATTACTGTCACACTAATTTCTTTCCATGAAACACCAGTCAGTAGTTTTCAAATCAATCCTGCTAGTCTAGTATTGTAGAAAGCAAGAGTTTTAAAACATCATATAAAAGTGTTTTCTGTTTTTTGTATATTCTATAGATTAGTTCATTGGCTAGTTTTTTTAGGCTAAGGGTGCAATTTGAGACTGAATTTTAGCTGTACTGGTGCATGTTTACAAATGTAAATAAACACATAAATAAATAAATCTTGATTTATGAAAAAAAAAGAGAGAGAGAAAAAATGTAATTGGAGGACATGGTTTATCCGTCTGAAAAGTCAAATCGAGATGAAGGATTACAGTGATCAATTTTCTTTTTCTACCTAATTCACCTTGCATTTCAGGGGACTACCATTTAATGCAGATCTATCAAATATAAATATAATCTTTAACACAACATACCAAATGCATTCAATGCCAAATTTAATCACCACTGATCTGTATCTCTAGGCAATAATCGAGAAGCACTAGGTACAATCCGGAATGTATTGAAAGGTAAATCGATTTGTTTCCCTCTCTCTATGTATTGTGGAGTGTTTCCTAAGGAGCAATTCCATGGACTGGTAGAAGAACTGAAACACAATAACTGATTTTACAGGGTTTCTATTTGTTAGAAGAGATAAAAGTCCTTTCATGGCACTTTAAATACACATCTAATATGCATTAAAAAAGTTACATTAGAGACAGGTAAAATATTTTCTTTTTGCGGGCAGTATTTGAAAAAGATGCTGCAATTTCTCTGGTATCTGCTTTGGACTTTAACACATTTTCAACATAAGAAGGCATATTTTCTGAGGAAAACCCACCAGCCGGCTTTTAGCTCGGTGGGGACTCACCCATAATGCTCCCCACCAGCTGGCTTTTAGCTCAGTGGGGACAAGTCAAACCTGGCAACCCCTTAAGGGTCACCATAAGAGACAGAGGAGGATGAGACCCGGCCATTATCCCCTTAATCATCTACCACCCCCCGCCTCGTCATCATCCCTGCCATTATTGCCTTACTCGTCTACCAACCCTCGACTCGCCATTATCCCCTTACTAATCAAACCACCCCCCGCCTCGCTGTGACAACACCCCAATGCTAAATCACAAATGGAGGGTGGGCGGAGAACTGTTGTTGTCACCACCCTCTTCCTCACATACAACACTCCCACACATAACAAACAGCCAATCATGTTTAATCCATTACCACACTCATACATGTGCTCTTGTCCGCTAAGCAATGCACTGTCCCTTGGGCCTAATACATCTCTGACATATAGAATTTTTCTTTATCTAAGAGTCGGTGCAAGGTGGTATGAAAACATAGAAAGTGAAGCAGGTATATTCTGAGCCTTCGTTTCTCATTACCAGCTCTGGTAAGTGATCAAAGTTCCTATTTTTTCAAATGACAAATTGTTGGGTCACTTTTTGGACATGAACAAGATTTCGCTTTTTATTTTTGCAGCAGGGTATTACCTTGGCTTTTACAGAGCTCTTAGATGAAATCTGAAAACAATTAGGCTCACGTCAGGCACAAAATTGCTTCTTTGCAGCAACTGTGAATACATAGCTTTGTGTACGGTTTAGTAATTATTGTAAGCAGTGCCAAATGATCTGTTATGCACCTGTTCTGTAAGCATTAAGCGCACTGCAAGCCTTCGAGAGTCAGGTGAACATGAGAGGGAGACGGAGAGTAGAAGGTTATTCCACCGACTTGGCACAATGAAATACAATGTGTGGAGTTAATGATCTGTGCAGATACCTGGGTGCTTTTTGCAGCCAAGACTTTCCCGTTCTACAGCAATGAACACAACACAATCACTCTACTCTAAAGGAAAAACCATATTCTCCAACATAAAGTAAGATGTAAGCAGAAAATCATTTTGAGACTGTGTAACATGCTCATATACAAATATCCCACACCCTCACCACTTAGTGTACGATCTAGTAAAAAAAAAAAAGAACTTAGCTTTTAAAAGTTATAATGTACAACTTCTCCAGGGCATATCCACAAAACTCAAATATTAAACTCGCAGCTAATTTGGAAAGTACCATCATTCTTGAAGAATATTTTTACTACAAATCTTTCAGGCTATTCTCTTGGTGCCTAAACCAAACATGAAATATTCAGGAAAAATTACTGTATGTTGACAGAACTGTGTAGAAGCCATTTTTCATTTTGCATATTATAGTAGTTACGGAGCTGGGGGTAGTTGTGCCACTGACCTGATTTGAATTACAGCTCTGTTCCAATTGGATTAAAATACCAAGCAGCCAATTAGAATACAGACAGATAGTTTTTTTTTTTTCTTATGTTCCCCCATTAGTCCATTCTTTGTTACTTAAAAATCCAGGGCTTCTAGCAGTATGAAAAAGCAGAAATGGATATGGCTTATACAAAGCTATTGTAACGGCACCCCCAGGCATAAAAGGGATTAAACCGACATTTAGAAGATCTTCCCCTTCCAGAGACACAGGCACAGCTACCGCAGAACCCCAAACTCCTGAACAGGATACAAAGTAGCACTCCAAACTCCCGAACTGGAACCTCATGAATAGCTGCTAGCAGCTGAACAGGAAAAGCACCCAAGCGGCTTACACTCCTGTCAATCAGTCTCTAACAGCATACAGTAAATACCCCCAAGAACAAGACAAGGCTCTGTGTTGAGGGACAAGCAGTGAACAGACTGAGCTGTGTCTTTATTGGCCTTATATACACATTTTACAGACAAAGTCCCACCCACAGGGTTTTGTGGAACATCCAATCAAAACATACAACACAGATAAACACTCCCACAATGACATCACAATCCCTCCTCTCTATCCTGAAGATAATTGGGAAGTAATCCAATTATCTCCAAGGACAGAGGCAAAACTCCATTAAGCACATGGCAGTAAAAAGACAGTAAAATACAATAAAATACACAAGGTTACATTTATTACATAAAATACAGACATTATACATATCCCCAGATAGCTTAGGTCTGAGTGCACATTATTACTGAATGGCTCTCAGACCACACACATACAGTTCAATTGCCATGGAGCTAAAGTCTTTTATTACACGAATAGGCTTCATGTAATAGCTATCTGGATTAAATGAGTTCATTCAGTAAATCCGAGAATCTACCGAACGCCAGAGCAGAAATACATGAATAGACCTTTCTGCATAGGAAAATAAAGTATTTAAATGCCGGTCCATAGTCAAAAGGCAGCAGGCAGGCAACCAGGCTCCTCCAATGCACAGTGGCGAGATTGGTCTTGTTACAGCTATCTTATTATTTTCTTTTCAATTAGTTATTGATTCTAAAAGCCATTTGTATTAGAGCATTTATTGCTGACCTTTTACTATTCCCGTCTGCTCTGAGAACTATAGAAATTTACTGACTTTTGTAAAAGTTTTAGTTTAAAGTTCCCATTGTTAAAAATATATTATTTTATGAAAACATGTCAAACCGTACATTTAAATGCAGCAAGCATTCCCATTCACAATCCTGGCTCACCAAGCTGACCCGATATCTCAAAAAATGTTCCAGAACTGCTGAATGCTGTTGGAGAAAGTCTAACTCCGCACCTGACTTCCTCCACTATAAATTTATGCTGTCCTCCTACACTCTGGCTCTTACCTCTGCAAAAGTAAATTACTTCAACACCCTCATAAGTACACTGTCCCGCAAACCCAAATGCCTATTTCACACTTTTTTTTTTAATTCTTTATTTTTGCACTGACTGTCATAACAGTTTGAGAAATTTGTTATTGTGTGCACTGCAGTCTGTTCAATAAACAAGCATGCATGTAATACAAAAAGGAATTTTACATGTTAAAGGCATGGAAACATTTGTGCAGTGTATGAGTACCACTTCGTATTTGTCAGAGTTTTTTTTTTTTTTTTTTTAAACATAATATAACATAACAACGTATGGTTGTGCTGGTTGTGTGGTATGCGTTTGTGGTCATCCCGGGTGGGTCACTACTCAGTTTGGTTCTCTGCTCTGTGTACAGCAGTGCACCTTGGTTCTCTAGACTTAAACCCTTACCCCATGTATCATTTATCTCATATTCCAGTTGATCAGCACATTTCACACTTTTAATGCTCTCCTTTGCTCTGTTGCTACCCCTCCTCCTACCACCCTGTCCGCCTCAAACTTTGCAACTCACTTCACTGAGAAGATTTCTACAATCAAGGAAGAGATATCTGACCTTTCTCCCTCCCCTTCCAATGCAACTTCCAATACATCACCCAACCCCACTCACTCCACTGTTCTATGCTCATTCGCATCTACTACAACGGAAGAGGTTTCTGCTCTGCTCCGGTCCTCCGCACCACCACCTGTTCCCTCGATCATATTCCCTCATATCTCATCCACATTCTGTTTCTTTTGCTCTTCCTCTCACTAAAATTTTAAATCTCTCCTTTTCCTCCGGCACATTTGATTCACCCTTCAAGCATGCAACCATAACGCCAATTCTGAAAAACCCAACCTTGACCCCAACTCCCCATCCAACTATCGCCATATATCGCTACTGCCATTTGCCTCCAAGATCCTTGAGAGAGTTGTGTATGCGAGATTGACAGACTTCCTCGAATCCAACTCTCTGCTTGACCCGCTTCAGTCTGGATTCCGCGCTCGTCACTCTGTTGAAACATCTGTGACCAAAGTATCCAACGATTTAATCGCTGCTAAATCCCGCGGCCATTACTTTATCCTAATTCTCCTTTCTGCTGCCTTTGACACTGTTGATCATCAACAGCTTCTTCTCATTCTCCATAACCTCGGTCTACTAGTGTCAGGGTACCTGAGGCCTCTACCTCTAAGGGAGGTAGAGACTTGGTGGTGTATCCGTCCAGGCGAGCTGTTTCCTCCGTTCCTCGCGGTTCATCCAGTCACTTAAACACCGGCCGCGAGGAATCCACGTCCTTTTCTAGCAGGACGCTCAATACGTGACGTCATGACGCTAGCACGAGCAATCTGTCACTCAAGTGTCCGATATCCAATCGGTACTTGTCAGAGGCGTGATTTCCATCCAGAGCCAGGGTATTTAAGCTTACTCCTTACTTCAGCTCATTGCCCTGTCGTGGTTCTAGCTTGTCTAGTCACTCAGTGCTCTGGTATTCTAGTTTGCTCTTTTGGTTTTGACTCGGCTCGTTGTACTACCCTGTTTCTCTGTTATCCCTTGACCCGGCTTGTCTCTCGCTTATCTGTCTTCTCGTTCCCTCGACCTCGGCTTGCCTCTGACTATTCTTTACTCTCGGTACGTTAGTCCGGCCATTCTAAGGCCCGGTATACGTACCTTTCCACTCTTTGTACTCTGCGTGTTGGATCCCTGTCCCGATCCTGACATTACGACAGGGCCAATGGATCCTGCAGGTACAAACAGTCAGCTTGGTTCTTCGGATCCCAGGTTTGACGCCATGGAACATAGGATGGATCAGATGGCTTTGGCACTACAGGCACTTTTGTCTCGTGCTAGTAATCCACCTGAGGAGACACGTACTCCTTCTATCTCTCCTGCAGTCTCAGGTCTAGAGGTAGCCACTGTAGGTGCTTCCTCCCGTATTACCCCACCAGTACGTTATGGCGGGTCACCGGAGAAGTGTCGTGGCTTTCTAAACCAGATTAGCATCCATTTCGAACTACAACCCCGCTCTTATCCTACAGATAGAGCAAAGGTTGGATTTATTATTACTCTGCTCATTGAAAAAGCTTTGAGATGGGCCAATCCTTTATGGGAGAATGATAATCCACTCGTCTATAATTATAATGCCTTTGTAGCTGCGTTTAGAAGAACTTTTGACCCTCCTGGCAGAAAGGTCAATGCAGCTAGATTAATGTTGCGCCTTAAACAGGATAATCGAACACTTGTGGATTATGCACTAGAGTTCAGATCCTTGGCGGCAGAAGTTAAGTGGAACGAACAGGCTTATATAGATGTGTTTCTGAATGGGTTATCAGATGTAATTCTTGACGAGGTCGCTACTAGAGAACTCCCTGAAAATTTGGAGGATTTAATTTCTTTTATATCTCGTATTGATGAACGCTTAAGAGAGAGGCAGAACACTCGAGATAGGACCCGTAGACCCTCCTTTAAACTAGCGCCTACCTTTCAAATCTCTGAGTTCGAAGACTTACGTATTCCTGAACCTATGCAGATAGGCAGTACTCATCTCACTGAAAGGGAGAGACAGTACAGGAGAAGGGAGGGTTTATGTATGTATTGTGGAGTCAGGGGTCATTTACGCCTAAATTGTCCCAATCGTTCGGGAAACGCTCGCACCTAAGTTCCTCTAGAGGACAGGCCTTGGGTGTTTCTACTTTGTCCTCTATTCACAACTACAAGGAGCTCAGGCTTGTGTTACCCGTTTCTTTAAAGTGGGAGAAGGGAGTAGTTAAGACTATGGCACTAATCGATTCTGGAGCTGCTGAGAGCTTTATAGATCAGGGTTTTGCTGCCAAGCATGCTATTCCATCCCAGTTAAAAGAGACACCTCTGGCTGTTGAGGCCATCGATGGTAGACCGTTACTTGAGCCTGTTATTTTTCATGAGACCATACCGATTAACTTGACTGTTGGCATCCTGCATAAAGAGGATATATCCTTGATGCTCATTTCTTCTCCGTCTATTCCCATAGTTCTGGGGTACTCCTGGCTGAGGAGACACAACCCTATTATTAATTGGGAATCAGGGGAGATAGTTTCATGGGGAGAGAATTGTCAAGAAAAATGCTTGCGGAAGGTCTTACCTCTTGGATTAACTAATACATCGAATACCTCTGACAATCCTACAGAGACACAAATTCCGCCTCAGTATCTAGATTTAAAGGCAGTATTTGACAAAAAGAAAGCCGATACCTTACCCCCACACAGGTCCTTTGATTGCAAAATTAACCTACTCCCTGGTACCATGCCTCCCAGAGGTCATGTATACCCATTATCTATAAAGGAGAACTCAGTCCTAGAGGAATATATTCACGAGAATTTAGACAAGGGATTCATCAGGAGGTCCTCCTCCCCTGCCGGGGCTGGATTTTTTTTTGTTAAAAAGAAAGATGGTTCTTTGAGACCTTGTATTGATTATCGAGGCTTGAATAAGATAACCATTAAAAATGCCTACCCGATTCCCTTGATCACCGAACTCTTCGATCGTTTGAAGGGCTCTACTATTTTCACCAAATTAGACCTCAGAGGGGCATATAACTTGGTGAGAATCCAGCAGGGACATGAGTGGATGACGGCATTCAATACTCGATATGGCCACTATGAATATACTGTCATGCCTTTTGGGTTATGCAATGCGCCAGCAGTATTCCAAGATCTGATTAATGAGGTTCTTAGGGAATTTCAGCAAGAGTGCGTCATTGTATACCTAGATGATATACTCATTCATTCTAGTGACATTGAAATTCATCACAAACAAGTCAGGAGGGTTTTGCACAAGCTTCTCCAGCATGGCTTGTACTGCAAGTTGGAGAAATGTAGCTTTGATCAAACCCAGGTAACCTTTCTCGGCTATGTGATCTCTGGGGAGGGATTTAAGATGGATCCGGATAAGCTCCAATCCATTCTAGAGTGGCCTTTACCCACAGGTCTTAAAGCCATACAGAGATTTATTGGTTTTTCCAATTATTATAGGCGCTTTATTAAGGGCTATTCTTCCATTATTGCACCTATCACTAACATGACCAAACAGGGGGCTGACACTAAGAATTGGACTACTGAAGCTCTCCTTGCGTTCAAGACTCTCAAGGAGCTTTTCGCTTCCGCTCCAATTTTAGTTCACCCTGACACTTCTCTGCCATTTTTGCTCGAGGTAGACGCATCAGAGACTGGTTTAGGTGCTGTTCTATCTCAAAGGTTGGGTGTTGATAAGCCATTACATCCATGTGGATTTTTCTCTAAAAAATTGACCGGTACTGAAAGCAGGTATGACATTGGTGACAGAGAATTACTAGCGGTTATCAAGGCTTTGAAAGAATGGAGACATTTATTGGAAGGTACATTACATCCTGTTACCATCCTGACAGACCACAAAAACTTGTCCTATATCGGAGAGGCCAAGCGTCTGTCCTCCAGGCAGGCTCGTTGGTCGTTGTTTCTTACCCATTTCAATTACATTCTGACTTACAGACCTGGGTCAAAGAATTCTAAAGCCGATGCGCTATCTCGCCAATATGAACCCTCTGCTTCAGTTGAACCACTTTTGTCTTCCATTGTACCCAAATGCAATATTATTGCTAATACCAGTCTCAAAATTCATTCCCCGCTACTTGACCAGATCTTGAAGTCACAACATCTAGCTCCCGGAAACACTCCTGAGGGAAGAAACTTTGTTCCTCCTGAACTTCAACTGGAACTCTTGCAGTGTTTTCATGAAAGTAAAATAGCTGGTCATCCTGGTATTCGCAAGACGTACTCTCTGATATCCAAGGATTTCTGGTGGCCTTCTCTTCGTAAGGATATTGAGGAGTTCGTCGCAGCTTGTGAGACTTGTGCCAAGACTAAACTATCTCATGCATCCCCATGTGGCCTGTTACATCCCTTGGACATTCCTGAGAAACCTTGGTCCTGTTTGTCCATTGACTTTATCGTTGATTTGCCTGCTTCCAAAAGACAGACTGTTATCCTCACGGTGGTGGATAGATTTACTAAGATGGCCCATTTCGTGCCTTTACCTAAACTTCCGACTTCTCCTGAATTGGCGGAGATTTTTGCGAGAGAAGTTTTTCGCCTACATGGGATTCCTTCAGAGATTGTTTCTGATAGAGGTTCTCAATTTGTCTCACGTTTCTGGAGATCCTTTTGTTCTCAAATGGGCATCAAATTGAACTTTTCCTCTGCCTATCACCCTCAGTCTAACGGAGCTGCTGAACGTACTAATCAAAAGATCGAACAGTATCTGCGTTGCTTTGTTTCCGAACACCAGGACGATTGGGTCGGTCTGATTCCTTGGGCGGAGTTCGCACACAATAACCTTGTTTGCGATTCAACTCGCTCTAGCCCTTTCTTCATGAACTATGGCTTTCATCCTTCGATTTTTCCTTCGGTTTCCTCTTCTCAGGGGATACCGTCGGTTGATGATCATGTCGCCAACCTGAAGAAACTATGGGATCAGACTCGACAAATTCTATTACATAGTTCCTCGCTGTTCAAGAAACACGCTGACAAACATAGAAGAGCGGCTCCTGTTTTTGTTCCTGGGGATAGGGTATGGTTGAGTACTAAGAATATTCGCCTGAAAGTTCCGTCCATGAAATTTGCTCCTCGCTACATAGGCCCTTACAGGGTTCTCACTCGTATCAATCCGGTTGCGTATCGCCTTGCTCTGCCACCTGCCTTACGCATTCCTAACTCTTTTCATGTCTCCTTGTTGAAACCCCTCATTTGCAACAAATTCTCCTCTAAGGTCTTCTCGCCTCGTCCTGTTCAGGTGGAGGGTCGGGAGGAGTACGAGGTCAGCTCCATCATTGACTCCAGAATTTCAAGGGGAAAATTGCAATATCTGGTCAACTGGAGGGGATATGGTCCTGAGGAGAGGAGTTGGGTACCTCAGGAGGACGTCCATGCTTCTCGCCTTCGCAGAGCATTTCACCTTCGCTTCCCATCTCGCCCCGGTTCATTCCGCCCGGTGGGCGTATCTGAGAGGGGGGGTACTGTCAGGGTACCTGAGGCCTCTACCTCTAAGGGAGGTAGAGACTTGGTGGTGTATCCGTCCAGGCGAGCTGTTTCCTCCGTTCCTCGCGGTTCATCCAGTCACTTAAACACCGGCCGCGAGGAATCCACGTCCTTTTCTAGCAGGACGCTCAATACGTGACGTCATGACGCTAGCACGAGCAATCTGTCACTCAAGTGTCCGATATCCAATCGGTACTTGTCAGAGGCGTGATTTCCATCCAGAGCCAGGGTATTTAAGCTTACTCCTTACTTCAGCTCATTGCCCTGTCGTGGTTCTAGCTTGTCTAGTCACTCAGTGCTCTGGTATTCTAGTTTGCTCTTTTGGTTTTGACTCGGCTCGTTGTACTACCCTGTTTCTCTGTTATCCCTTGACCCGGCTTGTCTCTCGCTTATCTGTCTTCTCGTTCCCTCGACCTCGGCTTGCCTCTGACTATTCTTTACTCTCGGTACGTTAGTCCGGCCATTCTAAGGCCCGGTATACGTACCTTTCCACTCTTTGTACTCTGCGTGTTGGATCCCTGTCCCGATCCTGACAACTAGATACTGCTTTCTCCTGGTGCTCCTCCTACGTCTCTTTTTCAGTGTTTCTCTCTATGGATTTGCCTCTTCTCCCCAACCCCTATCTGTTGGCGTTCCCTAAGGTTCTGTCCCTGGTCCCCTACTGTTCTCCATCTATACTGCCTCCCTTGGTAAACTCATCAGCTCCTTTGGCTTCTATTATCATTTATATGCAAAGACATGCAAGTCCACTCTTGATCTCTCTCTGTCCATCTTGACTTGTGTCTCTGACTGCCTCTCCAGGATTTCCAACTGTATGGCTGCTCAACCTGTCCAAAACAGAACTTCTGGTCTTTCCTCCCTCAAGTGTTGCTACTCCCGTGTCTGTCTCCCTCCAAGTCAACAGTGCCACCATCACCTCTACCTCGCAGGCTCGCTTCCTAGGTGTTCTCTTTGACTCCGACCTCTCCTTTACCCCTAATGTCCAGTCGATCGCTAAATCCTGCCGCTTCCATCTCAAAAATATAACTCGCACCCACCCCTTTTTAACACCAGATGCAGCTAAAGTGCTAGTCCATGCCATTGTTCTTTCTTGCATTGACTACTGCAATCCCCTTCTCAGTGGTCTTACGTGTTCCCAGATTGCACCGCTGCAATCTATAATGAATGCGGCGGCGAGGCTCATTTTCCTGTCTACCCGCACCTCCAACTCCCTCTAGCATGTAAGCTCATTGAGCAGGGTCCTCAACCCCTATGTTCCTGTGCGTCCATTTGTCTGGTTACAATTACGTGTCAGTTAGTCCACCCATTGTACAGTGCTATGGAATTTGCTGGCACTATATAAATATTAAAATAATGATAAAATAATAATAACTGTCTGTTAACTGTGGCAGATTTAGCTTGTGTACCTCTTAGGTAGCCCAAGGTGAGGTAGAATGAAATTAACCGTAAATCTGCATCAGCCGTATAGTTCCATATGACTTGAACAATTTTATGTTGCTGTAATTCTCAAACCTTTGTCCCTGGACCACCTGTGGTCCCTATAGCCCTCAAAGTGATTAGAAAAAAGATTGTGGCAGTGGGAATTGTTGTGTTTGTTTTAATATGCATGTTGAGGACATTAGGAGGAGATCCTTCAGGTCAAATTCCAAAGAGCTTTATTGATGTACAAACAATAAAAGTCATGCTTCCTCCTGCTCCGTATTGTGTCCTTAATGTCAGCCTCAGGGTTAGTGATTAACAGCTAAAAGGTAGAATTTGTAAGAAATTAATATGACAAATTTCATGGTGCGGCAAAAATAAAGCAAGCTCCTCTCGATTTTACCTCTTAAAATTGCCTTATAAGACATTTCTCAAGACTAAAACTCAGAGAATCTACATTGTTTAAAGTAGGTGTGACTGTAGATCGTCCTTGAGCTCTGTCTGTGTGACCCAATCACCCTCTCACATCATGTTGTGTTACATTATGTATGAATGTCATTAATATCTGCTTGGTGACCATTAAAGCTGAGGCAGCATGCCACACATTGTTCATTATATGAATTAACATTATTTCACACCCAATTTATTGTGCATATGTTATTGCTTTCTCTGCCAATTAGATTCTATAATACCTCAGTGAGCAGAATAAAGGGGTAAATTAATTTATAAGAAGCCTAATTGATGCATATGGTAATTCCAGATTTACATTTTAAACTACGATTGATGAAGAATCTAAACACTAAGAATTTCATTTCATTTTAACCCATCCGTCTCTGTTTGTGGATTGTACATGGCTACTTTGAAGTTTTATGCTTGGTATGGCCAAAACATAAAGCCTACAATTAGCAAAACGTATCACGGACGTTGTTCTACAAGAGTTTGGGATCTACCTTTTTGCCAACACTTTTCCTACACTTTTGTTGAAATCTGTGACAAGAACATGTTTTTTTATAGCAGTCATATGTTGATGGTTTAATGCCATCATGGATTTTGTAGCACCCAGATTGTGCTGCTAAGGAATAACACGATTGGTTCTTCAGGGGCTATACTTTATATTCAGTCATTTGAGAAATACATATACAATTAGGCATGGGACTAATGGTTTAATGAAAATATTTTTTGCATCATTAAGGACTGTTTAGGCAGAATATTTAAAATGTATTTTAAATGCAAATGAGCAAAATGCGTGAGATTTGGTTTACAGCACATTTGTTGACTTGAGCAAAACCTTTCTGTGACAATGAAATAAAATATACGTTTGTGTTAATGATTCTCAAGTGTGCTTCATTTTTTTGAAACACTTTTTATATAATATATTAAATTATAGAGGATACATACTAGATTTTACCTATTAATATGAACTTCAAGTTTACTTTATACCCTTATATCTGCTTGTTTATCAAGTTAACCAGATTGATTTAAACTAAATGCATATGATCTTTAAATGATCAACTGGAAGAACCTCATGAAAGCATGTGAAATATAAGAAAGTTCAACCAATTGAGGTTGAGCAAGTGACCAAACAAAGGATACCAGTAGAATTATATTTAGTGCTTGGAGTTTGACCAAGGACTCTATTGGCTTGTTGTTACATTTATTAAGTTTATTATGTGTGTAATTAAGTTGAGACTGTGCTCATTCAAGGAAAAAAAAATCCATTATACATTCAAATTTATGTAAATTTGTTTATTACTATTTGTAAGTGAAATATTACACACTATAAAGGGGTTTGTTAGGTCATTATTTACCCAGTAACATATGACACATTATTCCTTTGAAAAAATATCAAACTAAAATGAAAAATTCTGCATAGCATGGCTGAGCAGACACAGATGTTGGTAGCTCCTCCAGGCTTGCATGAATCAGCTGGAAATCCAGTGCCTACCACTCCATCAATTCAAGGGAGGCCAACTACCTACCTTAGGGTATCCTCCTGCAGAGATTGATGCTGTTCTTGCCCTCATCGACCACAAAATGTCCAAGACGCAGAGCTGCGGCCTACTGTTCGACATCCCGGCCTGGTTTTGGAATCTTCCCTGGTAGATCCCTATTGAATGGTTATTCTAGGGAGACCACCACTAAGTTCTCACCTTCCGTGGATATTTCCTTGACCATATCGAGCAGATCACAAAAACTGCCTGCTGGTGCGCCCATGGAAAACCAAATGATGGGCAAATACTCATATCATATAGTAAAAAAAAGTGAGGAAAAATAGACAATAAGCTCAAAAACACATTGGGTGGGATCCCCTAAACCACCTCTACACGATACAAAACATATACATACATAAGGTGGAGCTATATGGTAAAAATTCAACGTAGATCTGTAACAGCACAAAAGTGCAAAACAGTAATGCAATATTGCCTAAACAAATCATATATGGTAGATTGAAATTAGGAATATCACTCACAAGTCAGGAGCCATTAATAATATATGGCTCGCATGGTAAGCGCAGGTGGATACTTAATAGGATGTCCCCCATGAAAACATGCATGCATTTATTTACGTGCTTTTTACTGGGATATATCTAAACAGCTTGCACAAACTTCAGGATTCTTGTCTGCTGCATTTGCAACCCCTCCCCTTACAACCCCACTCAGACTTTCTGTGGATGTCCAATCACAGACTTCCAAATGCAGCTCACTGAGAAATCTTAACAAGGCAGGTGCTCTGGGAAATTGATGCCTATTGAGTCTAGCTTCACTGAGCTATACAGCCAGGAAGCCTGTTGTCTGATTGACAGCCGGGGCTGTGTGTAACAAGGTTAATTTATAAAAGTGCCAATTTCTATTGAAATCTGCACTTTTTGTATAATGAGAAAAAGGTAACACTCTTCACACTTAAAGTATCTTAGCAAGCTAAGGTGCTTTAGGGATTTGGAGTGTCCCTTTAAGTAAAAAACAAATCTCTTGGAATAAACCTTACGTCTTAAATAAAATAATAAAGTGAGTATAAAAAATAATGCATGGTTGAGCGATAACTGCCAATTCTGAAATTTTGCCTTGAATTATTATTAAGGAAATTCCAACACAAAGATTAACCCATTGAAAAAATAGATTTTCTTTGTTGAAGACATGATCATTACATGTTTTAACTATTTGTACAAGTATATGTTTTGATTTAAAACAAAAGGTCTCAATGGGTTCCACAGACAGGGTGTTAACTAACGAAGGTATCATATCATATTATATCATAGAAATCTGTATATATTATCATTCGTTAAAGCACAGCAGTATATATTTAATGAGGAATCCATTGGTACAAGTGCTATTATATATCTATAGACAGACAATCTGTATAATTAAAGTCATCGAGAAGTAGTCACTGTCGCAATTAAGGTTCAAAGCGCTGCAGTAAATCCATGCAAATAAAGGTGAGAGGATTTAGTATCAGACTGAAACACATATTGATTTAGATGATAGTAAAATTAACGAGTATAGACAAATTGGTAATTACCTGCTGTGAATCATTTGAGAGAGGATGGATTTTTAACAATTAAAAATAACTGTCATATAAATTCATCTATATTTATGTGGAAGCAGAAATCACTTTGCCGTCCTCTAAACAAAATGACGAGAGTTCTTTTTACCATTTTCCATTCAAACAGATTGACAAAGGTTATTTAAAGGACTACTATAGTGCCAGGAAAACATACTCGTTTTCCTGGCACTATAGTGCCCTGAGGGTGCCCCCACCCTCAGGGTCCCCCTCCCGCCCGGCTCTGGAAAGGGGAAAAGGGGTAAAACTTACCTTTTTCCAGCGCTGGCTGGGGAGCTCTCTGCCTCCGATCCTCCTCCGTTCCGCCCCGTCGGCTGAATGCGCATTCAGCCGGTCGCATAGGAAAGCATTTACAATGCTTTCCTATGGACGCTTGCGTGCTCTCACTGTGATTTTCACAGTGAGAATCACGCAAGCACCTCTAGCGGCTGTCAATGAGACAGCCACTAGAGGATTAGGGGGAAGGCTTAACCAATTTATAAACATAGCAGTTTCTCTGAAACTGCTATGTTTATAAAAAAATGGGTTAACCCTAGCTGGACCTGGCACCCAGACCACTTCATTAAGCTGAAGTGGTATGGGTGCCTAGAGTGGTCCTTTAACCCCTTAAGGACACATGACATGTGTGACATGTCATGATTCCCTTTTATTCCAGAAGCTTGGTCCTTAAGGGGTTAAGGAAAACAGAAATCAAGTACCACTGAAAAAGTAAATATTGTACTTATTTATGTATGACGACATACCAGTTATAAAAATGTTATTATGCTCTAAAAGAAAAAGTAAATTTTATATTTTTGTGAATTTTTTAATTTTGTTCATAATGTAGCCTTCCATGTAATTGGGTGAGTCCGTATTCAGTGAGTACAGAGCTCTGTTCCTGTTCCTTGTGGTTTTTTTTTTTGGTAATATAACTAACCTTTATGATGCAGGCTCAGTCTTCTATTGGCTTTGGTTGTACCAAATCCATCCAGCAACCAATCGAAACACATTGGTCACGATTTAATATGTTTAACTTTCAAAGTTATTTTTTTCAAAATCGTAAAATATCAAAAAATATCTCCTGTATAAAATATACAATATAGCAAACAATTTTAAAGTATACAAAAATTATATTATTGTTCACAATATTAAACCAGTTTAAAGGTTTAGCCAAACTTATTAAACCAGTTGAAAAGCCTATAAAAATATTAAATAAAGGCCTATTTTACAGAGATCCTTTTAGAAGTACTCAGAACCATTGAAGGATTACTCACAGATGATTCCAGTCTCAATAGCAACTTCATCTTAGTGGCGGCTGGTGATAATGTAAGAAACTAAAAACCATCAGCGTATCACAGACTTTGGGTGCGGGGCCTGACACTTAAGATGGTTAGACATGTTCTTCATCAGCTCCTGCTAACTCATGCTAAAAAAATATTTATATTCCTGCTGGAAATGGTCTTACACCAATCAGGGTCCACCCTTACTACTAGCTGCTATTTATTCAGCCTGATAGCGGCTGCTCTGACACTTGACCACCGCGTACGACCTTGTTACCTACTACAGCTGACAACCCAGTAGTTGGAAAGGCGGACGATCTCCTGAATCTTAGCTCAAGTCTGACAGCAGAATCCTTGCTGTCCCTTAACCCCCCGGACCGGTGGGCGATATCCCAGTCCCCACTGGGTACACCTGCATCTCTGCAGTAGATGGCCACCGTGCTGGAGTCATAACACCACTACGCAAACCAAGAGGGCCGTACATGGCTGGGAATCTTGGCAGCAAAGTTTGATAAGTTTTGAAAAGCTATGCCAAGCACTCTGGCACCGCTTACTGAATTGTCCTCACTGCCCTACCATCCCTGGAGAACCAAACAGTTGCTGTGCCTCCTCAGTCTTCCTCTGGGGTGGGGGTGTCAAACAAAATAAAAAAAAGAGACTGGCAAAAAAAACAACAGTTTATACTCTTACTCACAATTGGCGGCCAGTGATTACCGGCTGCCAAGGAAAATGTTATTGATCATTGCTGTTGTTGTAGGAGGCAGTACAGATGGCCACCAGGGGGAGACCTTCAGGGTTAAACTGTTTGGGAATGGTTTAATCTCAAAAGGTAAGATAGCGCCAATGCACTTCTGTACCAATTACAACTTCACTGCAACTAAGCTGTTATGGGGTGGGAGTGTTCCTTTAAGTGTGCTTAAGTGCTTAAATAAGAAAAAAGAAAAGTGATAGCAACTATATTTCATCCTCATTGACAATTCCCAGCGTCGCCTATCCACATTCTAGACTGAGCTGCCGTTTTGTAGTCTGGGTGTAATATTGTAGCGATCCTTCTGTCACTAAAGCCGAGGATGGTGTATAATCCAGTGTGACATGTTTATAGTAAGAGGATTCTGTGCTGGGAGGAACAGCAAGTCCAAGGATGGCTGACTCTGTGTGGTTCTGGAAAAACAAATCTATCAAAGATAGCATCCAGCTCACCGGGGAAGATTTGTTTCTCGCTGACAGCTGAAGTAGGCCTGATTGGAGCTTTTAAAGTGCTTTGCTTGTCATTTAGAGAAAGCAAATCTCTATTGATTTCTTAAGCAGATGTCAGTCAGAGAAGTCATCTGTCCTGTCAAACAGAAGCTCACAAAAGAAGTGAAATATGATAAAAACACCCATGGGAGAAAACTATTTTGGTGTGTTTCAGAAAAGAGTGAGGATTTAGAAACGTGTTAAAAATTCCTCACATGGCCTCATTTAAAAAAAAAAAAAGAAAAAAAAAGGAATTTGTATGACAAACACTGCCTTTTAGCAGCAAGAAGAAGGTGCAAGACCCAACCAAATTTGTTTTGTTGTCTGTTTTGCTTATTAATTTTCTCTACTACCTACAGATAGGTTGTCTTTAGACCAGCAACACATTACGGGACTTGAAGTTCCAAAAAATCTGTAGGCCTATTGGTTGGTTATGTCTAGTGGAGAGTATTAGCCAAAATATAGATTGTGAGCTCTTTAGATCAGAATCAGGGAACTCAAACAAGCTAGCAATCTAATTTAGATTCCACAGTCTGTTTTAAAGAAATGTCAACTGACTAAATACAATGGAGGAATAGTCTCCATAAGCTGACTTTAGTTGGCCATCGAAGGACACCATATCTCCCAAAATTGCGAGGTATGAGCTAGGGACAGTGGGTCACCAGTGATATTATCCTCGTCACTGGAAACTCCCATAATGAGTGGGTCCACATTATAAAAGGGCTGTTTGTCCAGCCCCCTGCCTGTTTGTCCAGCCCCCTACATAAGGGACATTGCGGCATTCATGCTTTGCCGAGGACAGTTCCCTGGTGTCCCTGGATGGTGGGACAGGACCAGAAATCACGACAGTTTGGCCAAAATCAGGACTGTTGGTGGACCTGAGACATTTTAAAATAAAAAATAAAAATTAAAGAGATGTATCTAATTAGCTGTCATCTGATGCCATAAATATTTTCCCCTAAAGCTTTGAACTATGTCTGTGTGTACAGTAAAGTAATATGTGGTTGTAGGGTCTATGCATCTTTCCCTTTAATTATTCACAATGACAGAGCTTTAGTACAAATGTTGAGCTATTAGTACATTAAACAAATAAAAATAAAATAAAAAAATGAACACTTCTAAATATCACATGAAGACAGCACCTGAATTACTAGCTGTAATTGTGGGTGAGGTTAAACTGCATTGTGTTTTATTTGTAAACTCTCTTTATCCTCCCCTTTCTCCTGCTTGATAGAAGAACAGGTTCTAAGTTTTCAATGAACACTCTGGGTTCAATGCTATATATATGAATTCTATGTGTCATCTTGCTCAGAAATGCTTCAGACTTGAGAAAGGGAGGTTTTCCCGAAAGCTTGTCATTAAAAAATTATGTTAGTCCAACGAAAAAGGTATTACAATATACACATTTTATATAGTTTGAGTTTGTGTTCGCTGTATACAACAGCTTTGAAACACAACTTAGGAAAAGATGCAAAGCCAGTGAACAAAAATGTGATTCTTTGTTGAACTAATTTGCATATGCCCACCCAGAATCCTTTGCGGTAATAACATCACTGCAAATTTGTGATTTCTTTAGGAAAAGCAAGTCTTACGGTTTGACCGGTGTGCATATTTTTGTTTAACATTGTATTGACTATCCACAGACTTCAGGTGGAAGGGGTTTGCAATCACAGTTTTTTCCCCACCATAACTTATTTGGTTTATGTTTCGTATATATATATTTTATATATATATTTAATATTTAAATAAAGAAGCAAATGATAGCTTTGCCATAAAACCCATATTTCCCTTTCCCCCCCCCCAATAATGCAGATATGTAACATCAGCAAGTTTAGACATATTATAAAAGCTGTACATGAGATATTTATGGGAGCTTCAGTTCAGCTGTCAGCGTCCTACCGAATCGTACAGCATGCATTTATGCTTCGTAAGCTGCCAAACGTGACTGGTTTTATGTTGTGTCACCATTCCACATGTCATATGACAGATTTTAAGACATTTTTAATAAAATATGTAAAATTGCCTGTTGCGAGACAGATATAGAGGTTGATAGTATACATGTTTTTTACATCTAATAGTCATCCACTTGTGTGCAATACATCTTAATGGGTGCAGGTGCTTTGTTAATTGAATAATACCTGACAAGGGACATTTTAGGCCAAAATAGGTGATCTAGAAAAAAAATGATCCAAGTCAGCTATATTTCTGGTTGCTATGTTGACTCAGTGTGTAATTACTTTGCCAGTTCTCTCTAATGCCTAGTTTAGTGAAAAAAGTACAGTTGTGTACACATTGCAGCCTCTTAATTATTACTTCTTGTTGTTCTTTAGATCCTATTTTGTAGTGAAGTTATAAAAGTGTCTCAAATTGCTTAATGGTTTTAATAATTATACGTTATTTATTGGTGTCTGTTTTTATTGGACGCTTTTACTGTGTTGCCCTTTATAGACGTTTGGGCATCATTATATTTATATAATATTAATTTTATATTTTACATTTATTTGTTTTAATACATTTCCACTTCTTTGTATCCTGCATCCTGGAGTTTATCAAAGAGAATAGGATTTAAAGAACAAAGTTGCAATAATCAATCCCGAGATCACCATTACCTTTCCATTCAAGGTCCTTAGTCTGAGCCAGCTTATTTAAGTGGCTCAGAAGCATGTGAGTGAGACTAATTATCAACTGTGTTTTACTTACTTAAAACGTTATTACCCGATGGTTTCTCCTGTTCCCTTTTGTATTACAGGATTATTTCTTACTTTGTATGTGGTAATATTCGCTCTTTTATAGTGTGCTCTCACCAATTTATATATTTTGTTTGTGTTGCACTTTTGTATGTGAGGTGGAGTGACCCACATAGGTGATAGTAGCACCTTATTTTGTTGTGTTTTTACCAAATCCTTATTTATCATTGTTTTTAGTGTTCAATCACTTATTAAGGAGTGGAAAATTTGTGAATCTCTCGATACCAAGCCATGGTCAGGTAGACCAAGAAAAATTTCAGCCAAAACTGCAAGAAGAATTGTTTGGGATACAAAGAAAAACCCACCGGTAACCTCAGTAGAAATACAGACTGCTCTGGAAAAAAATGGTGTGGTTGTTTCAAGGAGCACAATACGACAATACTTGAACAAAAATGATCTGCATGGTCGAGTTGCCACAAAGAAGCCTTTACTGCCAAAATAAAAGCCAAAATAAAAGCCTGGTTACAATATTCCCGACAACACCTTGACAGGCCTTACTGCTTCCAACACACTGTAATTTGGAGTGACAATATCAAAATAGAGCTTTATGGTCACAATTCTAAGCGCTATGTTTGGAGAGGGGTCAACAAGGCCTATAGTGAAAAGAATACCATCCCCACTGTGAAACATGGTGGCTCACTGATGTTTTGGGGATGTGTGAGCTCTAAAGGCATGGGGAATCTTGTTAAAATTGATGGGAAGATAAATGCAGCATGTTATAAGACAATACTGGCAGACAATTTGCATTCTTCTTCCCGAAGGCTGGGCACGGGACGCTCTTGGACTTTCCAGCATGACAATGACCCTAAGCACAAAGCCAAGTTGACCCTCCAGTGGTTACAGCAGAAAAAGCTGAAGGTTCTGGAGTGGCCTCAAAGTCTGCCAATATCATCAAGCCCCTCTGGGGAGATCTGAAATGTGCGGTTCATGCAAGATGACCAAATACTTTGCATGACCTGGAGACATTTTTCCAGGAGGAATGGGCAGCTATACCACCTGCAAGAATTAGGGGCCTCATAGACAACTATTACAAAAGACTGCATGCTGTCATTGATGCTAAAGGGGGCAATACAGAGTATTAAGAAGTAAGGGTATGCAGACTTTTGAACAGAGGTCATTTCATTTTTTTCTTTGTTGCCATGTTTTGTTTTATGATTGTTCCATTCTGTTATAACCTACAGTTGAATATGAATCCCATAAGACATAAAAGAAATGTGTTTTTCCTGCTCACTCATTTTTCCTGCTCACTCATGGTTTCTTTAAAAATGGGACATATATTGCCAATTTTCCAAGGGTATGCAAACTTTTGAGCACGACTGTATGTTCTATATTTAAGGCAAGTTCATCCACTGCATGTGGTTTTATTATTAGCACTCCAGAATCAGGGCCGCACTGGGGATACAAAGCAGCCCTGGAAAAAAAATCTATGCCAGCCCCATAAGTCATTGCGCCATATATTGTTGCAATATATATATATATATATATATATATATATATATATATATACCGTATATACTCGAGTATAAGCCGAGTTTTTCAGCACATTTTTTGTGCTGAAAAACCCCAACTCGGCTTATACTCGAGTCAATAGTCTGTATTATGGCAATTTGCATTGCCATAATACAGACTGGGGCTGTGGGGGCTGCAGAGAGATGTTACTTACCTTTCCTGCAGCTCCTGTCAGCTCTCTCCTCCTCCGCCGGTCCGTTCAGCACCTCGGTCAGCTCCCAGTGTAAATCTCGCGAGAGCCGCGGCTCTCGCGAGATTTACACTGTGAGCTGACAGAAGAGCTGAACGGACCGGCGGAGGAGGAGAGAGCTGACAGGAGCTGCAGGAAAGGTAAGTAACATCTCTCTGCAGCCCCCACAGCCCCCTCCTACACAGTGCCCATCCACTGGACCACCAGGGAAGGAGAGCCCCCCTCCCTGGCCAGCTAGCAAGCAGGGAGGGGGAACGAAAAAATTTATATATATATTAATAATAATAAAAAAATAAAAATAAAAAAATAATAAAATAATAATAATAATAAAATAAAAAATAACAATAAAATAAAAAAAATAATAATAAAAAAATGTAATGAAACAAAAAAAATATTAAAATAATAATAAAAAAATAAAAATGCCCACCTCCCACCAAGGCTCTGCATCACACTCTGGATTACACACACACATACACACACACTGCACTCATACACACACTGCACTCATACACACACTGCACTCATACACACACTGCATTCTCATACACACACTGCATTCTCATACACACACACTGCATTCTCATACACACACACTGCATTCTCATACACACACACTGCATTCTCATACACACACACTGCATTCTCATACACACACACTGCATTCTCATACACACACACTGCATTCTCATACACACACTGCATTCATTATATACACACACTGTAAATAAATATTCAATTAATATAATTTTTTTAGGATCTAATTTTATTTAGAAATTTACCAGCAGCTGCTGCATTTCCCACCCTAGTCTTATACTCGAGTCAATAAGTTTTCCCAGTTTTTTGGGGTAAAATTAGGGGCCTCGGCTTATATTCGGGTCGGCTTATACTCGAGTATATACGGTATATATATATATATATATATATATTGCTTTATCTAATATAATATATTGGTCCTTTCAGAGTAAAACATTTAATTATACAGTAAGCATACTCACATGCAGACACAGACAATCTCACTGACACACACAAGCTCATTGATACACAGCCTCATAGACAAACAATTTCACTAATATACATAAGCTCATTGACATAAAAACACAAGTTCACTCACTAGCAGGCACACACACACACACATACACATGCAAGCAAGCTCACTAGCAGGCGCACACACACACAGCTTAATGTAGTGGTTCTGGTGTCTATAGCCTGTCCCTGCAGGCTTTTGAATGTAAACACTGACTTTGCAGAGAAAAGGCAGTGTTTACATTGCTTCCTAGTGACACCTCTAGTGACACTCAGATGGTCACTAGAGGCGCTTCCTGTGTCAGTGCGGATTGGCTGAGATCATCAAGCTTGATGATCTCAGTCATAGAGGCAGAGACCAGCACGACGTTGGAAAAAAAAAAAGGTGAGTAAAACACTATTTTTAAAAACACACACAGACACCACGACTGACACACACACACATACACACACACCATGACTGACACACACACACACACACCATGACAGACAAAGACACACACACACACACCATGACAGACACACACATACCATGACAGACACACACACCATGATACAGACACACCGTGACACAGACGACACAGACAGACACACAGCATGACACATACAGACACACACACACAGCGTAATATAGACAGACACACACACCGCGTAACACAGACACACACACAGCATGACACAGACAGACACACACACACAGCATGACACAGACAGACACACACACACTGCATGACACAGACAGACACACAGCATGACACAGACACACCGCATGACACAGACACACACACACACCGCATGACACAGACACACACACACAGCATGACACAGACAGACACACACACACACCATGACAGACACACACCATGATACATACACAGCATTACACAGACAGACACACAGCGTGATACAGACACACACACACAGCATGACACAGACAGATACACAGCATGACACAGACATACACACAGCATGATACAGACACACACACACAGCATGACACAGACAGATACACAGCATGACACAGACAGACACACGGCATGATACAGACACACACACAGCATGACACAGACACACACACACAGCATGACACAGACACGCACAGCATGACACAGACAGACAGACACACACACACACACACAGCATGATATAGACACACACACAGCATGACACAGACACATACACACAGCATGACACAGACACACACAGCATGACACAGACAGACAGACAGACAGACAGACACACACACACAGCATGACACAGACACACACAGCATGATGCAGACACACACAGCATGACACAGACAGACATACAGACACACACACAGCATGATACAGACACACACACACACACACACAGCATGACACAGACACATACACACAGCATGACGCAGACACACACAGCATGACACAGACAGACAGACACACACACACACAACATGACACAGACACACACACACACATAATGATGCAGACACACACAGCATGACACAGACAGACAGACACACACATACAGCATGATACACACACACACACACACACACAGCATGACACAGACACAAACACACACCATGACAGACAGACACACACACAGCATGGAACACACACACACAGCATGACACACACACTCCCACTGACATACATATTTTTTAGTACCTGTGGGTGGGCAGAATGGTAGCTGTGCTGGCGGCCGCAGGGAGAACTTGAAAGGCGGCCGCAGGGGAAGCTCTTCATGAGGCCGGGAGCAGGCTCTTCTGGGGGAGCAGGCTGTTCTGTCTCTGCTCCCCCTCCCTCGCGCGCAGCTTAATGAGACCGGAGCCGGAATATGACGTCATATTCCGGCCCCGGTCTCTTTCTAGCGCGCGAGGGAGGGGGAGCAGAGACAGGACAGCCTGCTCCCCCAGAAGAGCCTGCTCCCGGCCTCATGAAGAGCTTCTCCTGCGGCCGCCTTTCAAGTTCTCCCTGCGGCCGCAGGTCACCCCAGTCCCAGGTGCCGACGGCCCACCGGGAAATTTCCCGGTATCCCGGTGGGCCAGTCCGGCCCTGTCCACAATCATTAAATACGATAAATACTTTTCAAGGTTGGTTTCTTACGATGACAAGAAATCAGATCTTGCCCATGTTAATCTCCAACTTATATTTTTGATATGGCATTAACCCTTTAAATCACAGGAAAAATTATTGCACACGATTATGCATACACAGGTTTTAACTCCCCCCCTTCATTTATTTGAATCGGAGTGTCAGAAAACTATTAAGCTTTCTGTTAAATTGCTTCAGATCTCTGGGATTTTTACAACATAATTTTATTTATTTTTTTAACTTTTTCCAATTAAATGTATCCTTACCAGAACATTTTCAAGAGCCGCACATAACATTATCCTGTTTTTTCTTCTAAGAACAACATCTTACTACCTAGTACTATTAGAGATTCTTAGTCTTGGTGCCAGCTGCAGTCTATCTATTAACCTTTTGCTTCGAGATCAAGCACTTTATTATGAATAGTTTGTGGCCATTTATTACATCTAAATATAGTTTCTGCATTCAGTTTTGTAAAAGCACAGCAGACAAAGGCCTAAATCAGAGGGAGAAATGTGGGGTTTGAAATTACAGCTATAGAGCAGATATATTAAAAATTAAAGTAAAATTATGCATGTAATATAGAAAGATGATTCACACAATGTCTGTAACCTTTTTTTTTGCCAAGCCATACATCATGTACCCAGAATCCTTTGGGCCCAAGTTCTCCTAATGAAAAGAGTATCTAAGGGCAGCTATTTAAAAAGCCTCCTGATAATTCCATGATATCTATAGATTCTGTTTATTGCACTGTTTGTATTTATGTGTTGCAAGAATTGCTGCTATGCCAACATTTACCAGAGATATTTTATGTAACACTTTACTGCAGGTTGTGTCTGGGGTTGACTCATTATAAACCATTAACAATGATGCTATAACTTACAGGAATAAAACATAAAATGGTTGTTTTGGCATGTACAGTGTAATAAAATATAATATTCTCCGTGAGTAGTAGGAAATTCAAAGAAAACAGACATAAGAAAACAACATGCTTTATTTAATAAACACATTCCTGTGTGATACAAAAGCAATTCAATTAATTGTCTATAGTAGACTTGCGCGCGATGGAACATTTGTTCTGGTGGAACCACTTGGTCAGAAAGGAAAAAAAAATGGGGACTGTGGAATTTTGTGCATGTGGCGATTCAAGTCATCAGATTTTTGTCTGATTTGGGAAAATGAATCAGATGAACTTAAAGGGTGAGAAAATGAAAGGGTGAGAAAATGGGCCATCTATCTATTTTGCAGTATGGTGGTAGGCACTTTTTCCCACCATTAGGTTTACAGATCAAGTGATACAAAGTAACCAAGAGAGGTAAAAACAGGGGCAGTTAAAATATATAATATATAAATATAGATTTTTTTTTACTGCTCCTAATTTTGTTTCCCTCTGGTCACTTCGTGCTGGATCCGTGAATAGTTGATTAGTGTATATGGTGGTCCAGAAATTAATTTGGATGAATTACAGTTTATAACGATAACATTACCATATGACTGGTTAAAGGTACACTCCAAGCACTTTAAGAGACTATGCTCCCCACACAGGTTTGATGAGCTTACTTTTTAATTTGTCTTCAGAAATACCCCCAAAAATGCATGAATAGCATATATGCATGTAATGTAAGTTTCCACTATCTCAAACCAGTTCACTATCCCATCTAACTCTATTCACAAAAAAAACATGTATGGAGAGCACTATAGTGCCAGGAAAACAAACTTGTTTTCCTGGCACTATAGGGTTATAAGGTCCCCCCGTTCCTCATGGCCCCCCTCCTGCTGGGCTGAAGGGGTTAAAACCCCTTCAGCAGCTTACCTTAATCCAGTGCTGGGCTCCCTCGGTAGACAGCCACTATAGGCTGGATTAACCCTGCAATGTAAACATAGCAGTTTCTCTGAAACTGCTATGTTTTCAGCTGCAGAGTTAAAACTAGGGGGATCATTGAGCTGAAGTGGTCTGGGCACCTATAGTGGTCCTTTAAAAATATAATAGAAGCTATTGAATGGTAGCTCCTACAAATCCTTGCTGGGATGGTATTCACGGGCTATGCTTAGTGTCCCCACTGGATATATTGGGATGGACAGGATTGGCTTGGATTTTTCAGTCACTTCTGGATATGTGAGAACTCAAAGCCAAAGTTGTAAATCCCCAAGATTGCTAACAAGACATAAAAGATGAACCCAAGGACTTTTAGTCTTCTTTCAGTCTATATAACTATATGATAATGTGCACATATTTTTTTAAAAAAGAACTGTAAACAAAGAAATTAATTCTGAAATGTTATCATTGTTAGAGACTAGCAAGTAAAGCAATCTGCACAAATGTTGAAGTGCTCAGTAGTGATGTCGCAAACATAAAATTTTCCGTTCGCGAATGGCAAACGCGAATTTCGGCTAATGTTCGCGAACGGGCGAACCGCCATAGACTTCAATGGGCAGGCGAATTTTAAAACCCACAGGGACTCTTTCTGGCCACATTAGTGATGGGAAAGTTGTTTCAAGGGGACTAACACCTGGACTGTGGCATGCCGGAGGGGGATCCATGGCAAAACTCCCATGGAAAATTACATAGTTGAGGCAGAGTCTGGTTTTAATCCATAAAGGGCATAAATCACCTAACATTCCTAAATTGTTTGGAATAACGTGCTTTAAAACATCAGGTATGATGTTGTATTGATCAGGTAGTGTAAGGGTTACGCCCGCTTCACAGTGACAGACCAAACTCCCCGTTTAACGCACCGCAAACAACCGCAAACAGTCCATTTGCACAACCACAAACTCCCCATTTGCACAAGGTTGGATACCAAGCTAGCCATGTCCCGTTCCTTGTCCTCACTGATGTCATTGAAGGTCTCTTCCTCCACCCAGCCACGTACAACACCAAGGGTCCCCGAAAGATGACAACAAGCCCTCTGTATTTTTTTTTTTTAAATGTACACTACTGTTACACCAGATATGAGTTGCACTGGTGTGACACTGTGCCCTGGCAGGCCCTGAAACACACACGTGTGAAGGAAACTGACTGCTATTATTTCACAGTCAAATTTCTAGTTTTTTTTTTTAATGTACACCACTGTTACACCAGATATGAGTTGCACTGGTGTGACACTGTGCAATGGCAGACCCTGAAACGCACACGTGTGAAGGAAACTGACTGCTATTATATTACAGTCAAAAAAGTTTTTTTTTTTTTAAATGCAAGCTATTGTGACACCAGATATGAGTGGTGGCACTGGGACCACCTTAAAAATATTGGATATCGCAAAAAATCATGATCACTATATACTTTCTCTTCAAACCTCTAAAACGAACTACTCATCCATCCGATATACCACTTTATCCCACCTAGAACTAGTGCCCAGTTAAAATACTTGACTCTTACTTACCCACACTCAGTCATGCCACACACATTTCACCACTACTCTCACTGAATCCCTCTGACTACGGCTAAATTCATCTTCTACATCAGAACACTACTCCTAAGATTAGGTTGTATCCATATCTCGGGTCTTTCATTTAGAATAGGGGCAGCTTCGGTCTCCTTCAACACTGACACTCCAGTGCATATTATTAAAAGATTGGGCAGATGGAAATCCTCAGTCTACAACCGATATATTCCTCATCCCGAGAAAGAAATGAGGAAAGCTTTTAAAAGTTTGGCTTTGTAAATTTGATGCAATAAGTGTATTTTTCTTTAATACCTTTTCACCCTCTTTGCATGATCCCGATTTCCATATATTACAAATATGTTTCTGAACATATATATTATATTATTCATTCACTCACTCACTCACTCTCTGGGCCGGCCTAAGACATCATGCTGCCTAGGTCCAACGATAAATGACTATGGGGGATAATGTATAATAAACACAGGTTACTGGCTATGGGGGGGATAATGTATAATAAACACAGGTTACTGGTTGTGGTGGGATGATGTATAATTAACACAGGTTACTGGTTGTGGGGGGGATAATGTATAATAAACACAGGTTACTGGCTATGGGAGGATAATGTATAATAAACACAGGTTACTGGCTATGGGGAGGATAATGTATAATAAACACAGGTTACCGGCTATGGGAGGGATAATGTATAATAAACACAGGTTACTGGCTATGGGGGGATAATGTATAATAGACACAGGTTACTGGCTATGGGAGGATAATGTATAATAAACACAGGTTACTGGCTATGGGGAGATAATGTATAATAAACACAGGTTACTGGCTATGGAGGGATAATGTATAATAAACACAGGTTACTGGCTATGGGGGGATAGGGTATAATAAACACAGGTTACTGGCTATGGGGAGGATAATGTCTAATAAACACAGGTTACTGGCTATGGGGGGATAATGTATAATAAACACAGGTTACTGGCTATGGAGAGATAATGTATAACAAACACAGGTTACTGGCTATGGGGGATAATGTATAATAAACACAGGTTACTGGCTATGGGGAGGATAATGTATAATAAACACAGGTTACTGGCTATGGGGGTGATAATGTATAATAAACACAGGTTACTAGCTATGGGGGAGATAATGTATAATAAACACAGGTTACTGGCTATGGGAGGATAATGTATAATAAACACAGGTTACTGGCTATGGGAGGATAATGTAGAATAAACACAGGTTACTGGTTGTGGGGGATAATGTATAATAAATACAGATTACTGGTTGTTGTGGGATAATGTACAATAAACACAGGTTACTGGTTGTGGGGGATAATGTATAATAAACACAGATTACTGGCTATGGGAGGGATAATGTATAATAAACACAGGTTACTGGCTATGGGGGATAATGTATAATAAACACAGGTTACTGGCTATGGGAGGATAATGTATAATAAACACAGGTTACTGACTATGGGGGGATAATGTATAATAAACACAGGTTACTGGCTATGGGAGGATAATGTATAATAAACACAGGTTACTGGCTATGGGGGGGATGATGTATAATAAACACAGGTCTCTGGCTATAGGGGGATAATGTATAATAAACACAAACACAAAAAAAAATAATACAAAAAAAAGAAAAAATGAATGCAGCTTCAGAATTAATCTAAATTGTATGCTGTCTAGGAGGTGGGAGGGTCTGGGAGGGAGGGTCTGCTGCTGATTGGCTGGAATGTGTCTGCTGACTGTGAGGTACAGGGTCAAAGTTTACTCAATGATGACGAATGGGGGGCGGACCGAACATCGCATAAGTTTGCCGTCCGTGGCGAACGCGAACACGTTATGTTCGCCAGGAACTATTCGCCAACTAACCATTCGGGACATCACTAGTGCTCAGTAATGCCGTGCATTAGATCAAATACTCAGTCAGACAAAGTCAAGTGATAGCATGAAAACAAACAGGCAGGCAGAATAATCTCTGGGTGAACAATTAATAAATGATAATAACTGCAATATAATCAGATAACCCACCTCCCCCTTCCCTCCTGAATAAATACCAACTGCTCAAATAGATCTTTGCCATTCATCCATTTTCCATTTTTACACGATACAGAATGCTATAGTTAGTTGATCAACAATATTCCGGACGCAGAGACAAAAAAAAAAAAAAAAAAATCTCCAGCTTTCCCTATTGTTATCACTCACATTTGGATGGACCATTAGAAGACAAATCCTCGTGCTATATTTGCTCAGGGTAAATTCTTAGATCGATGTTATGTTCTTCAGCCTCTGATAGTGAAACCTAGACATAATGCTAAAACCCTCCATTTTGTAGATAATCTAAAGAGTAATAATAATAATTTAGTGTTATATAGTTAATGGGGGATCTCATCAATATAGCAACACTAGCTCAGTGCGCTGGGTATGTTGCTGAGAGTCTCTGAGTGTGATCCCTCATTTGTCTTGTCCTCATAATTCGTACTTTACACTTCCAAATTTTCAGTGTCAATTTTATCCGTCCAGGAGTTCAATGAAAGGTTGACAGTACTAGGGAGGGTAAGCAGGTTCTACGTTAGTACATCAGTCTCAGTTTGTCCCTGTAATCAAGGATGGACATTATTGACACTGAAAAAAGACATCTCACATTTTGGAAATAGTTTAAGATGTGATCCTTCAGTCCTATTATTCATTTTTTTTATATATATTTGTTTCTTTATATCGTCATCTGACATAAAATGAATGTATTTATTAATTTACATAAGGATAAGTTCTTTCTCTGTTTATGCAGAATAAAACTGATAGACAGATAGATAGATAGATAGATAGACGGCAAGAGAGATAGAGAGGTAGATATAGAGATAGACATAAACAACACAATAATAGTGCAAATTATATAGACTGACAATAATTAATCAGTTAGCATTTGCTTAGTGAGCCTTATTTATAGATAATCATAATGATCTATCCAAATTTAATGTCATGAAAAATAGCTTCAAATGTAAAGTACTGAAGAAATAAAACAGTTTATTGTCTGCTACATGCAGAATTAAAATAAATAATAAAGGGAAAAATGTAAAGTATAAAATATATAAGCAGAGGATTGCTAGCCTCTTACTAGATATGGTGTTGAGTTAGACCGGCTTCCACAGTTACTCACTAAAACCGCTTATATAATATCGCTTCACTGTCTAATATTGCTCCACTCACTATTACACATTGCTCTTTGTTGGTGAATTTTGGGGATTACACCAGAGTGTGAAGCACTTTTATGCACATTGTCTTATAAGCCTTTTTTAGCACCCAGATTTCTCTCTTTTATATAGATAGACATACAAAACTTTCTTTGAACTCCATTTGTATAGTAGCTATGTGATCTGTGTGTTTAAATACTACATTATGTCATTTTTATAGTTTTACTGATAGTGGGTGGACATACATGCGGATGGAAAGACAGACTGATTTTGATTAATTTTATTAATTGGTCAGAAGTAATGAAATTTGAATATGGAAAGTAATGATAAAACCAGAACATAAAATCATATTTGTAGTTTCCCCCTGGACAACTTGGGAAGGGGGGGGTGGGGGGTGGCGGGGAGGGGGGGCATGACTGCTGCCCATGAATAAGGGGCTGGATAATAAAATGATACAATGTTGCAAAGTGGTCAGTTTGGTAAGAGGCCGGGGGAGGAGACTCACCAGTCAGCAGAGACAAGGGACAGGAGAATACTGACATTCACGCCCACCCACCCTGTTGGTTGTCTTGTGTCTGGCTTTGTTTTTCTGTTTTGTCACAGCTTGGCGTATCCTTTACAGCGCAAAGAAAAAGGTTAAGATGAAGAGTCGTTTTGGGGAGATGACAGCCCGTATGGGAGCTGATGGCGGAGTGCCGGCTGTTTAGGCTCATGGAAAAAGATTGGCGGAACTGTCTGTTGGGCAACCGCTCAACCGCAGACAGATTTGGATAATGTTACAATTTATACATTTAATAAAGCTGTGGTCATTGCCCTTATCCACTAACAAGGTGTCTGAGGTATTATTGGGGGGCAACGGTGCGGACATGATTATGGGTCAGCAGTCAAGTTTTTTCATCACCCACTTTCTCTCTTTTTTTTCTTTTTGCTTTCCTACAAATACATTTCACTCTAGTTAAGCTCAATGGGATTTTTCTTCAGCAATGGGTTTACTTTCATCTTCATTCAAACTGTTTCTGTTGAGCTGTTGAATGCCAGTTCTTTGGGATTGTGGTGTTCAGAGACAGTAATGTGAATGTAATTTGTGCATTAATATAAAATAAATGTTGTTTCTGTCATAAATGTATTCTTTATTATATCTAAATTAAACAACAGTAAACTCAGCTTCCGAAGTGCAATAATTAGGAAATGCTGAATTCAAAACTCATCTGTAAGGATAAAACTGGCAAAGGTTACCCTTGTTGGAAATTCAACGTCACCTCGTTAAGCATTTTTTAATTAATGTTCCATTTACCATCTCTTGGCAATATGTATACTAAATTAGCTAATCTCAATGCATCTCATTCTAAATACAAACAATACATTTCAACTATACGATCTATGAGTCAGCGGACACTCATAAGAACTGATGGATTTCTGAAGCAGAGTTATTTAACATTATGCAAACCACGTGTATGTGGTAATGTCAGTGTCCATTGAATTGTTATCATTAAATCAATTTAATGCCTTTCATAATGATGTTACAGAATCACCATATATCTAAATTATTTCTTAATTAGATTAAGCATGTCTTTCCTGTATATTAGATGCATACCATTGGGAGTTTTTTTATGTAATACACAGGGGCGGACTGAGCACTCGGGGATATCCGTCATGGACCAAGGGCCCGAGGCACTGGGGCCTGCCCCTGCTGCAGTGCAGTAATGGCTGAGCTGGGGAGTTAAACAATCCCCCCGACCGAGCCTGCACTCAGTAAGGGGCTGCACAGCTTTCCACGGGCCCTTGCTGCTACAAATCTTCTCTTCCATGCAGGGCACATTGAGGGAGCGCTAATGGGCCTTCCCATTAGGCTGCCCCTCAGTGTGCCTGTCTCAGTGTAACACTGTTCAGGGCAGCTCCGTGCGGCTTGTTCTGCAGGAAGTGACATTATCAGTCACAGTGCAGAGTGAGCTGTGCGGAGCTGCCCTGAGCAGAGCTACAGGCAGCATGTCTGGGGCAGTGAGAGACCTCCAGAAGAGGATTTATGGACCACCAGGGAGGTAAGACTTGTGGAGGGGGGATTTCTTTTTTTTTTATCGATTTTCATTTTATTTTTAATTAAATATTTAAATTTTATAATCTCCCCCACTACTGCCCCAGCAAAGCCCTTATATCCCCAAAGCCCCTAAACCTTTACACTAACTACAACTCCTATCATCCCAAGGCAGCCCTTACACCCTCTGCAGTACTTACCCCCACACATGGGCGTAGGAACCGGGGGGGGTTGGGGGTCACATCCCCCCCAGCAAATCATGCGGGGGGACAGGTTATAAAGAAATCCCCACCAGCTCCTCTGGCCGCGGGTGCGTGCGGCTCCATCAGGAAACTGCACGCATTGCAGACCCCTCCACGCAGGAGCGCCAGCCCCCCTCATGCTGCAGCCGCCCGAGCGCTCTGCAGAGAGCCTCAGGCAGCTGCAGCTTTGCCCAGGCCGGGTGCAGCA
Organism: Pelobates fuscus; assembly: GCF_036172605.1. Taxonomy (NCBI): domain Eukaryota; kingdom Metazoa; phylum Chordata; class Amphibia; order Anura; family Pelobatidae; genus Pelobates; species Pelobates fuscus. The sequence continues at coordinate 118,984,032 of NC_086328.1, read as the reverse complement.
TGAGGAGAGGGGCTGACCGGAGGGAAGTGCTCAGCGCTCCCTCATGTCACTCCCTCACTGTAGCGTGGCCGAGCCCTGTATGGTCCGCGGGTACAGGGAGCATCTGTCTCCTGTACCCGGCCGGACTAACAGGAAGTGCACACTGAGTGTGCACTTCCTTTCAGTCCGGCCGGGTACAGGAAACAAAAGCTCCCTGTACCCGCGGACCATACAGGGCTCGGCCACGCTACAACAGAGGTAGGGGAGAAGGGAGGAAGAAATTGAGGGGGGGGAGGAAGAAATTGACAGGGGGGGAAGAAGAAATTGAAGGGGGTGAGAAAGAAATTGACAGGGATGGGGGTGGGAGAAAGAAATTGACAGGGATGGGGGTGGGAGAAAGAAATTGACAGGGATGGGGGGAGAAAGAAATTGACAGGGATGGGGGGAGGAAGAAATTGACAGGGATGGGGGGAGGAAGAAATTGACAGGGATGGGGGGAGGAAGAAATTGACAGGGATGGGGGGAGGAAGAAATTGACAGGGATGGGGGGAGGAAGAAATTGACAGGGATGGGGGGAGGAAGAAATTGACAGGGATGGGGGGAGGAAGAAATTGACAGGGATGGGGGAGGAAGAAATTGACAGGGATGGGGGGAGGAAGAAATTGACAGGGATGGGGGGAGGAAGAAATTGACAGGGATGGGGGGAGGAAGAAATTGACAGGGATGGGGGGAGAAAGAAATTGACAGGGATGGGGGGAGGAAGAAATTGACAGGGATGGGGGGAGGAAGAAATTGACAGGGATGGGGGGAGGGAGGAAGAAATTGACAGGGATGGGGGGAGGGAGGAAGAAATTGACAGGGATGGGGGGAAGGAGGAAGAAATTGACAGGGATGGGGGGAGGAAGAAATTGACAGGGATGGGGGGAGGAAGAAATTGACAGGGATGGGGGGAGGAAGAAATTGACAGGGATGGGGGGAGGAAGACATTGACAGGGATGGGGGGAGGAAGAAATTGACAGGGATGGGGGGAGGAAGAAATTGACAGGGATGGGGGGAGAAAGAAATTGACAGGGATGGGGGGAGGAAGAAATTGACAGGGATGGGGGGAGGAAGAAATTGACAGGGATGGGGGGAGGGAGGAAGAAATTGACAGGGATGGGGGGAAGGAGGAAGAAATTGACAGGGATGGGGGGAGGAAGAAATTGACAGGGATGGGGGGAGGAAGAAATTGACAGGGATGGGGGGAGGAAGAAATTGACAGGGATGGGGGGAGGAAGACATTGACAGGGATGGGGGGAGGAAGAAATTGACAGGGATGGGGGGAGGAAGAAATTGACAGGGATGGGGGGAGGAAGAAATTGACAGGGATGGGGGGAGGAAGAAATTGACAGGGATGGGAGGGAGGAAGAAATTGACAGGGAGGGAGGGTGAGAAAGAAATTGACAGGGAGGGGGGAGAGAAAGAAATTGACAGGGAGGGGAGGAGAGAAAGAAATTGACAGGGAGGTGAATTGACGGGGAGGGAGGGGGAATGAGAGTGGGGAGGGGGAGGGGAGAAGAGAGTGACAACGGGGGGAAGAAGAGAGTGACAACGGGGGGAAGAAGAGAGTGACAACGGGGGAAGAAGAGAGTTACAAGGGAGGGGGGTAGAAGAGAGTGACAAGGAGGGGGGTAGAAGAGAGTGACAAGGGAGGGGGGAGAAGAGAGTGACAAGGGAGGGGGGTAGAAGAGAGTGACAAGGAGGGGGGAGAAGAGAGTGACAAGGGAGGGGGGAGAAGAGAGTGACAAGGGAGGGGGAGAAGAGAGTGACAAGGGATGGGGAGAAGAATGTGACAAGGGAGGGGGGAGAAGAATGTGACAAGGGAGGGAGAGGGCGGAGAAGAGAGTGACAAGGGAGGGAGAGGGGGGAGAAGAGAGGGACAGGGGAGGGGGGAGAGATTGACATCCATTACACACACACACAATCACACACAATGCACCCCTTACACACAAAGACAATGCACCCCTTGCACACAGAAAAACACACAATGCATTACACACAATGAATTAGACACACACACACAAGCAATACAGCCCTTACACACAATGCATCCCTTACACACACAGAAACACACAATGCATTCCTTACACACACTCAATGCACCCCTTACACGCAAACACACTGTATCCCGTACATACACAGAAACACACCTTGCAGCCCTTACACATACAAACACATATTCACACAATGCATTCCTTACACACATATCAGGACATCCCCTACACACTCCACCCCCAGTCAACAATTGGTGGAACATGAAGGTGGACCCTGGGACCCAGACCTTGAGCTTTGTAAAGGGCTCCCAAAAATGGAGCTGCTTCCCATTCTCCCAGAACATTGATTTTTGTGACCACAGTTACAAACAGCCTCCAGAGAGCCTGTTCTACACCAGACCAGTGGAGCCAGACTGCAGCTAGACTGCAGCTAGAGCCCATCATCATCCTCATCTGGTTGTAAGTAGGAAATCTAGTATATTATTTGTGGCACTAATCTCTAATTTACCTCACATTAAAGAAACACTATAGTCCCCAGAACCACTGCAGCTTAATGTAGTGGTTCTGGTGTCTATAGCCTGTTCCTGCAGGCCTTTTAATGTAAACACGGCGGCACTCCAGCACTGGCGTTAGTTAACATGGCAGATCATATGGGTGGGGCATTGCGATGTCACATGGGGGGGGGGGCGTCAAACTTTACTATTGCCTAGGTCGGCAAAAATCCTTGCACCAGCCCTGGCCGGGTGTCACGTGACTACCCGGCGCTCAGTCTGACACTGCGCCTGCCGGACGTCCAGAGTTCCCCCTGCTATGTCAGGTAAAAGGGGGGACAAAGGTAGAAAAATAATTGGAAGGGTTTAGGGGGGCTACTAATATGGATAGAGGGAGGGGTAGGTAGAAAAATAATTTGAAAGGGGTTAGGGGAGTACTAATATGAATGGAAGGGGTAGGGTGGGTTCTAATATGCATGGAAGGGGTTAGGGAGTACTAATATGAATGGAAGGGGTAGGGTGGGTTCTAATATGCATGGAAGGGGTTAGGGGGTACTAATATGCATGGAAGGGTTTAGGGGGTACTAATATGCATGGAAGGGGTAGGGGGGTTAATATGCGTGGAAGGTGTAGGTGGGGTTCTTTTGTGCATGAAAGGAGTAGGGGTGGTTCTAATATTCATGGGAGGGGTAGGGGTGTTTCTAATATTCATGGAAGGGGTAGGTGGGGTTCTAATATAAATGGAAGGGGTAGAGACGGCTAGTAAAATGTATGGAATGCATTTCTGACAGTGTCACTGAATGGCAGTTAGGAAATGTGGTCACCTTAAGTCAGGGGCAGTATTACACAATCTGTATATGTATAAAAAAAATATAAAAAGTAATCTGCAAAGTACAAAATGTTTGTGTCATATGTCGTGCTAAAAATTAACCTAGGAATGTGCATATTTTTTTTTTTAAATAATTTTTAGAATAATGATACAGACATTTTATTTCTTACATTTGTGATGATTCTTTTTTCCTCTCTATATTCAAGGGACACTATAGTCACCAGAACCACAACAGCTAAACGTAGTAGTTCTGGTGTCTATAGCATGTCTTTGCAGGCTTTTTAATGTAAGCACTGCCATTTCGTAAAAAGGCAGTATTTACATTACTGCTGAGGAATACCTCTAGTGGACACTCAGATGGCCACTAGAGGTGCTTCCTAGTTGAGACATGAATGCCGCCCTATGAAGTATCTGCGCATGTGCGGGGAAGCGTTTTATTTCTCCCTGCTCGCACCCTCCTATTTTGGCATTTTGACAAAATAGGGGGCGCGGCATCAGAAGGATCCCGGCGCTGTATCCGGGTAAGTAAAACCCCTTCCCTGTAGTGACCCTTTAATGTTATTATTTAATCATTTATATAGCGACTGCAAATTCCGTAGTGCTGTACAATGGGATAAACAACTCCTAGATTACGGAATAAGAATATACCCGGCGAGTAAAAATGCTATCCCCCCCAGATTTTTTGGGGTTCCTACGCTCATTCTCCCACACCCTCTGCAGCTCATACCCCTGCACTCCCCTGCAGCCTTAACCCCTGCTTCCTCTGCAGCCCCTACCCCCACTACTCCCTCTGCAGCCCCTACCATGCTGCTCTCCCCTGCAGCCCCTACCCCCTGCTCTCTCCAGCATGCCTCTACCCTCGTGCAGCCCCTACCCCCTGCACCCTGTGGAGTCTCTACCCTCCCTCTGCAGCCTGTACCTCCTGCAGCCCCTACCCCCCTGTAGCTCCTACACCCTTGGAGCCCCTACTCCCTTGCTTCCTCTGCAGCCCCTACCCCCTTGCTCCCTCTGCAGTCCCTACCCCCCTGCTCCCTCTCCAGTCCCAGGCCCCCTGCTCCCTCTGTCGTCCATGCACCCTCTGCAGCACCTAACCTCCTGCACACACTTCAGCTCCTCCCACCTGCATCTTCTACAGCCATGGCGCCCACTACAGCCCCTGCCCCTTAAGCACCCACTACAGCCCCTATTTTCATCTGCACCCACTATAGCCTGTCCCTCGTCTGCACCCCCTACAGTCTTTATTCCCCCAGCACCCTGGACAAACCCTTCCCCCTGTCACCGTCTACAGTCCGTCCCTTCTACACCCTCTGCAGCCCCTTCCCCCCTGCACTCTCTACAGCCCCTTCCTCCCGGCACCCGCTGCAGTCCCTACCCCTTTGCACGCACAAGCATAAAGGGACACTATAGTTACCAGGACAATGTAGTTGTTCTGGTGAGTATAGTCTGCCCTGCATGGTTTTTGCTGTAAAAAGGCAGTGTTTACATTGCTGCCTAGGAACACCTAGCTGCTTACTGTGTCAGTGTTGCAAAATGTGCAGCACTGACATTAAGCATCTCAACGCTCTGCATGGAGATGCTGAACGCTTATCATAGAGAAGCACTGATTAAATGCATCTCTATGGGGAGACGATGATTGGTGCAGCGTAGGGTTTTGCCGCGTGTGCATAATCGCCTTCCAGTGCGTTCCTATGGTAAAGCATTGGATTGGCTGAGATCATATAAATTGATTAACTCTGCCAAGGAGGCGGAGCAGGGGCGTTGCAGCCACAAGTTTGGTCTGCGCTGGAAAAAAGGTAAGTAAATCACCTTTTTAATGGGGGCCTATAAACCTATAGTGTCTGGAATAAACGTTTGTATTCCTGACACTATAGTGTTGCTTTAAGGTGGCTCGTAACATTTAACACTTGGTTTGTAATTTAAGACGCACAATTTGGAGGCCTGCATACCTCATACAAACACATTGCTAAAATTCACTAATACCCCCTTACACATATTGCCATGCTACACAAACACACATGAAATAAATACAACCGTATTTACAAAACCAAAAACATGTATTCAGATATACTCCGAATTCACATATCCTGACACTACATACAAAGACACATATATTCACTTACACTAGCGCTCACAGTGAATATACACACAGAAACCCACATTCACTTTACATGTACATACAATCAAATACACGGTACACCTACACCAGCATATATATTGGTCTGCGGGGGGCCCAGGTGCTAAGTTTGCCGGGTGCCCAGGCCACTGTCAGTCCGTCCCTGCTTAAAGGGACACTTTAGTCACTTAACCCCTTAAGGATCAAACTTCTGGAATAAAAGGGAATCATTACATGTCACACATGTCATGTGTCCTTAAGGGGTTAAACAACTTAATGAGGCAGTTTTGGTGATAGCGCACTTGCTGTCTCACTGCTCAATTCTCTGCCATTTAGGAGTTAAATCCCTATGTTTATACAGCCCTAGTCACACCTCCGTGCATGTGACTTACCAAGCCTTCCCAAATACTTCCTGTAAAGAGTCATCTAATGTTTACACATCCTTTATTGCAAATTCTGTTTAATTTAGAATTTCTTATCTATTGCTCTGTAGATTCTGCAGGAGCTTCCTGCATGTAAATAAAGTTCAATTTACAGAGCTGGAGATAAAAAAAAAATAAAGTAAGTTACATCTGATTGAAAATGAAACTATATAACATGCTAATACACTAAAGCAGACTGTGTCACTGACTGTCAAGAGAGGTGTGACTACGTCTGCATAAACAGAAACACAAGTGATTTAACCCCTTAAGGACAGAGCTTCAGAAGCTTGACTTACGCTTAATGACACAAGCAATTTTTGCATTTTCTTGCTGTTTGCGTTCAACTGCAATTTGCATCTCTCTCATTTATTGCACCGACACATATTATATACTGTTTTTTAAAGGACAGAAAGGGCTTTAATTTGATATAACATATAAATATATAAATGCTTACTTATTATAAAAAAAATACAGAAAAATGCAAAAAAAATGAAAAATATTGTTTTTTTTTACAGTTTTTGCAATCATAATGTGTGCATAATTAGTGCAGGTTAAGGAAAGTAATTAAAAATAAATTCATTTATTTGTTCTGATTTACAGAATATATAATGTGTCTGGGATTTTAAGTTTTTTTTGGTAGTTACAGGTCACAAAGCACAAGGAGTAAAATAAAATTTTAATATGGAGCGATTTTAGAATTTGGTATGTTTGTCTTGTAAGCCTAATAGCCATAAAATAAAACAAAATTGCCACACAAAAGTATATATTTATATAAAGTAGACATCACAGGCTATTTACCTAAGGTTGTTTTGACACTTTCTACGTAGCCATTTTACCGCCAACCTCTGCTAAATATTGGAGTAAAATTCTGTTTTTGGGGGGTTTTCGCACACAAACGTATAACAAAGAACTTCTCATGTGTATTTTGTAAAGTTGTTGTGTGCTATTCCTGTACAAAGTTTTATTATGTGTTCAGTTACTTCTGCTGAGTACAACGGTACCCCCATTGTATGTCTTTGGCACTATTTTGTGAAGCTACAGTGCCATATAGGAGACCTGTCCTTTTCAGTATTCACAGTAGAATTTTGAGAGACGGATATAATGAGCCTATGCTTCCATTTGGGGTATTATAACAGTTTGACTGTTCAAAAACCCCCACAAAGGCCTACCATTTGTAAAAGTAGACACTCCAGGGTATCTCATAAGGTGCATATTGTGCCTTAACATGCCCCCATTTTTTTACCATTACATGCCAAAGTATGTGGTAAAAAATAATTGTGTGCATTTTTTACATACGGATTGCATTTTTGCTGGGCATTTTGTATATTTCATATGTGCCACTAAGTTCAAACCCCCCAAATTATGCTCAGCTAAGTCTTCTGAGTAAAAGGACACCCCCATTGTATGTCTATGGCACTATTTCGTGAAGCTACAGTGCCATACAGGAGACCTGTCCTTTTCAGTATTCACAGTTGAATTTTGAGAGACGGATTTAATGAGCCTATGCTTCCATTTGGGGTATTATAACAGTTTGACTGTTCAAAAACCCCCACAAAGGCCTACCATTTGTAAAAGTAGACACTCCAGGGTATCTCATAAGGTGCATATTGTGCCTTAACATGCCCCCATTTTTTTACCATTACATGCCAAAGTATGTGGTAAAAAATAATTTTGTGCATTTTTTACATACGGATTGCATTTTTGCTGGGCATTTTGTATATTTCATATGTGCCACTAAGTTCAAACCCCCCAAATTATGCTCAGCTAAGTCTTCTGAGTAAAAGGACACCCCCATTGTATGTCTATGGCACTATTTCGTGAAGCTACAGTGCCATACAGGAGACCTGTCCTTTTCAGTATTCACAGTTGAATTTTGAGAGACGGATTTAATGAGCCTATGCTTCCATTTGGGGTATTATAACAGTTTCACTGTTCAAAAAAAACCCACAAAGGCCTACCATTTGTAAAAGTAGACACTCCAGGGTATATCATAAGGTGCATATTGTGCCTTAGCATGCCCCCATTTATTCACCAATATATGCCAAAGTATGTGGTAAAAAATAATTTTGTGCATTTTTTGACATACGGATTGCATTTTTGCTGGGCATTTTGTATATTTCATATGTGCCACTAAGTTCAAAACCTTCAAATTATGCTCAGCTAAGTCTTCTGAGTAAAAAGACATCCCCAATGAATGTCTTTGGCACTATTTTGTGAAGCTACAGTGGCATATTGGAGACCAAGCCATATCAGTTTTTACAGAACTTTGAATTTTGACGCTGGACCTATGTGCAATTTCCAAGCATCTTCGTAAGTTTTAAATTCAAACTACCCCACAAAGGCCTACCATTTCTTAAAGTAGACACCCCAGGGTATTTCAAAAGGCATATTTTGAACCTTAGCGTGGGATAATTTTTCCGCTAGCTTGTACCAGGTGTAGTGGTAATAAGCGTTTTTTCTGCCTTTTTGACACACAAAGTGAGTTTGCACAGTATATTTTGCAAACCTTATGTGTACCACCACTCTATAATACTTTATATGTTGCTCAGCTATGTCGGCTGAGTACAAAAATACCCCCGTATGTACCTTTGCCAGGTATATGTGGACATCGGAGGGGCACATTTGGGACACAGCCATTCCATTTTTTTTCAAACTTTACATTTTTACGCTGTGCCCATGTCCCATTTTAGAGTATTTTACCAGGCTATATAATCCAAATACTCCATAAAGCCATACCATTTCTTAAAGAAGACATCCCAGGGTATTTCAAAAGGCATATTTTGAAAATTAGTGTGGGATAATTTTTCCGCTAGCTTGTAACAGGTGTAGTGGTAATAAGCGTTTTTTCTGCCTTTTTGACACACAAAGTGAGTTTGCACAGTATATTTTGCAAACATTTTGTGTACCACCACTCTATAATACTTTATATGTTGCTCAGCTATGTCGGCTGAGTACAAAAATACCCCCGTATGTACCTTTGCCAGGTATATGTGGACATTGGAGGGGCACATTTGGGACACAGCCATTCCATTTTTTTCAAACTTTAAATTTTTACGCTGTGCCCATGTCCCATTTTAGAGTATTTTACCAGGCTATATAATCCAAATACCCCATAAAGCCATACCATTTCTTAAAGAAGACATCCCAGGGTATTTCAAAAGGCATATTTTGAACCTTAGCGTGGGATCATTTTTCCGCTAGCTTGTACCAGGTGTAGTGGTAATGAGCGTTATTAAATGTATTTTTTTACTTTTTAAAACTTTTTTTACTTTTTAAAACTATTTTTTAAACTTTTGTTTTGCTTATTCATTTTTTTAAAGTTTCCTAAACTTTCGTAAAACTTTTTTTTACAGATTTAACATTTTTCTAAGCTTTTTCTTTTACCGTTAACCCCTAACTAGCAGTAAGCAGCACTAACAGTAAATTCCCCATTTTCCCATAACTCCCACCCACCCCAGCTAGCAAAATATTTAATTATACAATATTTAAATTAGTTAATTAAATTAATTTAACCCCTGAGGGTTAAAAAATAAATAAAAGTTAATCGTCAGGGGTTAAAAAAAAATTAGATCACAGTATAATACTGTGATCTGTATTTTGATCACTGTAGGCAGTGATAGACTGGCAGGCAAGGGGTTAATTTTTATTTGGACTGGGTAAAGGGTTTTTTTTTTTATTTTTTACTTAAACGTTATTAAAACTTTTTTTTTACTTAATTTTTTTACTTTTTAAAGCTTATTTTAAAACTTTTTTTAACGTTAACCCCTAGTTAGCCTAACACTAAATCCCCCAATTCCCCACTAACTTCCACCCTCCCCAGCTAGCTAAATTTATAATTTTAAAATATTTAAATTAATTAATAAAATAAATTTAACCCCTAAAGGTTAAAAAAAAAAAGAATTAACCCTCAGGGGTTAAAAAAAAAAAATCAGATCATATTAAAATGTAATCCCTGCCAATTGATCACTGTAGTCAGTGATCAATTGGCAGGGAAGGGGTTAATTTTTTATTAATATGGGTAAAGGGGGGGTGGGATTTTAATTTAACTTTTTTTTTTAACACCAGGGGGCAGGATCACTGCAGATCCGGCTCCCTGCACTTCACACTGAACCCGGAAGTGCAGGGAGGCGGAGGTGAGTATAGAGAGCACATGTGCCCGCTCTGGCATGCTGTCAGAGCGGGCACATGTACTCTGACAGCCCGATCCGGTGCTCCCGGTCTGCCTCTAATGCAGAGGCAGACCGGAGCACCATTAACCCCACGATCGCCGCGATTGCGGCGATCTGGGGTTAATTTTACCGCGTGACGGACGAGGTCCGTCACCCGTCGTTAAGGGCATCCCCAGGATGACGGACCTCGTCCGTCACCCGTCGTGAAGGGGTTAACTACTAAATGGCAGAGAATTGAGCAGTGAGAATGCAGGGACTTGATCTATACACCAATACTGCTTCATTAAGCTAATTAAAGTTGTTTTGTGACTGCAGTTTCCCTTGTATTTGATTGTAAAATTACTCTAATTTAACTTTTTTTTCTTTTTTGCTTTTACCCCTTATCTAACGTTATTCATAAATGTATTATTTAAAATAAATGGTCACTGTAAGGACACTGAGCTAAAACAGACAATGCAAGTCTTACATTGAGATTATTGTACTGAGGAAAATATTAAAGAAATAGTTTGTAGCAAATAAATATGGAAAAAATATGCCCAATATAAACCTCTGAATGTGATCATAACACAGATTGCTTGCCTAACCTTTGCACTGCAGAACCTTTTATAAATAAGTGTTTAGAGAGAACATTGACAGTCACATTTGATTTATTAGTCTATTCTACGACTGAATGACATATGTATAGATCTAATTTTCATTTACACATTCGTTTTCTTGCCTTGGGTAAAATAATTAAGAAAACTCCAAAATAACTTTCAGACAAATTTACTTGTGATCGACAGGTACCGGGAAGTAGAAAAGAAAGAGTTACCCAAAGGGACAAAACATCGGACTGACTGTTTGTTAGGCTGCCATACAGAGAGTGTACAAGATCAATACTTTAATCAGTCAGTTTGTTTTTAATTTCTGCTTCACAGCCCGGTCCCGATGTATCTGCGCTTCAAATGTCCACATTAATGTCAAACCCAGGTCATTTGAAGTCAGGGAGAATGAAACACACATAATCTGGTAGTTTGGAGGAGAAACTTAATGAACGTAAACAGAAGGAAGTGCTTGCGTTTCCTTTTTTGGGGGGATTACACACGCCCATGTTCTTTCTACAGTTTTAAGACATTGTGACTTGAAAACCAGTATATTTCTGGAATCACTCTGTCTTTGGGTTGGTAAGAGCATGTAGAGAATCATTGTTTCCCGTGTGAAATAAAAATGCTTTAACATTAAAAATGTCCTTCTTCAAGAAGAGGCATTTGACACCTGAATTATTGAGAAATGTGTTCCTATGGACACTTTGAATATGTGCGCGGCACTTGCCGCGCATGCGCAATCGGCTCCAGTGACGTCGGACGGGGAGCTGACATCGGCGGGGGAGGAAAGGTCACCAGCGCCGAGGGAGTCCGGTGCTGGATTTAGGTAAGTGGCTGAAGGGGTTTTAACCCTGTTTTAACCCCTTCAGCGCCATGGGAGGGGGACCCTAAGGGTGGGGGGCACCCTCAGGGCACTATAGTGTCAGGAAAACAGCTTTGTTTTCCTGACACTATAGTGATCCTTTAAGTAAAAGTGTCTATTACAAATGACAAGGAAAATTGAAAGTGCCCACCACCACACTAAGAGGGGATTGTTTTTCGTGTCACTAGGGTATGTATACAATTTTTCCTTTTTTGTTGAAGATAGTTTTTTACCCTTCTGGTGCATATAATTTTAATCAGTGGCTCATGATCAGGGAAGGTAGTTATAGTCCAATTCTGTAAATTAGGTCAAAGGTAAGGACAGAAGAGCAGGATTAAGATCCAGGAAAAATTTATGTTTTTTCACCAATTTATTTTTGGCATCCTTAGGTCAAAACAACAGTGGATCTTGTTCAATATAAGGCTCTTGGTCAAGGAAGGACATGCAGTTTAGCTTTGTAGGGTAAATCAAAGGTTAGGACAAGTTGAGCACGATTCCCCTCAGTGTTTACAAAAAAAATATATTTCTGAGATATTAACCCAGATAACCCAAACAGATCATTCTGTCTTGTCTTAGCAAACTTAATTTAGTTTATTATATATTTCCCTTTTATTTCCAGCTTTGAAATGTAAGTATGGTTATCGATGTGTGACTATAACACAACTATGTATAAAGTGTTAAGATTAAATGATTCCAATTTTAATTGATTTCTGTTCTGTTTTTTAATTGTAAATTGCTTTCTAATTGTTTCAAATTTCAATGCAATAATGAATTGTCTTTCTGATAGATGAGTAATTACATTTATTTTGTGTTCGTAAATATTGCAAATAGCTTTTTAAAGAATGAAATAATATATTTATTTACTATTTTGTTTTCTAAATGTGGAGTTTGTTTTCTTTTCATTTCTAATCACTTCACCTACAAATAATCCCATATTGCCATTAGATAATATTATATTCTCATATCCATTTGGGTTACGTTAGAATTTGGTAATCACACAGTAACTCGTGTATGTGTGATTTATAGGCCCCCCCGGGCAAATAGAAGAGTTATATAATCTACTAGTTAAGGAAATAGCTAAAATGACAATGAAGGGGGAAGTTATAATGGGATTTAATCTTCCTGATGTTAACTGGAAAACCAAAATAGCTGCTTGTGCCAGGAGCACACATATTCTAAACTCCCTACTGGGATTGTCTCTAAAACAATTCTTTAAGGAGCCAACTTGTAAAGAGGCCATACTAGATTTAGTGTTAACAAATGGAGATTTGGTATCACATATTACTGTAGGTGAAAGTTTAGGATCCAGTGATCATCAGTCAGTGTGGTTTAATATAAGAACAGTGACTGAGTCACACCACACAAAAACAAAAGTTTTAGACTTTAGAAAAACAGACTTTTCTAAAATTAGAATATGTGTAAAGGGGTCATTATCAGACTGGAGCAGTTTAAATGGAATCCAAGAGAAATGGAATTATTTAAAAGTTGCACTGCTGAAGTCAACAGAAAATTGCATTAGGATTGTCAGTAAAAGCAAAAAATAAAAAATAAGAAACCAATGTGGTAATCCACAGATGTGGCCAAAATAGTAAAAAACTAAAAGTTAGCATTTAGTAATTATGAAAAAAAAAAACAGAGTGAGGAAGATAGACAGATCTATAAGATTAGGCAGAAAGAGGTTATAAGAGTTATACGAGCTTCCAAATCACACACAGAAGAGAAAATATCACAGTCAGTAAAAAGGGGACAACACATGTTTTATATAAATAAATGAGAAAATTAAAGTAAAACAAGGATTAGTTAGATTGAAAACAAAAAAAGGAATGTATGTAGAAGAGGATAAAGGTCTAGCTGACTGCCTCAACGAATATATTTGTTCAGTGTTTACAGATGAAAATGAAGGAAAGGGGCCTCAGTTAGGAAAAAGGACAAATGAGTAATTTGTTACATGTGAGTTTACAGAAGAAGAGGTTCTATTTCAACTGTCAAAAGTAAAGACAAATAAGTCAATGGGACCTGATGGAATACACCCAAAGTTATTAAACTTTGGCAACACCATTAATTGATTTATTTAACCAATCATTGTTAAAAGGAGTAGTCCCAGAAGATTGGAAGTTAGCAAATGCTGTGCTCATTCACAAGAAAGGTAGTAGGGAGAAGTCGGGCAACTATAAACCAGTAAACCTTACTTCAGTAGTGGGGAAAGTAATGGAAACCATGTTAAAGGATAAGATTGTTGATCAAAAAAATCACATGGATTTCAAGATCAGAGACTACATGGGTTTACTTCAGGGAGATCATACCAAAGTAATCTTATTGATTTTTTTGATTGGGTAACTAAAATAATTTATCAGGGTGGTGCAGTAGACATTGCTTACATAGATTTTGGTAAGGCTTTTGACACATAGAAGGCATATCAATAAACTGCAATCTTTAAGTTTGGATTTCAGTATTGTTGAATGGGCAAGGCAGTGGCTGAGTGACAGGCAACATAGGGTTGTAGTCAATGGAGTATATGCAAGCATGGACTTGTCACCAGTGGGGTACCTCAGGGAATCTGTACTTGGACACATTCTCTTTAATATTTTTATTAGCGATATTGTAGAAGGTCTTGATGGTAAGGTATTTCCTTTTGCTGATGAAACTAAGATGTGTAACAGGGTTTATGTTCCAGGAGGGATAAGCCAAATGGCAAATTATTTAGGTTAACTAGAAAAATGATCAGAGTTGTGGCAGCTGACATTTAATGTGGATAAGTGCAAGATAATGCATCTTGGACGTAAAAACCAAAGGGCAGAGTACAGAATATTTGAGAGTCCTAACCTCAACATCTGAGGAAAGGGATTTAGGGGTAATTATTTAGGATGACTTAAAGTTAGGCAGACAATGTAATAGAGCAGCAGGAAATGCTAGCAGAATGCTTGGTTGTATAGGGAGAGGTATTAGCAGTAGAAAGAGGGAAGTGCTCATGCCATTGTACAGAACACTGGTGAGACTTCATTTTGAGTATTGTTAACAGTAATGGAGACCATATCTCCAGAAATATATTCAAAGAAGGGCTACTAAACTGGTATATGGATTGCAGGATAAAATTTACAAGCAAAAGTTAAAGGGTCTTGGAGGAAGGACGAGACAGAGGGATATGATAGAAACATTTAAATACATAAAGGAAATCAACACAGTAAAGGAGGAGACTATGTTTAAAAGAAGAAAAACTACCACAACAAGAGGACATAGTCTTAAATTAGAGGAGCAAATGTTTAAAAACAATATCAGGAAGTATTACTTTGCTGAGAGGGTAGTGAATGCATGGGATAGCCTTCCAGCTGAAGTGGTAGAGGTTAACACATTGTAGCAGTTAAAGCATGCGTTGGACAGGCATAATACTATCCTAGCTATAAGTTAAGGCCAGGGACTAATGAAAGTATTTAGAAAATTGGGCAGACTAGATGGGCCAAATGGTTCTTATCTGCCGGCACATTCCATGTTTCTATGTTTATGGAAATTTTCGATGTGTGATTCTGAGCCTCTCGGTTTTTACTTTAATCTTGTATTTACAGGATAAATAGGTAGGTAGATTCTTAGGGTATATGAGAAGATGCTCAGTATATCAAAGTGAATGTGACATATTCTAAAGATCTCATAATAGATGGACAGATTTTCATGATCCCAGGGAAGATTGTGGTTGGCCCTTTCTTAGGATAATATACACACAAACAAGCACATCCCAAAAAATGAAAGCTGCTCAACACACCAGTGAGGTATCCCCTTCACCTTCACAAATACAATAATATAATATGACAAAAATAGGTGGAGCAGTGTATAGCAAATATAAATACTTCCCTCTCTTCAATATTACAGCCAAAACAATGAAACTGAAACAGAAACAGAGGGAGATACAATAGTGTAAATCTGATAAAATGGAGATAGGTCACTGTATCTTTAAATAGCACACTCACAAAAGTAGAGCCATAAGATAACCTGGCTCTGGTCTGGATAGCAATAGGATCCTTAATGGAGATCCAAATCCCACTCCAGCAGATGAGAAGGATAAAACAGGAACAATAAATGCTTCTAAAAAAATTAATTTATTCCAGAAATAAAAGAACAGCATAAAACAGAGTCCATATAGTCACCAAAGTCACCAAGACGCGTTTCGCCTAATAGGCTTCCTCAGTTGGTGAATACTTGATATGTGCAGTCTCTTTCCTCTTTAATACGTTTAATTTTGGCGCCTTTTTCATCCGTGGAACGCACAAATTCATCAGTGGAACGCATCACTTCCGGCTCGGTGTTCGCTTCCTGTATTGTCCGATCACGTGATCGGGCTGCTTGATGCTTCCTGTATTGTCCGGTCACGTGATTAAGCTCTTAGACGCTTGTGGAACGCACATGCGTTCCACTCCTCCCCACATCCGCCTCATACTCCAGAAAACGGGCGGACATGGCGGCCGTGGAACGCACCTGCGTTCCACCCACGAAAATTTAAAGGGGAACTTCCCTTAAAACGAAATGACAAATTATAGAAACTGACTGCAAAAAAACATAATAGAAATATATTAAACTCTCATATTAGATAAAAATCACACAAAGAGATCAATAAGAACAGTATCACAATATTAATAAGTAACAAGAAAAGTGTATAGTAATAAAACTTTGAGTGTAAAAAGGGTAATATATAGATAAAGTGCCAATATGCAATATTAATATATTAAGAGACTTTTAGATAGTAGAAAATTAATATGTACCACAAGCATATATGAAAAAAATGCTATATATAAAGAATGCCACACATATGTTTAACACATTACAAATGATGTCACAAAAAATGGCATAATTCAAAGTCTTGATTCAGGCCGTTTGGAATAAGTGTATTAAAATGATATATGCATCGCATTTCTTCTTCACCAATTCTTTTGCTGAAATCTCCTCCCCTCCAATTTTTTGAGACTAATTTGATAGCGCAAAACATTAAACCTTTTGGGTTACTACCTTTCTTAGGATAAGCCTAAAGCAAAAGTACCCTTTCCACATCAAATATATAAATTTCAGTCTGATTTGGATACATTTAATTGGCTGAGAGATTCATTTGAGGCTTTTAGCCAATCAACTCTGTTCATAGACAGGCAGAATTGATGTCACAAATGTGGCAGTAGGAACGTACCCAGGTAAATGTCAACCGTTAAAAAAAAATCCACTAGAGTAGGCTTTAAAAAAAGTTTTTTTCTAATAGAATAGTGACACAAAAGTCTGAAAGTGGAGCAATCACTATGGACACCGATGGAATGTTCCTTCTAAATTGATCATTTTCTATGGTAATTGCTGCTCTTATAGAGCTTTTTCCAACTTTTCTATTAGATATACTTTTAATAAAACCCCTGTGTCTCTTTCACTATCTCTCTTATACTCTGCTAGATATTGTATTCTGTTCTCTCTCACTGTCTGATCCTCACAGTCAGTCTCTTTCCATGTGTGAAATGTCTTCATCACCTCTCACTTTATGTATTTGGTGTCAGTGCCTTAACTCTTTTTACCTCTTTCTCTTCTTGTCTCTACTTGTCTGTCTTGCTCTCTTTCTACTCTCATCCTGTCACTCAGTGTCACCGTATTCATAATATATCAATATCGCTAAGTTTTCTCAGCTTCTTATTTTATTATTATTGCCATCTGGGAATCCAGCATCCAAGAAGAAGATTAAACAAACAGTCCAGTAGTGTAAAGTAAACCAAAGAGAATTCTGCAATATTCGTAAAGCATAATATTATAAATACTCAATGCATTACTTCTTGGAATTGTGTGAGAATCCTACAAAAAAAATATAGAAATATGAATAAAAAAGGAGATTTATTGAGTTTTCATATGATATACCAGCATTTTGGACATATAATATACTTGCGTCTCTCACGTCTTTGATTATATTTTTTTCTTTTTAATTAACAATTTATAAAAGTTTTCTGATTCTGAGCACAGAACCTGTCATTTATTTATGATCTGATGCTCAATAGTTCAATATGCAAGATGATCAGTAATTAGGGATTTAAAAGCTTTGCATTGGGTAACAAACAAAATGAAATGGATTCGATTAAAGAATGTCACAGTGAAAATGGAGAGCTAAAATTATAACAATGCTCCAATAGTGAATTAGAGTGTAGAGTCATATCAGAGACTCCATAATTGCATGTTTCAGAGATCAAGGCAGCTCAAAACCTTCCTGACACTGGAGAGGCTACTAAGAAAAAAAAAAAGTTAATTACGCTCTATCCCAAATCCCTGTGCACATTTAAATAGCTGGAGGATTTTAGTACCACTCCAATGGCCATTAAAGTGTAAGCTCAGATGCCACGTCAAAGCAAAGCCTCTTAGGTGAGCAAAGGAACTAACAATTCACCTTGCTGCTTTCAGCTTGAAGGTAAAATCTCCAACGGGATAGAGAGGGGTGTTTTTCTAAACTCCTACACACTTGACATGGCAGGTGGGCTTACACTACAAAGGCCATTGGAGTGAAACCTCCAGTTATTCAAATGTGGAGGTAAAAACCTCAGCTTATTCATCTGATAGAAGAAAATATACAAATTGACAATCACAATCCTTAAACAGCGGAACAGTGTAGATGTAAAATTAAATGAAAATTAGAATCAGACTTCCCTTATGCAGAGATTGCAACCCTGAAGACTTCCTCAATCTTCAAGCATAAATATAAAAATCGGGGTGGATCTGCTAGGGAGAATGAGAAGAAAGGCACAACACAGTGCCTATATATTTGGTGATATCAATGAATTTCTCCTGCTGCTGTGTAGCTCCAATAGCATTGGACCATAGATGTTGGAAAAAGAAAATGCAAAAATATAGTGCAAACACCAGTTGCAAACCAACAATACAAAAAGTGCAAAAGTCTTTGCACTTTGCACTTTATTGTATTGTTGGTTTGCACATCTTTTTGTCCATGCTGGGATGAAACGCGTAGGACTGGTGGACTACCACATTTGCAGTTTTTAACTTATATGTAAGTGATTAAAATTATCTTTGCACTTTATTGGTATTTGCACTATATTTTAGCATTTTCTTTTTCAAACATCTATGGTCCACTGCTATGGAAGCTACACAGCAACAGGAGAAACTCATCCCTTGCTGGGATGAAACGCGTAGGACTGGTGGACTACCACATTTGCAGTTTTTAACTTATATGTAAGTGATTAAAATTATCTTTGCACGTTATTGGTATTTGCACTATATTTTAGCATTTTCTTTTCCCAACATCTATGGTCCACTGCTATGGAAGCTACACAGCAACAGGAGAAACTCATTGATATCACCAAATATATTATGAAAGCTTGAACTTGGCATTTAAAGTGTGAGTGGCCAATTGTATCGAACACTAAATTTAAAATCAACACAGTTATGCACTATGTTGTGCCTTTCTTCTCATTCTCCCTAGTAGATCCACCCCTATTATTTTTTTTATATTTTTTATTTCTGAGAGAAGAGACATATGCAAAACAACCTTCCCCCAATGTTTCTGCATAAAGTCTACTGGCATAAAGTTTATTGAAATGTTATGCTCAACTCAAGGTAAGGAAAAAAATATTAAGATAAGGGGAAAAAAAAACTAAATATTGTGATTGACAGCTTAGAATGGAACGCATCTTTCTTCAGGGTCACTAAATATATACATGAATTGTCACTCATAGCAATGCATTTTAAATGTATCAATAGGTGGTACCAAGTTCCAGAGCAAATAGTTAAAATATTGGAGAATTATGATAAAACCTGCTGGCATTTATACCAACATATGGTGGAGATGTAATCAAGTTAAGTCCTTATGGAACTGGGTAGCAGAATTTTTAGTAAATAGTAATGACTCGATAATCATCTTTCTACTATCGAAAGCGAATATCTTTATAGAATGAAGACTGCAGGATGTCAAGTCTCCTGGTTCCAATTCATCCTCCGACATAAAGGGCTCTTATTATTACCGGGACAGAGGATTAAGCCTCTTCTGGTTCCAATAATTATTGCCCTTCACCTCATAGCCTAGTGGATGGAGATGAGGTCAGAGTCACTTGTTGAATCTTGTTCAACCTTATTTTTTTTATTTGATAATTGATTGAGATTAGAGAGATATAACCAGCTTTTTCAGTATGAGGGAACCAGTTAACTCTCTTAAATAACATGCCATTTGCTCACCGATCCCACCATGGATAGGTTAGTTAATGTGTTTTAAGTTTACTTTCCATGTCAAAGAAAAGACCAATGCATCTCAAAGTTCTCCAATGCTGCCATAAAATAGTTTATTTTACAGGAGCTCCTTAGTGAGTTGGTATACCTGGTCTTATTAGGCACATGGTATACACCATAGACCTGCCTATTTTTAGGCAAACAAAGCTTATGTTTCAGTGAGATATACTTTATTTTGATATTTTGCTCATTAGTAATTACAATTTTTAAAGTAACTTTGCTGTAAAAACTATTTTTAAACCATTGGATTCTAGTAAATCAGCTTCCAAGCATTTATAAAAAATTTTAAGATTAACCTAGAAATATGTAATTGGGTACTTGAACTCTATATAAATAAGACAAAACAAAGAGTACTTGCCATTAACTAAAAAGCAATGTGCAGAAACCCTGAGAAAATACAACTAAGCTCAACTCTGTATAAAACAGCAAACAATTGGATAAATACAGCTGTAGATCTACAAATAAAATAAGGAAACAAAGGGGGGCGGAGCCTGACCGCGAGTGAGAGCAGTCGCCATCTCACGGAGCTCCGTAGGTCCAAGCCGAAAATAGCTTGAATTTGAGGGATTAAACCCATCGCCCTACCTGCAATAGGCTGTTAACCTACGGAGTGTGAGAACCGGAGACAATCTATGCCTTTCATCCAGCCGGCGAGAGGCAAGCGGCAGAAACGCAAACCCGGGGCCTACACGCACTCACGGAGCCCGACCTGGTCAGACCTGCTGGATTGCTGGCAGCCTCACGGGGACCCGGAGGCTGAGGACTTCGCTGACACCCTCCAACTACCCTTCACACAGATGGGCAGACGATCACAGAAGGCCCCCCTGGAGCCACAACCAGGTTCCAGGGACATAGGGGCCTTACTGCAGCGAAACCAGGTAGCTAAGATGGCGGACAAGGCAGATCACAGACCAGTAATCTCTCCTGCAGAGTCTGCTCGCCCAGACCCACTACCAGAGCAGGTACCGGGCACAGCTGTGAATGTGGATGGATCGGCGCCGGTCACTCAGCGGGATTTCCACAACCTAGTACAGGAGATCAAGTCCCTCCTGGCGGCAGACGTGGCAAGTATTAAGGCAGACATACAGGCGGTGGACACTAGGGTGAAGGCCTCGGAAGAGGATATAGTCACACTTAAGCAGGGACTCTCAGACCTCCAAGCCACAGTCTTGACCATGCAAACGCATCAACAAGCACTCTCACTTCATTACACAGCCCTAGACGACAGGTCTCGGCGAAACCACCTGAAAATTAGAGGGATTCCTGACACAATCACGCCGGACGAACTACCTCATTATATGAGGCGCCTGGTGGCCTCCATACTGCCCCAGGCCCAAGCCAAGAAATTCTCTATAGACGGGATATACCGCCTACCGGCGGCAGGTGGCGCTACCTCTACATTGATGAGGGATGTGATCGTCCGCTGCTCCACCTCACAGGATAAAAGGCTCCTGATGACAGCGATGCATGGCAAGACGCCACTACCCTTTGAAGGGTCCAACCTCTCATTCTTCCAGGACCTTACGAGGTCCACACTGCAATGGCGTCGATCCCTGCAAACAGTCACCAGCCATCTAAGAGCAGCAGGGTTGGAATACCACTGGAGATCCCCCAGGTTCCTGGTGGTCACTCATAAAGGGACTGTACATAAACTTTCTTCGCTAGCTGAGGCGCCTCAATTCTTTAAAGCCCTGGGTCTCCAGGTCCCGCAGACCCACCCGGAATGACACCCCGGAACCAGAACAACGGTACCCTCAACGACCATGGTCCACCCGACTCCACGATCCGAAACCTGAATACCCCAGGGGACACTCCAATACCATGAGGCTCATGCACAACTGTTTAGCTCTGTTAAACCCTGTTATTCTGTTATTCTGTTATTCTTATAAGCATAACTATAAGGCTCCTAGGTTGACATGACAGCGACAATACACCCACTACAGACGCACTCTCGTAATACCATAATAGGGCGCAGCCTAATGTGACTGTATGGACATCACGCACACGCCATAGACTGCACTCAACACCCCCCCCCCCCGCCACCCCCTTGGTTAGGGGCGCATATAGAAGACGGCCTGACTCCATCACCTTGAATTTGACACACTTGACCACACGGCCGATCTCCCTAAGCCAACCATACCCCCATGACTACATATTAATGCACACGGAATTGGCGCAAGGACACATACCACCACTCTGACTAATGTGAAAGCTTATCTTGTATATCTTATCTTGTATATACCTTCCTTTCTATTCTGTAACCCAAAATGCGTTGATATGAAAGAAAAGAAAAATTTTTTCAATAAACAGAGATTGACAAAATAAGGAAACAAAAGAAGAACAAATATATTGTAACACTGTATTACAAAGAATGATAGCGCAAAATAAGGTAGCACTCAAAGGATGAAGTATGATAAATGTCCTTAGGGTGACTCCCCCGATATTTGTGGGGGGCTAATTCGAAATGCCTTCCTTCACTAACCGCTATTTATTGTTTAAAATAATGTTTAAAAACACTTCAAATATAAAAGAATATTAAATACAAAAAAAAGTTGCTAGGAGTAATCCTACATGTTTCATCCCAAAGGGACTTCCTCAGGAACATCCAAATATAGCAACAATCACAAAGAGCACAATATAAAATAACGTATAACAGAATTATACAAATCATAAAAGGCAGCAGTATACATCCCCCTCCCATTCTTTAAATATGGCTTCTGTATCTTCCTATTGGATAATCCAAATAGGTTCCAGCTGATAGTATTCAGTTTTAATTGATGTTTCTTTGTTTTCCCGGTTCGTATTTTGGATCTTCGGATGTCATTTCCGGTGCATCTATCTTCACTGGTGTTATATGATGACGTGTGCGTTCCACATGGCCATTAGTATGCGTTTCACCTTTGGTATATATGGTGGATACCTATTATTTATAAGCTCATCACTCAGAAAAAAAGGGATACAATCAATATAAACCTGTGAATAAATTAGCTCATACAATCACATTAGGTTAGACATCAAGGACATATATTTCCCCTATGGAAGAAAAGTTCTGATCGAAAAGATTAATAATGATAACATTAGAAAACTATTGCTACGATGTCTGTGAAATAAAATCCATTTGGGGATAGATGTCCAGATATTGACCCAAAACAGGGTGTACATTTTGTACCTAAATTGTAAAATATGGAAGCACTCTACAAAATAATGAGATATATAAAAAAATTAAATAAAATATAACAATAAAATAAAAATAAATATGAAAAAATAAATAAATATAAATTTCACCATAAAAATAATAATATGATGGAGCATATAAATAAATAAAAATGAATAGTAATAAAAATAATAATAATTGAAATGAAAAAAGAATATGAAAAATAGTAGACTGTCTCCATTTACATTATATAAAGCAAATAATATCAATATTGGCATTATGACCTCCAGGTTCGAGAGTACCTAACTGGTGTATCCAGAAGTTTTCTCACTGGGCTAGTTTGTCCTCCCTATTTCCACCTCTCCAGTGGAGCTTAATATGTTCAATGCAGATGAAACTAAGTTATTTCCAGTTGAATGAAAGGAATGTTACAATGTGTGGGGACTGTATGGTTAATTATTCTTTTTCTGATATTATGTTCAAGAATCCTAATTTTTTATTTTCTTTTAGTTTTCCCCACATATTGTTTGCCACACGGACATTGCAGTAGAAATACCACATAGTCCGTGTGGCAGTCAATAGCTTTCTTGTTCTTATATCTTTTACCGGATACCATACTAGAGAAATCCCTTTTAATTCCTGTTGTTTTGACTGTTGTTTTACAGGCTTTGCAATCCAAGCAACCTCTAAAACCAGATGATTTTTATCTTGTGTGAGTTTTCTCATTGGGGCCAGGGAGTTTTTTAGATTTGTATTCATTTATATTTGAAGTTTTTAAACACTATTTTAAACAATAAATATCAGCTTTTTTCTACCTTGAATACCTGAGTTCGGCTCATGATACTTGCAACGCTAGTGAAGGAAGGCGTTTGGGATTAGCCCCCCCACACATATCAGGGGAGGCACCCTTAGCCGATTTATCATACTTCATCCTGTGAGTGCTACCTTATTTTGCGCTATCATTCTTTGTAATATAGTGTTACAATATATTTATTCTTCTTTTGCTTCCTTATATTATTTATATTATTTTATTATACCATTTTTAAGGGAATTTAGTCTTGGATATTCCTGGAGAAGGCTGTCAACACTATCCATGGAGATAAATGTTTCTTTTCATCACACTGTCGATTTGATTTAAGTGGAGATGAGATGTTGTTGTTTAAGCTAAAATCTGTGCCTGAAGAACCTATGATTAATCATTTAAGTAAAAAATTGCACAGATGTACTAGGGAAATGACATTCAGGTAAAACACAAAGAATGTTATAACAGAATGAGTCACCTAAGATGGTTTTGAGACTGGTACCATAATGAAAAAGGACTCTGGGGATGTATATCAAAGTGTTCTGAAAAGTGACAGGTACATTCTGTCATGATTTTTTTTTTTTTAATTCTTTATTTTATTGGTGCATGTGATTAACAGACATATTTGCTATGCCACAACAGCAGGAGCAAACTGATCGATATACATAGCAAGACATCCTTATGGCATTGGTATCGTTGCACATTTTTGATTAGAGTAAGTAGTTAGGAGAGAAAAATCAGGCATGACACTTTGTAAAGAAGTTAAGTAGTTATGAGTGAAACTGGGCTTATTTGCCATGACAGTACCTATTGGCACTGCCACTTTGCCATCTGCACCCAACAAGGATTAAGTGGACATATACATTTACAGCACTGTGCATGAAACAAACACAGAGAATTACCATCTGAGCCTGCTGGGACCAATGTTATAAGAGGTGTGTTTTGCCAAGCAGAAAGGAGCTTAGCTAGGACAACAAGCAAAAAGGAAAGGAAAACTTAAGAGTGATTCTTGCAAGGTGGAATAAAGTAAAGTTGTACCATATAGGTACTGGATCAGTCCTTTGGATGAGATCTTATAAAGTCCTGAATGCTCAAGATTATGGCAGAGTTCTTAGAGTCATTGCATATGGTGAGCTGCATCACAATCATGTAACACATTCAAATTAGACTATGCATTAGAGGACCTACGTGGGTTTGTTCAATCGATACCCAGTGCTGGCAGTGTGCTTGCTCTGAAGGTTACTTGTCCGTCTGGGAAGGGGTGCACCTTGAGGTGGTGAGTGGTGCGCTGTGTCGCACAGGAGAAGTGTGGATGCAGCTGCAGCTACTGTGGATGCCTCTAGGAGGGATAGGGTGGGTCTCAGGAGACTGATGGTGCTTTCCACAGGCACAAAGGAGTTTTTCCACCAAATATATATGCTGCAAATATCACCTTGTTTAACCCAGTGGAGTGAGCCGACACATCCCTGGAGCAGGTTACTGTGGTAGTCAGATGGCGCTGGATGGCTTCCTCTGTGTGCAAGTTCCATCCTGTGGATAGTTCGCACATGTGGCTGGCGTGCGGCGGCCATCTTGGGAGGATGCTGCCGGTGAGTGATTCCCAGCAGGGTGATTGTTTTCTGCCCAGCTTGGCGTAATAGCAGTTGCTTATGTAGACCGTTATTACCCCCGGTCCGGGGGGGGGGGAGGCTGGAAACCAACCGGAGACCCCGGAGAGCGGCCGTCTCTTCCCAGCTCAAGCTCCAGCATGCCTCGTGCCTTTGTCGGGTTACTGTAGGTGCCAGACAGGATCTTGAGGGGTATCTCCTTGTACCCCAGGATCTGGGGCTCAGTTTAGTCTCCGTTACCGGTTGCTAGAAAGATTTCGCCACCAGTTTGCGCCGATTTTTCGTCCTCAAAGCGGGAGCTCAGACAGAGCACGTCTGATCCCGTTGGCGGCCCGCCCCCGCCCCCCATTCTGTCATGATTTTAAAAGTATTTATTCAAGTAATCTAAAAAGTGAATGATTTGTTTATAGTAAGATCCACCAGTTTTCGCTGAAATTTCCATTGCAATAGCCTGCCATATTTAGAGTGGTGGAAAAGTGCATATATTTGTTGCATCGTGAATATAAGGGGCGCATAATCAAAAGGGAGCAAAGAAATCAACAAATGAAAAAAAATCCACAGATGAAATAAATTGTTCCAAAAATGCCAAAACATTTAGACAGAAATGTTTTGGCAATAGTTTGATAAATCTCCCCCCCCGTCTCTCTTGTCCATTGTGCTGTTTCATATGAACATATCATTCAGTTTGCTCATACGCCCCCTGTTTCAGAATGACATCGTACCTTTAAGCCTTTCAATGGAAAACACATCGCAAACTGTGTACCGCGGTTGAATGATGAATCTCTTTATGTATCAAGAGGCAAGCTTACTCGAGCACAATTATTATTATTATTATTATTTTATTATTTATATAGCGCCATCAGATTCCATAGCGCTGTACAATGGGTGGACTAACAGCAGGGCCGGCGCTACCATAAGGCGGCCCAGGTGTCCGCCTTAGGGCGCACCGGCCCTGGGGGCGCAAAATCAGGCTGACCGGAAGGAGGGAAGCGCACTGCGCTCCCCTCCAACCGACGACCTAATGTAGCGTGGCCGAGCGCCCGGTTCTGCGCGTGAGGGAGCACTCTCCCATGTGCGCACCGCATACTGATACCGGAGCCGGAAGATGAAGTCATCTTCCGGCGCCGGCATCCATACGCGGTGCGCGAGGGAGCTGAAGAGGAAGCACACATGGGAGAGTCCGCCAGCCAGCCAGCCTGCCTACCCGCCCGCCCAGGAGCCCAGCAGCACCACTGGACTTCAGCACTCCAAAAGGTAAGGAGGCTGGGGGATTAAATAAAAAAAAAACATGTGTTAGTGTGAGTGTTAGTGTGTGTGTGTGTCGGTGTCTGCTAGTGTCAGTGTGTGTGTCTGCTAGTGAGTGTCAGTGTGTGTGTCTGCTAGTGTCAGTGTGTGTCTGCTAGTGAGTGTCAGTGTGTGTGTCTGCTAGTGTCAGTGAGTGTGTCTGCTAGTGAGTGTCAGTGAGTGTGTCTGCTAGTGTCAGTGTGTGTGTGTCTGCTAGTGAGTGTCAGTGTGTGTGTCTGCTAGTGTGTCAGTGTGTGTCTGCTAGTGAGTGTCAGTGAGTGTGTCTGCTAGTGTCAGTGAGTGTGTTTGCTAGTGTCAGTGTGTGTGTGTCAGTGAGTGTGTCTGCTAGTGAGTGTCAGTGAGTGTGTTACTGTGTGTCTCTTACGGAGTGTGTTTGTGTGTGTATTAGTGAGTCTGATGTCTGTTAGTGAGTGTGTGTTTGTGTCAGGATCGGGACAGGGATCCAACACGCAGAGTACAAACAGTAGAAAGGTACGTATACCGGGCCTTAGAATGGCCGGACTAACGTACAGAGAATAACAGAGAATAGTCAGAGACAAGCCGAGGTCGAGGGAACGAGAAGACAGGTAAGCGAGAGACAAGCCGGGTCAGAGGGATAACAGAGATAAGCAGAATAGTACAACAAGCCGGGTCAGAACCAAAGAGAATACTAGAATACAAGAGCACTGAGTGACTAGACAAGCTAGAACCACGACAGGGCAATGAGCTGACGAGAGAAGCAAGCTTAAATACCCTGAGTCCGGAGAGTAGGCACGCCTCAGCTGGGTGCTGATTGGATAAAGCCAAAAGAGTGACAGGTCGCTCGGGATAGCGTCGAGACGTCACGTATCGAGCGCCATGTTAGAAAAGGAAGCGGATCCCTTGCGGCCAGCGTTAGAATGACTGGATGGACCGCGAGGAACGGGAGATATGGCGTGTCTAGACGGATAAACAACTAAGTCTCTACCCTTCTCAAAGGTAGAGACCTCAGGTACCCTGACAGTACCCCCCCTCTCAGATACGCCCACCGGGCGGAAGGAACCGGGACGAGATGGGAAGCGGGAGTGAAACGCCCTGCGGAGACGAGGAGCATGAACGTCCTCCTGAGGTACCCAACTCCTCTCCTCGGGACCATATCCCTTCCAGTTGACCAGATACTGTAATCCTCCCCGGGAGAATCGGGAATTGATAATGGAGTTGACCTCGTACTCCTCCTGACCGTCCACCTGAACCGAACGAGGCGAGGAAACCGTAGAGGAGAATCTGTTGCAAATCAGTGGTTTCAGCAAAGACACATGAAAGGAGTTGGGAATACGTAAGGCCGATGGCAGGGCTAGGCGATACGCAACCGGGTTGATACGAGACAAAACCCTGTAAGGACCTATGTACCGAGGCGCAAATTTCATAGAGGGAACTTTTAAACGAATGTTCTTAGTACTCAGCCATACTCTATCCCCAGGGACAAAAACTGGAGCCGCCCTTCTGTGTTTATCAGCGTGTTTTTTGAACAACATAGAATTGTGCAGGAGAATTTGACGAGTCTGATCCCACAACTTCTTCAGATTGGCGACATGATCATCAACCGACGGTACTCCTTGGGAAGAAGAGACCGAAGGAAAAATGGAGGGATGAAAGCCATAGTTCATGAAGAAGGGGCTGGAACGAGTAGAATCACAAACGAGATTATTGTGTGCGAACTCTGCCCAAGGAATCAAACCGACCCAATCATCCTGGTGTTCGGAAACAAAGCAGCGCAGATATTGTTCAATCTTTTGATTAGTACGCTCAGCGGCTCCGTTAGACTGAGGGTGATATGCAGAGGAAAAGTTCAATTTGATACCTAATTGAGAACAGAAGGATCTCCAGAATCGTGAGACAAATTGAGAGCCTCTATCAGAAACGATTTCAGAAGGTATCCCATGTAAGCGAAAAACTTCTCTCGCAAAAATCTCCGCCAATTCAGGAGACGTGGGGAGTTTAGGCAACGGCACAAAATGAGCCATCTTAGTGAATCTATCCACCACCGTGAGAATAACAGTCTGTCTCTTGGAAGCAGGTAAATCCACAATAAAGTCCATGGCCAAACAGGACCATGGTTTCTCAGGAATGTCCAAGGGGAGCAACAACCCACAAGGAGATGCGTGAGGCTGTTTAGTCCTGGTACAGGTCTCGCAAGCTCCGACGAACTCCTTAATATCCTTTCGTAAGGAAGGCCACCAGAAATCCTTGGAGATCAGGGAATAAGTCTTGCGAATGCCAGGATGACCAGCCACCTTGCTTTCGTGGAAACACTGTAAGAGCTCCAGTTGGAGTTCAGGGGGGACAAATTTTCTTCCCTCAGGAGTCTGTCCAGGTGCCAGATGCTGTAAGTTCAAGATCTGGGCAAGCAACGGAGAATGGATTTTGAGACTTGTGTTAGCAATAATATTGCATTGGGGTACTATAGAGGACAGAACCGGTTCAGAAGAAGCCAAAGGTTCATATTGGCGAGATAGAGCATCGGCTTTAGAATTCTTTGAACCAGGCCTATAAGTAAGAACGTAATTGAAATGGGTGAGGAACAACGACCAACGAGCTTGCCTGGAAGACAATCGCTTGGCCTCTCCAATATAGGACAAGTTCTTGTGATCCGTTAAAATAGTAACAGGATGTAATGTTCCTTCCAATAAATGTCTCCATTCTTTTAAAGCCTTGATAACAGCTAGTAGTTCTCTGTCACCAATGTCATATCTGCTCTCAGCACCAGACAATTTTTTAGAAAAAAATCCACATGGATGTAATGGTTTATCCACACCTAGCCTTTGGGATAGGATAGCACCTACGCCAGTCTCCGAGGCGTCTACCTCAAGTAGGAAAGGAAGAGTGGTATTAGGGTGAACTAAAATTGGGGCGGAAGCAAAAAGCTCCTTGAGAGTTTTAAAAGCAAGGAGAGCTTCCGTAGACCAATTCTTAGTATCAACCCCCTGTTTGGTCATATTGGTGATGGGCGCAATAATAGAAGAATAACCCTTAATAAAGCGCCTATAGTAATTGGAGAACCCAATAAATCTCTGAACGGCCTTGAGACCCTTGGGTAGAGGCCAATCTAGAATGGACTGGAGTTTATCCGGGTCCATCTTAAATCCCTCCCCAGAGATCACATAACCGAGGAAATTTACTTGGGATTGATCGAAACTACATTTCTCCAATTTGCAGTACAGACCATGTTGAAGAAGTTTGTGCAAAACCCTTCTGACCTGTTCGTGGTGAGTCTCAATCTCTCTAGAATGTATGAGTATATCGTCCAGGTATACAATAACACACTCTTGCTGAAATTCCCTAAGAACCTCATTTATCAGATCCTGGAATACAGCCGGTGCATTACATAACCCAAAAGGCATGACTGTATATTCATAGTGACCGTAACGAGTATTGAACGCCGTCATCCACTCGTGTCCCTGCTGGACTCTCACCAAGTTATATGCCCCTCTGAGATCTAACTTGGTGAAAATGTTAGAACCCTTTAAACGATCAAAGAGTTCGGTAATCAAAGGAATGGGATAAGCATTCCTAATGGTTATCTTGTTCAAACCTCGATAATCAATACAAGGCCTAAGTGAACCATCCTTCTTTTTAACAAAAAAAAATCCAGCCCCGGCAGGGGAGGAGGATCTCCTAATAAATCCCTTGTCTAAATTCTCGTGAATATACTCCTCTAGAACTGAATTCTCTTTAGTAGATAACGGGTATACATGACCCCTGGGAGGCATGGTACCAGGGAGTAGGTTAATCTTGCAATCAAAGGATCTGTGTGGAGGTAAGGTATCGGCTCTCTTTTTATCAAATACTGCCTTTAAATCCAGGTACTGAGGCGGTATTTGTGTCTCAGTAGGATTAGAGGAGTTAGCCGACGTGTTCGCCAGGCAAAAAGGCGAGACCTTCCGCAAACATTTCTCTTGACAATTCTGAACCCATGAAATTATCTCCCCTAACTCCCAATTAATGATAGGGTTATGTCTCTTTAACCAGGAGTACCCCAGGACTATGGGAATAGAAGGAGAGGAAATGATCAACAGGGATAGGTCTTCCTCATGCAAGATACCAACAGTTAAATTAATAGGTATGGTCTCACGGAAAATAACAGGCTCAAGTAAAGGTCTACCATCTATGGCCTCAACGGCCAGAGGTGTCTCCCTTAACTGGGATGGGATAGTATGCTTGTTAACAAAAACTTGATCGATAAAGCTCTCAGCGGCTCCAGAATCAATCAAAGCCATGGTTTTTACTACTCCCTTCTCCCAAGTCAAAGAAACGGGTAGCAGAAGCCTGTGATCTTTATAATTGTGAACAGAGGACAAAATAGATACACCCAAGGCCTGTCCTCTAGAGAAACTTAGGTGCGAGCGTTTCCCGAACGATTGGGACAATTTAGGCGTAGATGACCTCTGTCTCCACAGTACATACATAAACCCTCCCTTCTCCTGTACTGTCTCTCCTCCTCTGTGAGGTGAGTATTACCTATCTGCATAGGCTCAGGGAAACGTGAGGTTTCGATCTCAGAATTTCGAAATGCAGGAGCTAGTTTAAAGGAGGGTCTACGAGTCCTATCTCGAGTGTTCTGCCTCTCTCTTAAGCGCTCATCAATGCGAGAGATAAAAGAAATTAAATCCTCCAAATTCTCAGGGAGCTCTCTAGTAGCGACTTTGTCAAGGATTACATCTGATAACCCATTTAAAAATACATCTATATAAGCCTGTTCGTTCCACTTAACTTCTGCCGCCAAGGATCTGAACTCTAGTGCATAATCCACAAGTGTTCGATTTTCCTGTCTAAGGCGCAACAGTAATCTAGCTGCATTGACCTTCCTACCAGGGGGGTCAAAAGTTCTTTTAAAAGCAGCTACAAAGGCATTATAGTTATAGACTAACGGATTATCATTCTCCCATAAAGGATTAGCCCATCTCAGAGCCTTCTCAATGAGTAACGTAACAATAAATCCAACCTTCGCTCTATCTGTAGGATAGGAGCGGGGTTGTAATTCGAAATGGATGCTGATCTGGTTCAAAAAGCCACGACACTTCTCAGGAGAACCGCCATAACGTACTGGTGGAGTAATACGAGAAGAAGCACCAACAGTAGCTACTTCTAGACCTGAACTTACAGGAGAGATCGAAGGAGTACGTGTCTCCTCTGGTGGGTTACTAGCACGAGACAATAGCGCCTGTAGTGCTAGGGCCATCTGATCCATCCTGTGTTCCATGGCATCAAACCTGGGGTCGGAAGAACCAAGCTGACTGTTTGTACCTGCAGGATCCATTGGCCCTGTCGTAATGTCAGGATCGGGACAGGGATCCAACATGCAGAGTACAAACAGTAGAAAGGTACGTATACCGGGCCTTAGAATGGCCGGACTAACGTACAGAGAATAACAGAGAATAGTCAGAGACAAGCCGAGGACGAGGGAACGAGAAGACAGGTAAGCGAGAGACAAGCCGGGTCAGAGGGATAACAGAGATAAGCAGAATAGTACAACAAGCCGGGTCAGAACCAAAGAGAATACTAGAATACAAGAGCACTGAGTGACTAGACAAGCTAGAACCACGACAGGGCAATGAGCTGACGAGAGAAGCAAGCTTAAATACCCTGAGTCCGGAGAGTAGGCACGCCTCAGCTGGGTGCTGATTGGATAAAGCCAAAAGAGTGACAGGTCGCTCGGGATAGCGTCGAGACGTCACGTATCGAGCGCCATGTTAGAAAAGGAAGCGGATCCCTTGCGGCCAGCGTTAGAATGACTGGATGGACCGCGAGGAACGGGAGATATGGCGTGTCTAGACGGATAAACAACTAAGTCTCTACCCTTCTCAAAGGTAGAGACCTCAGGTACCCTGACAGTTTGTCAGTGAGAGTGTATGTTTTGTAAGTGAGTGTGTATGTATGTCTGTCACTGAGTGTGTCTGTCAGTAAATGTGTGTATCTGTTAGCTGGTGTGTATGCATCTGTTCGTGAGAGTGTGTGTGTGTCTTCAGCACTTACCTTTCTCTAGCGCCGGACTCCCTTGGCGCTGGGGATCCCTCCGCCTCTCAGCTCCGAATGCTCTTGCCGCGCACGCATTTAAACCGCCCATAGGAAAGCATTACTCAATGCTTTCCTATGGACGTTCAGTGTTTTAGAATAGCGGAAGCTCCTCTAGCGGCTGTCAGTGAGACATCCACTAGAGGCTGGATTAACCCTCGGTGAAACATAGCAGTTTCTCTGAAACTGCTATGTTTTCAGCTGCAGGGTTAAAACTAGAGGGACCTGACACCCAGACCACTTCATTGAGCTGATGTGATCTGGGTGTCTGTAGTGGTCCTTTAATTGTGTGCGCATCTGCATGCACTGGCGTACATACCGCGGTCGCAGGGGTCACAGCCCTGCAACCCCTGCGACCAGGTGCCCGCCGCCATGTGTTGGAGGGGGCGAGGATATGAATGACATCATATCCCTGCTCCCTGTGTACCACACAGCGCAGCTGGCACCCTGTGATGGGGCTGGGCTGCAGGACAGGACTTCAAGGAGCCAGACAGCATGCATCCAGGGGACAAGATTGAACTGATGTAAGTATGTAATTGTGTATGTCTCTGTATGTATGTGTGTATGTCTCTGTATGTATGTATGTATGTATGTAGGTCTCTGTATGCCTGTATGTCTTTGTATGTATGTTTCTGTATGTCTGTATGCCTGTATGTCTCTGTACAAAATGTATGTGTCTGTATATTTCTGTATGCCTGTATATCTCTGTATGTACAAATGTATGTGTCCGTATGCCTGTATGTCTCTGTATGTACAAATGTATGTGTCTATGCCTGTATGTCTTTGTACGTATGTGTCTGTATGCCTGTATGTCTCTGTATACCTGTATATATGTATGTGTCTGTATGACGGTATGTCTCTGTATGCGTGTATGTCTTTGTATGCCTGTATGTATGTGTCTGTATGCCTGGATGTCTCTGTATGTTTCTGTATGTCTATGTATGTATGTATGTATGTATGTATGTGTCTGTATGACAGTATGCCTCTGTATGTATGTCAGGTGGGAGTACGGACAGAGGACTGTGTACCACAAATGCATGAATCAGATCTTCACAAGAGTCTTCTACACAGCAGCGAGAAATTAGCAAGAGGCATTGCTCAGTATTTATTATATTTGGGAATACGAGATACTGATCATGATGATTAGTGTAATAGGCCATTCCAGCACTGACATTAATTGTGTGTTGTTGTTGTTTTTGGAGTATATATTTTATTGGCAAAAAACATTTTATATTTACAAGTACTGATGCTTTCATATATTGTCAGTGAAAGACAGCTTTATAACACAAACTAGCACCACTGCTATCTTTTAACCCTTCATTAAACTCCTGCAAACTTGGACCAGCATTTAGTAGAATGAATAATGGTCTGTTACAAGCGTATACAATGCAATAATAAGTTAAATGGCAAAAATAAAAGATTTCTATGTTCTCTTCTCCAAAGCACATTGGAAAAAATAAATTCAACAAGGAACAAGACGAAAAAAAAAAAAAAGAGAGAAAGCAAGATATTTATCCCGAGGGCTTTCATTAATTGACTCTGTGGAATCTGTATCACAGAAGGTCACTGCTTTATAAAGCAGCAGGATTTATAGGTGGTAAAATAATCAATAGGAGCAACAATTCATAAATCCGGTAATAATTAAGGTACCATGCCTTATGAAAGATAGGCTAAAACTGAAAATACTGCATCTATAAACCTGTCACGGCTGCCACTTCGGTACCTAGAGATGATGGAGCTGCTCCCGGCAGGCCGTACACTCCAGGACAGAGCTGCTTAAAACACTTTTATTACATATATTGTTGTTTTTTTGTAATACTTGTTTATGGAACTCACTGTGTTATGTTCACCCAGAAAAAAAAAAAAAACAGACAAAACTCAAAGGACATCTGGTTCACTTTGAGAGTCAAAGAAAGAAATGAGTGGGCAGGATGTTTATATTTTAATATTTAAATATTATCACAATGCTCTCCACAATAATGTAGATTTGAAATCTTGACTGAAAAGTTGCAGATAGAGGTAGATGACTAGACTGGCAATAGGGTATGCCATTGTAGCAATTCTTTTTATTGATGACACATGCAGCTGTGAGAAGGACTCGTCACCCGGGGCACAGTTACATTTAGAAAGATTTATATAGTGCCAACACTACAACACATGTTGGAAATATGAGAAAAATAGATGAAGAGGGTCCTGCCCAAAAGAGCTTACAATCTAGAAGGCACATGTGACTGGGAGACCCACAAAGCAACCAATCAGGGCTGCCTATGCTTTAGTAGATGGAGCCAAGAGCAAGTTCATAGTTTTAGGTTTTTTACCTGTTTCTAAAAGCTAGACACCAAAATTAAACAAAATCATGGGGGACAGGTGTTCAATATTGTCCAGTCAATCCAGAACGTGGAATGTACATTAGAAAAAAACTGTGCTTATTCCTAATTGTACAGGGCTACAGACTATGTTGCCTCTATTTATGTTGCGGTCACCGGCCCGCCGAGCCTCACGGTCGTGCCCGACCGGCACGACCGCTCCGACTACACGAGCTTGCCTGCTCGTCGGCGAGCCGGGAACCGCGCACATAGTTCTTCCGGGCATCACGCCCGAATCAAACATGGCGCCGACCACGTGGTCGCGCCTAAGAGTAGCTCCGCCCCCGAAAATTATACTAACGTGTGCGTGACGTCACGACGTCAACGAACACGCACGTTTTGGGGTCAGAGGTCGCCCTCTGACCAATCATAGCCTAGAGAGGGGTATTTAAACCCCTAGCTTTCCCCATTACTTTGCCATGTCGTGGTTTCAGTTTCCTGGTTTCCTGAAAGTGCTAATTCCGTGTTTCTGATTTCCTGGTATCCTGATCCTTGGCGTTTCCCTGGTTATTCTGATCTCTGGTTTCCCTGACTTGGCTTGTTTAATCGGTATTGAGTATTTTCTGGCTTCCTTGACCTCGGCTTTCCCTTTGACCATTCTCTGTCTCTAGCGTATTAGTCCGGCCATTCTAAGGTCCGGTTTACGCTCTATCCTATTATTTTCCTTTTCTTACTATTGTATATGTTTACATAGTTTCTGCGTGCTGGACCACATTACTAGTCGTGACATTACGACATGGCCATGGATCCTGCAGAACTATGCAAACATATGATCGCCTGTGAAAATAGGGTGGAGGATATGGACCACAGGTTAGACCAATTTGCCCAGGCATTTCTGACCTTGCTCCAGAGGACTCCCTATTTAGAGGTCCCTCCTGTACCACCTATGGTTCCGCCACCTGTAGTGGTTCCCGTACCACATAAACCACCGTCCATAACCTTGTCACCGCCCCCTCGTTATGGAGGTGATTCTAAGGAATTCAGAGGTTTTTTAAACCAAATAGAATACCACTTTGAGGCCTCCCCAGGTTCATTCCCAACAGATAGATCTAAAATAGGCTATCTGATGAACCAATTAACTGGAAAAGCCTTGACTTGGGCTAACCCCTTATGGGAAAGTGGTGACGCAGTAGCCCGTGATTACAGTACCTTTCTTACGGCCTTTAAAGCTACATTTGAACCTAAAGGCAGGGAGAAGAATGCTGCCAAAGCCCTTATGCGAATCAAGCAAGGCAGTCGTTCTGTAGCCGATTATGCAATAGAGTTCAGGACATTAGCGTCTGAGGTTGATTGGACCAATAGCGGTCTGGTGGCTGCTTTCTCTGAAGGTTTAGCTGAGAATATACAAGATGAGACTGCAGCTAGAGACCTTCCAGTTAATCTTAACGAGTTTATTGCCTACATGATAGACATTGATAACCGGCTCAGAGAGAGAGAGAAAAACAAACAACGTAACAGACGTTCTAATTTGTCCATAGCTCCTCGTTTCTCTAACCCAGTGGTGAGTAGCCAAACGCCTCTTCCAGAACCTGAACCCATGCAATTGGGTAGTGCTAAACTCACTGAGGCAGAGAGACAACACAGACGTAACGAGGGGTTATGTATGTATTGTGGCAAGAAGGGACATCTAAGATCATCATGCCCGGTTCGGCCGGAAAACTTGTACACCTAAGGCACGTACGGGGACCGACCTTAGGTGTGATGTATATGTCCCCTAAATTGACTAAGAACCGTTTCCTTATCAAAGTAACCTTATCTTTCGAGAACACTGCTGTTCAATGTGAGGCTATGATTGACTCTGGGGCAGCGGAGAATTTCCTAGACAAAGAATTCTCTGCAAAACATCTCCTGCCCTTAAGACATAAAGAGAAACCTATAGCAGTGGAGGCCATTGATGGAAGGCCTCTTACCCAGCCTTTCATCACACACGAAACTCTGCCTATCACTGTTTCAGTGGGTATTCTCCACTCTGAAGAAATGACCTTTCAAATTATATCTTCACCTACAGTTCCGATAATACTCGGTTTCCCTTGGCTCCTGAAACACAATCCACGTTTGGATTGGATTGAAGGAGAGATTGTGAGTTGGGGTGAGAGATGCAAAGGTGTTTGCTTTAAGCAAATCCCACAACCTATTGGCACCATTAATGTTCCTGTTACACCTCCCTTGACCACACAAATTCCACAGCAGTATATGGATTTGAAAGAGGTATTTAACAAGGTCCAGTCAGAAGGGTTACCTCCTCATAGACCTTATGACTGTACTATAAACTTATTACCAGGGACTATGCCTCCCAAGGGAGGAATCTATGCCTTGTCCCCCCAGGAAAATCTTTGTTTGGAGGAATATATTAAGGATGCTCTCAGAAAGGGTCATATCCGTAGGTCCTCCTCACCAGCCGGGGCTGGATTCTTCTTTGTCTCTAAAAAAGAAGGAGACCTACGCCCTTGTATTGATTATAGGGGTTTGAATAGGATTACCATTAAAAACGCCTACCCTATTCCCCTTATATCAGAGCTATTTGACAGATTGAAGGGAGCTCGAGTCTTTACCAAGCTCGATCTCCGAAGTGCATACAATCTAGTCAGGATTAAGGACGGTCACGAATGGAAGACCGCATTTAACACCAGAATGGGACATTACGAATACCTGGTTATGCCGTTTGGATTATGTAACGCTCCAGCGGTATTCCAGGATTTTATTAACGATGTCCTAAGAGAGTACCTTCACATGTTCGTTCTAGTGTATTTGGACGACATTCTCATCTATTCCCCAGACCTAGAGACACATCACGAACATGTGAGAATTGTACTGAAAACCCTGTTACAGAACGGCCTTTACTGTAAACTGGAGAAATGCCAGTTTGACCAAACGGAGATTCAATTCCTTGGATACGTTATATCTCCGTCTGGTTTCCAGATGGATCCTCGCAAACTGGAGGCAGTCTTACAGTGGCCATTACCCAAGGGCCTTAAAGCTACTCAACGCTTTATAGGTTTTGCAAATTACTACCGCAAATTCATAAGGGGATTTTCCTCCGTGATTTCCCCTATAACCAATTTAACAAAAAAAGGAGCAAATTGTATATCTTGGCCCAAAGAAGCAAGAGAGGCATTTGAACGATTGAAATCTTTGTTTTCCTCAGCACCTGTCCTGACCCATCCTGATCCATCCAAACCATTTATCCTAGAGGTGGATGCATCAGAGACAGGAGTTGGAGCCATTCTGTCTCAAAGAGAAAGTCCTGATACGCCTTTACATCCCTGTGGATTTTACTCTCGCAAACTCACACCTGCAGAGAGGAATTCCGACATAGGGAATAGGGAACTTTTGGCCATTGTACTTGCCCTTAAGGAATGGAGGCATCTCTTGGAAGGTTCCAAAGAGCCACTTTTGATCTTTACTGATCATAAGAATTTGGCTTATATTGGGGACGCTAAGAGACTGTCCTCTCGTCAGGCTAGGTGGTCATTGTTCCTCTCCCGATTCAATTTCGTAATTACATACAGACCTGGTACTAAAAACACCAAGGCAGATGCACTTTCTCGGCAGTTTGAGACAGATGAAGTTCCGGAACAGGTGATATATCCTATTGTACCTCCTGAATGCCTCATTGCCACTACAGTTTCCGAAGTGTCTTCTCCACTCTTCTGTGCCATAATAGCAGATCAAACTCAGGCACCTGTGGGAAAACCTCCGGACAAACTGTATGTGTCACCTCAGTTTCGAAAGAAGGTACTAGATTTGTTCCATGACAACCTCACAGCGGGCCATCCTGGAGTCCATAAAACTCTCTCTGCCGTCTCCAGGAGATTTTGGTGGCCTGCTCTTAGAAACGATATCAAAGATTATGTTGGGGCATGTCAAATATGTGCCGTTTCTAAAGTTCCTCCTAGGTCACCTCCTGGACTGTTACAACCACTGCCCATACCTAGTGCTCCATGGACCCACTTGGCCATGGATTTCATTGTGGATCTACCCAGTTCAAACGGGTTTAATACAGTCCTTATGGTTATTGATAGATTCACGAAGATGGCACATTTCGTCCCACTTAAAAAATTACCATCTGCTCAAGATCTAGTTCAAATATTCTTGAGAGAGATCTTTCGGTTGCACGGTGTACCCAAAAACATAGTATCTGACAGAGGTACCCAGTTTGTTTCTAGGTTTTGGCGTTCCTTTTGCAAACAATTGGGCGTCGAACTCTCCTTTTCGTCAGCATATCACCCTCAAACAAATGGAGCAGCAGAGAGGGCGAATCAGTCTTTAGAAGCCTATTTACGTTGCTTTATAAATGCCAATCAATCTAACTGGTATGAGCTCTTACCCATGGCTGAGTTCGCCAGAAACAACGCCACTCATGAATCTTCTAATCACAGTCCATTCTTTGTTAATCAGGGTTATCACCCCACTGTTTTACCTTCTGCATTCTCGGACACAGAAATCCCCGCTTTGAACACCCGTTTAGAATCGATTCATGATATCTGGGATTCCGTCCATTCAGCTCTGCAAAAAGCCTCATTACGAGCAAAGGTCCAAGCTGACAAGAAACGGGGCGCTAATCCTGTCTATCTTCCAGGTGACAGGGTGTGGCTCTCCACAAGACATATCAAGCTTAAGGTCCCGTCCATGAAATTTGCCCCTCGGTACATTGGTCCCTTTCGAGTTACCCAACGTATTAATCCAGTGACCTATACTTTAGCACTACCGGCTCATATGAGAATAGCGAATACTTTCCATGTGTCTCTGCTCAAGCCCCTTACTTGCAATCGCTACACCAGGGTATCCACTCCTCCTCCGCCCTTGGTAGTGGGTGATCAAGAAGAATACGAAGTCCATTCTATCATGGACTCCAAATTATCCAGAGGTGTCTTGTCCTATCTCGTTGACTGGAAGGGTTATGGTCCCGAGGAACGTTGTTGGGTTCCTGCTGACCGGGTCCATGCGCCCCGTCTTATCCGGTCATTTCACAACCGCTTTCCTCTTAAGCCGGGTCCTTCCCGCCCGGTGCGCGTTCTTCGAGTGGGGGGTACTGTTGCGGTCACCGGCCCGCCGAGCCTCACGGTCGTGCCCGACCGGCACGACCGCTCCGACTACACGAGCTTACCTGCTCGTCGGCGAGCCGGGAACCGCGCACGTAGTTCTTCCGGGCATCACGCCCGAATCAAACATGGCGCCGACCACGTGGTCGCGCCTAAGAGTAGCTCCGCCCCCGAAAATTATACTAACGTGTGCGTGACGTCACGACGTCAACGCACACGCACGTTTTGGGGTCAGAGGTCGCCCTCTGACCAATCATAGCCTAGAGAGGGGTATTTAAACCCCTAGCTTTCCCCATTACTTTGCCATGTCGTGGTTTCAGTTTCCTGGTTTCCTGAAAGTGCTATTTCCGTGTTTCTGATTTCCTGGTATCCTGATCCTTGGCGTTTCCCTGGTTATTCTGATCTCTGGTTTCCCTGACTTGGCTTGTTTTATCGGTATTGAGTATTTTCTGGCTTCCTTGACCTCGGCTTTCCCTTTGACCATTCTCTGTCTCTAGCGTATTAGTCCGGCCATTCTAAGGTCTGGTTTACGCTCTATCCTATTATTTTCCTTTTCTTACTATTGTATATGTTTACATAGTTTCTGCGTGCTGGACCACATTACTAGTCGTGACAATTTATTTATTATTATTATTTTTTTTGTTCAATTAATGTTTATTAAAGGGTTTCTTTTTTTCAGACATTAGAGCATTTTAGATCCTTGATACAAAAGTAAATGCAGCATGATTTACATTGTACATTAGCATTTGCATGTGGAAATTATAACAACATAGAATGTTCCAAACAAACCTCATCAAAACCTTGAAACATATGTTGCCTCCATTTAAATAATAATAAAAATAACAATAATACATGAAAAGCCATTAACATTATCTTATCTATTAGTAAATCAGCCATTAAAGAATTTCCCAAGAAACATAACCACTTCTGTGAAATAAAGTGGGCATGGCGACTGGAGTCTGTATGTACAACTTTTTATCTGTGAAACACTGAACATATTTTAATTTTCATTTTTTGCTGTCGGAGGTGTAACCTCGGGTACCATCACTGGGAAATCAATAGCGAAAAATTCCAGGTGGCAAATGTTAATTCTGTGCATATTTGGTGTATACTCCCAGCATGCACTGCATACTAATAACAGACAGCCAATGGTGACATACCACATATTTCTATGCCCAGAGTGTCACAACCCCAACACACAGAGTGCAACCTAAAATAAAGAAAACATATTACCAGGGGCGGACTGAGAACCCTCAGGGCCCCCGGGCAAAATAAATCAAGGGCCCCCTTACAGGCCCCACCTATACTCCGCAGAAAGCGCCACCCATGTCCCGCCTCCATGCACCGCCTCCAGCCACACCCTACACAATCTTTAGACACAAGGAACAAAAGTGCAATAATCCCTTCAAGGCCCCAGTAGAGACTACAATTGAGGGCTAATGGGCCATGGAGGGGGGTATTTCTAGCAGAGGCTATCTCAGTGTCCTTTAGAGTGTGTTAGAAAGAATCCCCTCCAGGCCCTATTAGAGACTACAATGGAGTCTAATAGGCTTGGAAGGGGGTCTTTCTAACAGAGGCCATCTCAGTGTCCCTGCTGGAAACAGTCGCCTCCAGGCCCCAGTAGAGACTACAATTGAGGGCTAATGGGCCATGGAGGGGGGGGGGGGCATTCTAGCAGAGGCTATCTCAGTGTCCTTTAGAGAGTGTGTTAGAAAGAATTTCCTCCAGGTCCCATTAGAGACTACAATGGAGTCTAATTGGGCCTGGAGGGGGGTCTCCAACACTCTGGTTCCTATTCACAATATAGCAACACAACATAGCTCGCTGATACCTAGGCCAAGTTGGCTCCTCTTACCTTAATTACTGTTGCTGGCTGGCAGTCTGTGGGCTTGCTGGAAGGCTGTGGGCTTACTGGCTGCGGCTGGCAGGCTGTGGGCTTGCTGGCTACTGCCGGCAGGCTGTGGGCTTGCTGGCTGCGACTGGCAGGCTGTTACCCCCTTCTTACTCACGGCTGGCAGGCTGTGGCTTGCTGGCTGTGGCTTGCTGGCTGGCAGGCTGTGGCTTGTTGGCTGCGGTTGGCAGGCTGTGGGCTTGCTGGCTGTAAGCCTAACTGGTGGCCTGTGGGCTGGCTGGCTACTGGCCAGCCTGTGGGCTGGCTGGCCAGCCTGTGGGCTGGCTGGCTTGCTGGCTACTGGGGCACTTGTAGATTATTTTAAGAAATAATCCATGCACAATAACCACTACTGCTCTGTGTAGTCGTTAT
Source organism: Pelobates fuscus (assembly GCF_036172605.1). Classification (NCBI taxonomy): domain Eukaryota; kingdom Metazoa; phylum Chordata; class Amphibia; order Anura; family Pelobatidae; genus Pelobates; species Pelobates fuscus. Next base: position 118,941,746 of record NC_086328.1, on the reverse strand, counting down.
GGTGCCAGGAGGGCCGGCCCCCCTCCCAGAGTAAGTAGTCAAACCGTTTAAGAACAGTTTGACAACTTACCTGGGGTCTGCTGGGATATGAGGCTGTAGTAGGGTATAGGAGCAGTGGTGCAATGTGTAAGGGGTGCAGTGTGTGTGAAAGGTTCAGTGTGTGTGAGTGGGTGTAGTGTGTGAATGTGTAGGGTGTGTGGGGCAATGTGTGTATGAGGGGGCTGTGTATGTGTGTGGCAATGTTAGTATGGGGGGCTGTGTGTGTATGGGTGGGCAGTGTATGTGTGTGTGTGTGAGGCAATGTGTGTTTATGGGGCTAGAGTTCACTCTCACCACTGCGACCACCAGGAATCCCTGGTGGTCACAGTGTTGAGAGTGAACTCTAGCCCGTAGCTCCAGGGCTAGAGTTTACTCTCGCAAGAGCCTTAACGTTGCCGTGGTAACCGCGGCAACGATCTGTGCTCGCGCAAGAAGGACCCAGAGGAGCTGCAGGCTGAGCTCCCGGGTCCTCTCTTCCTCCCTCCCCTGCCGGCTGCCCGCACGGTGCCTGCGGACAGGGGAGGGGACAATTGCCCTCCTCTTACTCCCCCCTCCCCCTCTTCTTACCCCCCTTCTTACTCCCACCTCTTCTAACTCCTCCCTCTTCTTACTCCCCCTCCCCCTCTTCTTACCCCCCTCTTCTTACCCCCCTCCCCCTCTTCTTACCCCGCTCCCCACTCTTCTTACTCCCCCCTTCCTCTTTTTACTCCCCCCTCCCCCTCTTCTTACTCCCCCCTCCCCCTCTTCTTACCCCCTTCTTACTCCCCCCCTCTTCTTACCCCCTCTTCTTTCTCCCCCCTCCCTCTCTTCTTACTCCCCCCTCCCTCTCTTCTTACTCCCCTCCCCCCTCTTCTTTCTCCCCCTCCCTCTCTTCTTACTCCCCCCTCCCTCTCTTCTTACTCCCCCCTCCCTCTCTTCTTACTCCCCCCTCTTCTTACTCTTCTCTCCCCCTCTTCTTACCCCTTCTTACTCCCCCCTCTCTTCTTACCCCCTCCCCCCTCTTCTTTCTCCCCCCTCCCTCTCTTCTTACTCCCCCCTCCCTCTCTTCTTACTCTTCTCTCCCCCTCTTCTTACCCCCTTCTTACTCCCCCCTCTCTTCTTACCCCCTCCCCACTCTTCTTACCCACCCTCCCTCTCTTCTTACCCCTCCCTCTCTTTTTACCCCCCTCTCTCTTCTTACCCACCCTCCCTCTCTTCTTACCCCTCCCTCTCTCTTCTTACCCCCCCTCCCTCTCTTTTTACCCCCCTCTTCTTTCTCCCCCCTCCCTCTCTTCTTACTCCCCCTCCCTCTCTTCTTACTCCCCCCTCTTCTTACTCTTCTCTCCCCCTCTTCTTACCCCCTTCTTACTCCCCCCTCTCTTCTTACCCCCTCCCCCCTCTTCTTTCTCCCCCCTCCCTCTCTTCTTACTCCCCCTCCCTCTCTTTTTACCCCCCTCCCTCTCTCTTCTTACCCCCCTCCCTCTCTCTCTCTTCTTACCCCCTCCCTCTCTTCTTACCCACCCTCCCTCTCTTCTTACCCCTCCCTCTCTTTTTACCCCCCTCTCTCTTCTTACCCACCCTCCCTCTCTTCTTACCCCTCCCTCTCTCTTCTTACCCCTCCCTCTCTCTTCTTACCCCCCTCCCTCTCTTTTTACCCCCCTCCCTCTCTCTTTTTACCCCCCTCCCTCTTTACCCCCTTCCCTCTCTCTTTTTACCCCCCTCCCACTCTATTTTTACCCCCTCTCTCTTTTTACCCCCCCTCCCACTCTCTTTTTACCCCCCCTCCCCAAACAGAAGTTTCTGTTTCCTGTACCCGGCCGGACTGACAGGAAGGTGCACACTAAGCACCTTCCTATCACTCCGGCCGGACACCGCGGACCGCACAGCTACAGGGGAGGGGAGGTGAGAAGCTGCAGCCGCCTGAGGCTCTTAAGAGAGCGCTCAGGCGGCTGCAGCATTTAAAGGGGCGGCCGGGCCCCCTGATGGCGGGCCCCCCTCCCGGCCGGGCCCTCGGACCATGTCCGAAGTGCCCGACCGGTCAGTCCGCCCCTGCATATTACCAGCCCTTAGAATGGCCAGGTTTAACGTGGGTATCGAAAGAAGAGTCCAGAGGAGGAGAAAGGAAACCAGAGATCAGGGTAACGTAATAGAGGGAACAACAAGCAAACCACAATAAGGCACTGAACAAAGTCAAAAGATGCTCTATTTATAGTTGAACGTGTTTTGCTTTAATACCAAACCCCAAAAACTTCAGGGGGTGATAAAAACAATGCTCGCATGCGCAACATCAAAACACGGGGAGTGACTGGAGCGGCTGACATTCGACATGCTGTGCCGTCCTTGAAAGGAGTCGGTAACAGGAGCCTCTACACACAGGAGCCTCGCCCCACTGCTCAAAGGGTAAGGGAGAGGAGATACCACTCATATTTCATACCAGTTTTGTAAAATGCAAACAAACTAGGAATTCAGTTAAAGGAGAGATAATTTTAATTTTGAGATCCAACTATAACCTCTCCTCAAAAAAAATAAAAAAAATTAAATCACTGTTTTGACTATAAACAATTGGCTTTATGTTAAAGCCATCTTGTCAGACCATGTGCAGATTAAGAGGAACAATAATCTTTATCACAGAGATGTAGCGAATTTTGTTAATAATACAGTATTTACCTGCTGTACTATAACCATATAGCAATTTGCCGATATCTCTGCGCTGTAACTTATACCTGACTGAACAAAGGTTGAGGATATCATTTCTAATTAGTGGGGTAATAACTGCTTGATCCAAGGAGATGTCTGTCTGCTATTTTGAGGTCAAGAAGGATTTTTTTCCTAGTTTGTTGCAAAATTGGAATTGCTTCAGACTGTATTTTTTGCCTTCTTTTGGATCAGCAACAAAAAACATATGTGAGGAAGGCTGAACTTGATGGACGCAAGTCTCTTTTCAGCTATGTAACTATGTAACCATGTAACTATGAGTCTAGTTCTGACCCTGATGCTGGGATGCTTGTAAAGGAGTCAGGTTTCACTGTAGAGGTTATCCAGGAGCCAGTTATTTAGTTATTTCGCTCGTTCAGTAATTGCTACTGTTCTTCAATTCCCGATACTTGCAGGTAACTCAAAGTTATATTTTTCTCAGATGTAAAAGTATACCTGTTACTGAATAAACCAAGGGGAGTAGTGATTATCTGGGAAATATTTATAATCAAAGCCGCAGGCAGAAATATCTGGTTTGAATTATCATAGCGACTCGCAAAAAGAAGATTCTCAGCATGCAGACAATTTACAGTGTAACTATGCGTTAAAACTATAACATTTTCTGTTCTCATCACTTACTATCATCTGATTAGTCAAGCAGTCACAAGTTATGACCCATAGCCTGTGCTACGTTAGTTTGCTCACTCAGTTTAATCTCTTTACCCTGTTACTTCTTTACACGTTTTATAACTTTATACATTTTGTGTAGATATCTACAGACAACGTAACTTGCAATCGCCCTTCGTTTGTGGAAACGTTGTCTTCTAGTCTCGTATAATCGTACCCCACTCACTTTAGACAGTTTTATTGAGCAGGGTCATCAGTTCATCTTGTTTCTGCTCTTCTAATATGTTTCTAAGATTTTATTTGTTTGATTGTAGAGCACTGCAGTTTATGTTATTGTTTTATACAATATTCCCTGGATTCATTGGATACTCTGCTGAGTGAACAGCAATGTTCCTGTAGATGTCAACCGAAGAATTGCTATTTAGTAAGAGAATGTATAACTATATGTTGTATCTCTCTCTCTATATATATATAATAATTTTTTTTGGCAATTAATCTAGATAAAAAAAGAATAGAAGCATAGAAACATAGAATGTGACGGCAGATTAGAACCATTCGGCCCATCTAGTCTGCCCAATTTTCTAAATACTTTCATTAGTCCCTGGCCTCTCTTATAGTTAGGATAGCCTTATGCCTATCCCACGCATGCTTAAACTCCTTTACTGTGTTAACCTCTACCACTTCAGCTGGAAGGCTATTCCATGCATCCACTACCCTCTCAGTAAAGTAATACTTCCTGATATTATTTTTAAACCTTTGTCCCTCTAATTTAAGACTATGTCCGCTTGTTGTGGTAGTTTTTCTTCTTTTAAATATAGTCTCCTCCTTTACTGTGTTGATTCCCTTTATGTATTTAAATGTTTCTATCATATCCCCCCTGTCTCGTCTTTCCTCCAAGCTATACATGTTAAGATCCTTTAATCTTTCCTGGTAAATAAAATTATTCTCAATTTGACATAATTTAGAAAAAAAAAATAAAAAAACTCAGAAAGAGATATTTGGAAGATATATAAATATACCAAAATATGAACTGATAATTACTTTATTAAAGAAAGAATACTGCATATAACTTTGATAAGTCCATTCACACAATAGACAGGGTAGTGGCACATTTATCTGAAATACTATCTAGAATTCCTGCTTTAAAAGTATTTAGAACATGTTCCCATAGTGTGACAACAGGGGAACAGTCAGAGCAAATTTACTGATAATTAGTCTTCGGGGAGAGGAGATGTATGAGCTCTAAGCCAGAACTTGGTGTATATACTTTTGAATCAACGGTAAAAACATATGTGAGAAAGGCTGAACTCGATGGACGCAAGTCTCTTTTCAGCTATATAACTATGTAACTATGTAATATACTAGTGTCCAGAAATTAAATATGCATGTCACTCCTTCCATTTCATGTCCGCTTTATTCCTTATAATATTCCTTTAAATCCCTCCATCATGCTACATGTTCTTTATCTTACTATATTTTCTTACATTTGTTTGTATTCCTCCCACATCATAATTTCCTGTATTTATTCAAGATCTGTTCACCTTGCCTACCACTAATTCCATGTCCCTGTCCCTTTAAACCATGTCCCAGTGTCAAATCTTAATATTTTTGGGGATCCAAGTAAGTCGATTTTTGGGGACCTCCACTCAACCTCACAAAACTCCTCTTTCTCTCTCTTCCCTTCCTTATCAAGTTTAAATTGTAAGTTTGTTTCACCAAATGTTCCTATATGCTATATGTGTTTTGTTCATGCAACTTAAAAGCCAGAAAAGGAGACAGTGATGTAAGATGAAGCCCAAGAAGGTGGGCGAAACTAGTCACAAAGTACATCACTAAGATGAGGACCAGGAAGCCCCACATGATTGAGTTACAGTGGAACCTGGAACCATTGGCATCTGCTTGTTTTACATGCTTTGTTGTGGGCACCTCGCTGGCAATACCCACTGCAATTTAAGTAAGGTTTTTAACCTTTGTTATTATAATAAAGATTTGGATACTGTTCAATTGTGGTCCTGGCCTCTCTGCTTGTCTCCTATTTATATATAAGAACCTGTCTGGCTGAACACATCTGAGAGTTAAAAATATCTATCCTGTTGTGGGAAGTATCCCCGCAAGCTGCAATTTTTAAACCCAGAGCGAGGGGTGATTAGGCTCTAGTAAATGTGAGTTTAATCCCGGACACTACCTACACTTTATATTGTGTATATATAAGCTTAACCAAATGGTCTGCACTATATGTGTTTATATTATTATTTGCAGAACAACATTTGAAGACTATGTTTTACACAATTTAAACTCACTGTTTATTGGTATACTAGTTTAGTTTTCCTTGTTTACCTATTGTACAGCGCCACATAATTGTGTTATATAAATAATTATAATTGCACTTCCAATTCCACCTTCCATTATCTTTCCTCCCCTCATTTTATCTCCTCTTTTCTTTTATTTCCCTAAAAGCGATAGGTGGTCGAGAGAACAAGACCGTCAGGCAGGGGAGACATTCAAAACAAACTGTTCATTTCAATTTTTCTCCTACTTTCTGTGTGTTAATAATGCATTTACCATAGTTCAATAATTTAGCATGTTTATTAGTCACTGCAAGGCTAATTACCAAAGTAGACATGAAGAAAAAACTTTCATTTTAGAACTTTGAAACATAAGTATTATTAGGTGGAAGCGCTATCACAAATAATCTCTAAAGTGCAAATTCAGGGAATTTCGAATTTTATATCAAAATAGCCTCATTGGAGGAACACCCAAGACAGCTAAACTTTATTGTATACCAGTTTCTACTTGAAGAAGCCTGTGTTGGCAAAACGCATCTAGAAACTTTTTTACTCTGTCGTAATAAAGGAATTATTTGGCTTCACACCATAGCTGCCATATTCCTTTTTTTAAATTTTTTATTTTCTATTTTAAACACCTGACCTGACATAACCTTTTTTGCTGTTCCTAAGAAGCACAACAAATCCTTAGGTGGGGACTATACCACCCATACGCTATACACTGAGCAGCGAGCCTGCTCGGCATTTTAACCCTATATATCCTTGAGATGGGGATTATTCCACTTCACACGTTCCATACCAGAGCTGGATTTAAGCTCTGGATATTGTGAGTAGTTCCTTATTATTATTACCTCTAATACCCAGTACACTTATATACTATAACATTGGAGTCCTTTCTTCTGTTTCCTCTTCACATGTTCCGTCGGATTACAAGCCTATACTCGTGACTATCAATCCAGTCTGCTGCTCCACAAAGAATCCTCCCCACTATTGTGGATTAATTTATTTGGACTAGTGTTAAGTTACCTGGACTATATTTTATTCTTATTTATTTATTTATATTATTATCTTTATCTTACTTATAATATTATTTCTTCAAGGCGCACCCTTTCTCTTTATTCATGTTCTTTATTATGTTTATGTTGGGGGGAATAGAGGGGACCCCTCTTCCTATAGGTGTGCTCCCTATACTATCTTATTAATATATTTCCTGTGGCATGCTAGCGCAGACCCATATTTGACTTTTGTGGTTATTTTGGCCTTAAATTTGAAATTCACTTTGCTACAATTAGCACTTTAGGGAACACGCTTCATACAAGTTATAATGACAGGGAGCATTGTAATTCTCTACTCTACTGCACTCTGCCTATAGAGCTAATTCATGACGTTTAACAGAAATCTGTACAACTGATTGAACATATCGTATCTCCTCCACCACGACAGTAGTGCTTCACTAACTATTAAGTACCCCTAATTTTACTCCCATTCGCAATAGGATGTCTTGAACATGAGGTATTCATTTTCTATAAAATACCATTGTTATCAGAAATTAAAATAGTTCTTGAACTTAGGGATGAGGCTCTAAAAATGGGAATGAGCCAGTTACATGGGGTGATAACAGTGGGAGAAAGTCATATGGATAGAAAGAATTGGAAACACATAGCGCCTAAGCAATAACATAAACAGCAACGTGTCCTGTAAATGAGAGATGAACTAGACAGTAAAATTACTAAAAACAGTGTGCAGTGCGTATAACAGAGAGATATAGCTCTATGCATGTGCAGTATGTTCCAGAGAGCTTCACACTATTATAATCCACTGTAACATGCAGTGTGTTACTGTGTCTTTGAACTCGATCACAACATAACACACAATAATATGTACACACAAAATTATGCACTGCACTCAAACTCCCACTACTCAGCAATGGCTACAGTATTCATTAGCCAAAATAGCCAAAATAAATAGAACCAAAGCAAAAACCCTATGTATATTTAAAGGGACACTATAGTCACCAAAACAACTTTAGCTTAATAAAGCAGTTTTTGTTTATAGACTATGCCTCTGAAATTTTACTGCTCAATTCACTGCTGTTTAGGAGTTAAATCACTTTTGTTTCTGTCCATGCAGCTCTAGCCACGCCTAATTTCATTTTCAGTCAGATGTATCTTATTTTAAAAGTTTTTATCTCCTGCTCTGTAAATTGAACTTTAATCACATACATGAGGCTATTGCATGGACTAGCAAGTGCAGGAGATGATACATTCTAAATTAAACAGAATTTGCAATAAAGGAAGTATAAACATTAGATGACTCTTAACAGGAAATTTTTAGGAAGGCTCTGTAAGTCACATGGAGGGAGGTGTTAATAGGGCTGCATAAACAATATGATTTTAACTACTAAATGGCAGAGAATTGAGCAGTGAAACTGCAAGGACATTACATGAGATATAAACCAAAACTGCTACATTAAAGGGACACTGTAGGCACACAGACCACTTCAGCTAATTTAAGTAGTCTGGGTACTGTGACCCTTTTGCACTCAGTGCTGCAATGTTAAACACCTCAATTCCAGAGAACTGCAAAGTTTACATTGCAGCACTAAGTCTGCCCTCAGTGGCTGTCTTACAGTGGCAGTCCCAGTGATTATACACTGAAAAAGAAAATAGAAAAACGGAAGGCAATAGTCTTGATTAGTCCCTTTGTGGACAGGTCTCATTCCTTGTTGTTTTGAAAGTCCTCTTTCAAGTATGATGCAATCTCTCCAGAGTTCATGGGGGATGTCCAAGTATTTCCTGTCTGGAAGCTTTTGGTGGTGATCTCTGGGCTGTGCGCTCGGGACTTGTCCACCCCTTCGAAGGCCCTAAAATCACTAATATTCATGTCAGTCTTTTATATGCTGAAATACGTGCGCGCCCGCCTTTTCCCGCGGGTCGCGCACCAATTACATCATTCCGGGTGCGCCTTCGTGTGCATGTGCGCTTCCAACGTTGCATATTGTGACGTGATTACATCTGTGAATCCTGTGTGCCCGGTGTGGTATAGGGAAAAGAAAAACCTGTCTCATAACACTGCAATAACTTTATTTACACTCATAAATGTAACATATAAACAATTCTGATATTTATCGCTAAAGTTCAACAGTTTGCCTTATTGAGGAGTTTATAAAAGGTTATAAGTATATTAAAAAGGAGTAACTAAAATTAAAGGAACACTATAGTCACCTAAATTACTTTAGCTAAATAAAGCAGTTTTAGTGTATAGATCATTCCCCTGCAATTTCACTGCTCAATTCACTGCCATTTAGGAGTTAAATCACTTTGTTTGTTTATGCAGCTCTAGCCACACCTCCCCTGGCTATGATTGACAGAGCCTGCATGAAAAAAAAACTGGTTTCACTTTCAAACAGATGTAATTTACCGTAAATAATTGTATCTCAATCTCTAAATTGAACTTTAATCACATACAGGAGGCTCTTGCAGGGTCTAGCAAGCTATTAACATAGCAGGGGATAAGAAAATCTTAATTAAACAGAACTTGCAATAAAGAAAGCCTAAATAGGGCTCTCTTTACAGGAAGTGTTTATGGAAGGCTGTGCAAGTCACATGCAGGGAGGTGTGACTAGGGTTCATAAACAAAGGGATTTAACGCCTAAATGGCAGAGGATTGAGCAGTGAGGCTGCAGGGGCATGTTCTATACACCAAAACTGCTTCATTAAGCTAAAGTTGTTCAGGTGACTATAGTGTCCCTTTAATCTAAGAGAAAAATTTGAGGAGAAAGATACCTTTTTCCATAGATTTTTGGTATCAGATTATTGAGATACCCATGACTTATACCCTCTGTAATATAGCATTGTATATTGAGTTATTTCATCTTAATGGAAGCTTACTAGGTAGGGATTTTTTAATCCACTGTTTCATACATAACTAGCAGTAGTATATATATATATATATATATATATATATATATATATATATATATAAATGTATAGTTTTTTGAATTATATTTGAGTGCGGTATCACATACTTTTTCTATATATAATTGAAGGTATTTTTTGGGCGACCTTGAGACCAGCACGACAATAGATATGAGAGTGCCAATACATTTGGAATTTTCTCATTAGAGATTTTGCCTTTTAGCTGAAAACAGCAAGATACATTTTTAATGTAAGACTCACCTAAAAGACAAGTAAAAAGTTATACAAAAAAACATCCAGTAATTTAAATGTACATATGGATTTGGAATAGTGCCCAGGTATATTTTTTTTGCTGTTGTTCTACATAATAATATGTGTTATTATGATATTACTGGTATTTATATAGCGCCAGCATATTCCGTAGCGCTTTACGATATTATCAAAGGGGGAGATTTAACAATAAATGAGACAATTACAAAAATTTACAGGAACAATAGGTTGTAGAGGGCCCTGCTCAAATGAGCTTACAGTCTATAGGAGATGAGACGTAAAACCCAACAGGACAGGAGGTAGCAATCAAACAAGGTGCAGTGAAGCAGAGCTGGAGGAGAGAGTAAAGCGCTGCCCTATAGGAGAGACCAAGAGACAGGTATGTGTGGTAGAGGTTACTCTGGAAGGCCATAAGCTTTCCTAAAGAGTTGGGTTTTGAGGCACTTTTAAATGATTGAAGACTAGGGGAGAGCTTGATGGTTGTAGGCAGGCAATTCCAAAGGAAAGGAGCCACCCGCGAGAAGTCTGCAAGCGTGAGTTGGCTGTACGGATGAGAGCAGCAGACAGGAGGTCATGGGCAGAGCGGAGAGACCAGCGGATCAGTGAAGAAATATAGGAGGGGCAAGAATTGGTCAGTGCGTTATAGGTGTAGATTAGTACCTTGAATTGCCTCCTATAGGATACATGAAGCCAATGTAAGGACTGACAGAGGGGAGAGGTGTGAGAGGAGTGACAGGAGGAGAAAATCAGTCTAGCTGCAGCATTCATTACAAACTCTAGAGGGGTAATATGACTTGTGGGAAGACCTATTAGGAGATAGTTACAATAGTCCATGCAAGAGCTTACTAGAGCATGGACAAGCTGCTTAGTAGCATCTTGTGTAAGAAAGGGGTGGATGTGGGCTATGTTTTTAAGGTGGAATCTACAGGATTTGGCAACATTCTGGATGTGAGGTTCAAATGTGAGGCCAGAATCAAGTATAATGCCAAGACAGTGTGCTTGCAAGGATGGACTTAAGTGGATAACACTAACTTGAAGGGAGTTCAGGGGGATCAATATTAGGAGGAGGAAAGACAAGGAATTCAGTTTTAGAGAGATTGGACATCCAGTCAGATATGAAAGAAAGGCAAGCAGGGACACGTTACAGGATGGCAGGGGAGAGAGAGGTATATCTGAGTGTCATCAGCGTACAGGTGGTATTGGAATCCAAATGAGGTAATAAGTTTGCCAAGAGAGGCAGTATAAAGAGAAAATAGAAGGGGACAAAGTACAGAGCCTTGGGGGACCCCAGCAGAGGCAGGATGAAGGAAGAAGGTATTATTAGAAAAGGAGACACTGAATGAACATAGGAGATATGTTCACCCACCGGCCGACGTAGGCAGAAGGTGGAGCGGTGGGGGAGGAGCAGGCAGCGACGTGGGATATGTCGCTGCCTCAGGTAAGTCACTGAAGGGATTTTCACCCCTTCAGCAACTGGGGATTGGGTGGTTGGAGGGAGAGGAATCCTGCAGTGCCAGGAAAACAGGATGAAGGAAGAAGGTATTATTAGAAAAGGAGACACTGAATGAACATAGGAGATATGAGGAAAACCAAGAGAGGACAGTGTCACAGAGACCGAGTGATTGAAGAGTTTGGAGGAGAACATGGTCAACAGCATCAAAGGCAGCAGAGAGGTCAAGAAGAATTAGTATAGAGTAGAGCCCTTTGTATTTAGCTGCGATTAGGATGTGGAGGGGGCAGAAGCCAGACTGAAGAGGGTCAAGGAGAGAGTTGGAATTGAGGAAGCAAGTCAGACGGGTAAAGAAAAGTCTTTCCAGAAGATTTGAGGAAAAAGAGAGCAGGGATATGGGATGAAGGGGAGGACGGTTCAAGAGATGTTTTTTTTAAGATGGGTACTACATTAGTATGTTTAACCCCTTAAGGACCAAACTTCTGGAATAAAAGGGAATCATGACATGTCACACATGTGTCCTTAAGGGGTTAAGGGCAGCAGAGACAACACCAGAAGAGAGAGAGCAGTTGAAGAAATAATGCCCAGTATGTGACTGTATCACAGAGCTCTACATACTTAGAGTGAATCTATTAAACAGACACATGAACATTCTGATAACAGAACTTTATCTACAGAGCAGTTCACTGACCCCCACTGTCTTTCCCGTACCATTTACTAGAATGGCTGCAGTGATGACCCTAACACTGGGATGCTTGCAATAGAGTCAGATTTCACCTGCAGACTGTTATTTCGCAATTTTCCTTTTCCAGTAATTGCCACTGTTCACTTCCTACTATTTGAATGTAACTCAAAGTTACATTTTTTTTCAGATGTGAAAGTATACCTGTTACTGAACGAGTCAAAGGGAGTAGTGATTATCCGGGAAATATTTATAATCAAAGCCGCAGGTAGAAATATCTGGTTGGAATTATCATAGTGATTTGGAAAAAGAAGATTGTTGGCGTGCAGACAATTTACAGTGTACGCGGCGAAACTGAACAATGCTTGTTCATTGCTTTAATATCTGATTAGTCAACCAGACAGAACAATATAATGTATGTTTACCTAACAAACCCTATTTACTAAATGGAAAATGTGAAAACAGATGTACTAACAAAGAAACATGTTCAAGCGCTACCTGTTTGAATAAAAAAATGAATGAGTTTACATCAAATATTGCACATTTAATTATGGATTATATTGGCCAATGTATTATCCCATTTTTGCCCACAGTCTGCTAGAATAGGAGCAGGTACATTGATCTTAAAGATTCTTAAATGACAACTGTAACTTCAAAACTATTTTTAATATAATGATCCTTTCATTAGGTTATGAAATGAAAATAGAATTTAAAAAAATTAAGTATATGTAAAAAAAAAAAAAAAAAAATACAAAAATTATCCCTACCTTTAGTGTATGGCAGGATCCTTCAGCCATACACATGGACCTTTGGTCAGACAGTGATTGCAAATCATACAGTTAGTCTCTATGGTCTTTCCTGCTTCACTGCCTGCACAGAAGCAGGGAGGACCATAAAAACTAATTCTTGGGTTTTACTCTCTGACCCCAGGGTCCATGTATATGGCTGCATGATCTTGTCATGTACTTAAAGGGACACTGTAGGCACCCAGACCACTTCTGCCCATTGGAGTGGTCTGGGTGCCAACTCCCACTACCCTTAACACTGCAAGTGTAATTATTGCAGTTTTTTTTTAAACTGCTAGAGCGTCGCTGGACGTCCTCACGCTGTGTGAGGACCTCCAGCGTTGCTCACTTCCCCATAGGAAAGCATTGAAAATCGCATTCAATGCTTTCCTATGGGGTGCATGCGCGGCATTAGGTCTCCTCGGCCGGTGGGTGGGATCAGTCTCACCCACCGGCCGACGTAGGCAGAAGGTGGAGCGGCGGGGAGGAGCAGGCAGCGACGTGGGATATGTCGCTGCCTCAGGTAAGTCACTGAAGGGATTTTCACCCCTTCAGCAACTGGGGATTGGGTGGTTGGAGGGAGAGGAATCCTGCAGTGCCAGGAAAACTGATTGATTAAGGTAGTGATGAGTTTTTCTCATTTCTTTTTACATATACTCAATTTAAAATGTCTATTTCCTTTCAAAACTTGATGAAATAATAATTATATTAAAACATAGATTTGAGGTGACAGATGTCCAGATGTCCTTTAAACGTCAGGGAGTGAGGTAAGGTACACATGATAAGCATGTGAACTGTGCATTAACATTATGTGATAATAAATCATGTAGTAAATAAGCACTAAAACGTCTTAACCATTTGCACTTTGCACATGCTTACTAACTTACTTTCTGCATCAATCTGATACAGTTATAAACCTTGTTTCTTTGTTTTGAAGCAATGCCACTTAATTAATTCCTGAATTATATCATTGATGTGTCCTTGATAGAGGAACTGGAGCAGGATTTAAACAAATAAAAGGCATTAACTGCTACTTTTAATAAGAAACAACATGGTTACAGTAACGTAACAAAAACAATGGAAATAGTTACTTAGAACCACAGGGTCAGTTAATCATTACAGACATGCATAAAACAGGGACTAACTGTACATCTTTTACAGCGCCACCTACTATTCAATATGATAAATACATCCGTTATACAGGATGGACAATATTATAACTTAAAGGACCACTATAGGCACCCAGACCACTTCAGCTTAATGAAGTGGTCTGGGTGCCAGCTCCAGCTAGGATTAACCCTTTCTTCTATAAACATAGCAGTTTCAGAGAAACTGCTATGTTTATAATAGGGTTACTCCAGCCTCTAGTGGCTCTCTCATTGACAGCCGCTAGAGGCGCTTCTCACTGTGATTTTCACAGTGAGAAGACGCCAGCGTCCATAGGAAAGCATTGAGAATGCTTTCCTATGGACTGGCTGAATGGGTGCGCGGCTCTTGCCGCGCATGCGTATTCAGCCGATGACGGCGATATGGAGGAGGAGAGGAGGAGGAGAGTTCCCCGCCCGGCACTGGAGAAAGAGGTAAATTTAACCCCTTCCACCCCCTAGAGCCCGACGGGAGGGGGGCCCAAAAGGTGGGGGCACCCTCAGGGCACTATAGTGCCAGGAAAACGAGTATGTTTTCCTGGCACTATAGTGGTCCTTTAAACAATACATTATAGCACTGATACCAAGTAGCATAACCTCACAGTGTACGTTCAACTCACATATTGTTGACTCTTTCAGTGGCTAAGCCAATGGCAGCTGATTTACAAGAGTTTAATCACTAAATCACTAAACAGTAATTGTAGTGATATAAAAAGGCCACAACAAAGACATTGTTTAATTTAGCTCAAACTAGCAAAGTTCACAAAACAGATTCATTGGATAATGTTTCCATTTCAAGGATACTTTGCTAAGGTTTATCAGTTATCTTGGTGATATAAATTATTTTTTTTGTATGTTTTCTAAATTCTGTGGAATCCATGAACATTTAAATTTTATGTCTGATCACTATTAGAATATATTTTTTTCTTGACCACATGTTTTTTTTTTTTTGTGTATTTTTTTTTTAAATGTCAAATAAATCAATAGTAATAAATACCTATTACAGTACTTCAGCATCGTGGCCATATTTATAGTGTATTTTAATTTGAGTATAGAATAACACGTGGAAATAAATACCTATTGTAAAGCGCTATGGAATTTGCTGGCGCTATATAAATATAATAACAATAACAATAAATAAGCTTAATCAGCCAGTTGGGAAAGGCTCTTGGAACGTGATACCCTTCAGGCTCCTCAGAGAATGCGTGTTGAGCACAGACGTCTTGGGAACATCATATATGGAAGGCACATGACTTGAACAGCATATTTGATGTGAACTGGGGAAAATAATCTTGCTGTTGTTGTTTGAGCTGTATAACTGCTGTTTAGGGTCACAGCAGATATTGATCCGAACTGATTAACATTTAGAAAGTCTACTGTAAACATGTCTCTGTTTTCACTGCTTCAAAGTCACTGCGAGCAGAACAGGAGGAGTGATAAGGGTTTGGAGACTGAAAATGTGGGAAAAAAGCACACTTTATTCTCTCTATCCTTCCCAACCCCTCCACACACGTCAAGCACTAATATCAACTTAATGGATTCTTTAGGATTTTTTTTTTTTTTTGCCATTTTGTCCAGGACATCTGTTCATTAATTAGACAGATTTTCAATAAATATATTTCATATCGCAATTGTGCAAACTACTGTCACCACAATTTTGGCATCTTCAAATAAAATGTGGACTAATAAAACAAGAGAAACATGGTAACATTTCAGTTAGTCCCTGGCTTTCTGAATGCTGACTCCCTAGTCTGGCTAGTAGACTTGCTCACTCATTAGCAATTGTAGGTGCCGCCATTAATTAAATAGTGAGCCAGATCATCAACTGCATGGGGTTATACTCTCCCTCAATACAAATGTTGATTAATCTACTAACCAGAATTTTCTGACATATTCATATCAGAAGAGGCAGCATGGTGACTATATCAGAAATGGTTCTGTGTGAAACATTTCTTGGCAAAGGAGAAGCACATACATGAATCATGTACGGAACAATCCAGGGAACCTGAATTCAACATTCAGTGAGTTATTTTGTATTTAAAGGAATAGATATTGATGTCCGAATTTTCAGTAATTCCAACAAAGTATAGAAGATGTTTATTTTTTTAAAAAACTTTTTTTAAAGTGGAATGCTGAGAGGGATCACATTGTGTGTCTAATGGGACTCAGGCAGCAGTCTGGCTCCACTGGTCTGGTGTTAAAACAGGCTCTCTGGAGGCAGTGCTCACAAATATGAACGAACAGGAACCAGCTCCATTTTTTGGGACCCCTTACAGGGCCTGACCGTGAGAATGCCTACAAGGCCCGCCCATAAGTGTGTCTGTGTGTGAGACCCTATATAATCTTTTTGACTCCCCCCGTCCCTCATCTCATCTCTTCTTCTCCTCCTGACCCTTAGAACTTATACAAAGAGGGGGGATAATAGACACACAAGGGGGTTGTAAGAAATACACAAGGGTGTTGTAAGACACACAATGGGGAAAAAATAGGAGATACGATACACTAAAGGGGGTAAGACATTTAAAAGAGGGATTGGAAGGGAGGTTAAGAGGCACACAGGTGAAGATGTTATTTTAAGGTGGGCGGAGAAATGCATCTTCGCCTATGTACCCAAAAATCCTTGCACTGGCTTTGCCTAAATCATGTTAAAAACGGCTGCTGTCTCTGCCTGCTTGCCTGCCACAGAGGCAGAGACAGGATCTCTTGGCTGTCGCTTGGCTGTGGAGTTAGAGGGAGGGGGAATGAAATGTCCACTCAATGGCTGACAGGGAGGGAGAGCTGATGCATTCCGGGAGTTGTAGTCCCTGCTAGGGGCTCACTCACACTCCTGGGGGGCGGGAAGAACCCAGCTTTAGCTTAGCAGGAAACTACAACTCCCAGTCCTCGCACAGATAATTTTCTTGGAGATTTGAGGCAGAGGATAGGCACCAGGAAGCACAATCGGAGTGAGGGAGAAACTTGCTGTGACTGACTGCATTATAAAACCAGGAAAAGGTGGGCATGGAAGGTGAGCTGATTCGGTGGTGCAATGGGCCACTTGACTGGATTTGCCCCCCAGGCCTAAGGCTGCCAGCCATCCCCTGTCCTGGAACCATAACAACTTCATTCCGATAAAGCTGTTATGATGCACGGAGTGTTCCTTTAATACATTGTTTTTTTGCTTGGAGGAAAGGAGCAAAACACTGCCATTAATTAAAATGTATTTCCAGCTTGACTGTTCTGCCAACAGTGAAAAAAACAACAACTCTATACACTATGGGTAGAATTATAAGCAAACATTAGAATGCAGTTATTCATTTTTTAATCATGAAGTTAAACTTTATTGCTTGCTTGCTTGCATGTTTATGACTATTATCCACAATAAATTCTGCAAATGTTCTCTCATTTTACATATGCTACCAGGCTCGGAAATGGGTTCTGTAGCAGTCAGATCAAAGAGTTATTTTGTATATCAACATATATTTCTCTAAAGAAGGGGTTTGAATGGCATTGTTTCATTAAATCATTTGTAAATTTGGATACAGAATGTATTTTGTGATGCAAAGTGTTTGCGTTCGTTAGGTCTGAAGCTTAAAGGAAAATCTATGAAAAGATTTATGTGTTCGCATTCAATACACAGCGACTAATACTCTTGACACTACCAATGCTGGCGGTGCATCATGGGAAATGAAGTTAAGTTAAACAGTGCAAAAGTTAACTTTCACTTATATGAATAAACTTGACTCAGGATGTAATTTTTTTTTTTTTAAAACAAATGAAAAAAAGACAAGCGGTAAGAAAGTAAAACCCAGCCTTAAAGGGTTATTCAAAGTGGTCATGGTGCCTGTATGTACAGCCTTTCAATATGAAATGCTGCACACATGGAGTTTAACCTCTTTGGTGCCAGATGTGTAATTCTACCTCTGGCAACACCATTGGGGCTTCATTCGCTTTCATTGAACAAGAATTCCCAGTGGCGGGTGATAATTCTGTGCATGTTTGGCGTTTGTTGGAAAATGCCACTGAGCACCAATCACAGCCAGGTCCCTGTTCTGTGCCGTCCATGTCCTCCCTACAGTCTGCCCTCTCTGATGTATCTCCCCCTCTAGCTTGAAGGTGAGTGACATCATTGAAGTAGGATCAGGCTGCAGGTAAACCTTCTCATTTAGTAACATTGAGGACATAACTGCAGTCCAAACATGGCTTGTTTTTTTTTGTGTGTTTAAGGTGGTCAAAAACAGAACTGATTTGTTTTTCTTTTTTAGGCAGTAGGAGCCTACATTGTAGTAGGTATGAATCTTTGACAGTTATTTTAAGGATGGGCCATCAGTGAACTAAGGGGGGGGGGGGGGGAGGGGGACAGAGGAAGTCAACCTGGGGTAAACACAGCATTCCTTCCCCTGACTTTCATTCATTATAAAGAACTGACCAAAAGTCTGCATATTTCTTTCTCCGGTTTATTGGTGAAGCTACAGCCTCCAAGAAGCAGCATGGGTGAGTGAAGGGATAGAGACTAAACATTAAACCTATTTTTTATTTTGTTGTGCCTCCCTTTTTTTTCTCAAGTGTTCACATTACTTTATCTATGAATAAAATCAGAATTTAGTGGCTGTCCTCTAGCCATCAATCATTTTTTCCCCATTAATTCTGTAATTTTTTTTGGTGCCACATATGGAACTCCAAAATTTCAAATCAAATCAACGTGCTTGCCCATACTCTAGTCGTTTGCTCGGTTATATGTCCATGTGACACTTCAGAATTATGAAATGTATCCAAACTGCGAATCGGACTAAATTCAGAACAATTTAAGTTAAGCATATACAGAATGCACAAATCTACTCACATTGCATACTGCTCAATCAGGGGTTCTCTGGCATAATGGGTAATGGAACATGCAGAGTCTATGCCATAGTCTCACTTGGTCACAAAGGGGTAAGACAGGTAAGAAGAGACACACTACAGGGTGAGAGGAGGTTAGAAGATGCACACAAGTGTGTGAGCTGGATAAAGAGATACACACAAGAACGATGGGGTTGGGAGATACATAATGGTGCGAGGACGGAGCAGATAGACACATGAGGCACAGAGTGACACAAACAAAAATTGACAGTTCCAGGCAACAGACAATTCCGAACCTGGTGCCAAGTAAGTAGACATGACTCCCAGAGACAGTGATTGAATTTTTCCTCCTCTCAGAGAATTGCAAGAAACCTTTAACTGACTACGACTGGATTCATACTGTGCATCTTTTGATACCGTTTAACTATCAAAGTGCTCCCCTACATGCGCCTTTTCAAGTCTACATCTTACACTGACACAATGGAAATGCTTCTTTTTGGATTTGATTTCTTATCCTCTCTGCAGACTATGTAATGTTAATCTCTAAGTATTAAAAAGTATTTGAAAGATTTGTATAGTTTTTCTTTAATGCAATACCTCCCCCCCCCTCCCCCTCTGATCCCCACTGATGGGAAACCACAAAGGTTCAAGAAACCTATAGAATGGGCCCTTTAATTTTAACAAGAGAGACTTCCAATCATCTTTAGGGCATGGAATAAAGAGATGCCACAGACTTGCTTTCAACTTGTAAGTCCATAATCTCTTTATGTGCTGAGGCTTTTATATTATTAAAAGTCTCAAATTTGGCATATATCAGTCTGAAGGGGTTTATCATTTAGGTCTCTAGGTTTTTATTTTATAGATTTCTTAGATTTCCCAATCCTTTTTAATATAAGTTTATTGAAATTTAGCATAATTAGAAAAATTAAATTTGTATAAAGCTCCGTTTAATAGGACACTCCAGACCGTAAAAGCATTTTAGCTTGATGACATGCTTTATATGTGAAGAATATGTCCTCTTTTTTTCATCTTACAAATTATGCATTTTTCATTAGAAATTGGCACTTTTCTAAATTAACCTTATCACACCCCCCTGACTGTCAATCAGACAACATGTCCAATTACTTCCTTGTTGTTTAGCTGTGGGGAGATAAACTCGAGGGTCAGCAATTACCCACTTCTCGTTGAGCTGCATTGGGTAGTCTGTGATTGGACAGCCACAGAAAGTCTGGGTGGGCTTAAAAGGGGAGAGTTTAGAAATTCTGCAGCAAGAGATCTTTTTGCTTTATTTGTTTTGTTTTTTTAAGTATGTTGCCAGTTGATCTTCTCTTTAACATTTTGTCTATGCCTCTTAGATGCATATTAGTAATGTAAATGGTTATTAAGTAGGCCATTTAATTCATTTATTTTAATTTCTTCCAAAATATGTTAGTTACTGTGAACTCTAAAGGCTCTCTATAATCTACATATTAATGAGCATTTGCATCAAAACTCTCCATGGCAGTAGGTAACCTAATCCAGGGCTCATTTACCACCTCGTCAGTAGATATCTCCCGTAACCTGTGACTGTTACCAGGAGCTGGGAATTAATAGCAGCTACTAATTACTGACCACTTTTCTAGCCTTGTTGTTGTTTATTTTACTGACTTGCCTGAAACCACCTGCTTTCTCACTGGCAATTCCTCGAAACGTTGTCTGTGTAAGTCATCACCATAGCAACCACCGCTTGCCGATAATTAAAGGCCCACCCTGAGCATGCGCACTTCACCTGTGACTGGCTTAGCAGGAGATAGCCACAGTGCATACACTGTATTAAAATGGAATGTTGTGCTGTTAGGTATATATCTATGGAACGTTAGAAGTTCATTTTTTGCTATGCGTATAGCTCATTATTGTTCACCTGCAATTTATTATAGATATACATTAATTTTACACCTGTGTCTGACTTTCTTTTAAAAATGTAAGTAGATTAGAAATATTTTGATAAGTGGTTTAGGGTTTTAATGTAATGCTGTGTAGCTAACATGCATTTTTCTCATAGATTGTATGGGGATTTAGCTGCTAACATCTTTGCATGAGGTCGAAGGCTGGTGTTGAGTCAAAGGTCATCAACCACCGTTAAAAACAACAGTAACGGGTTAGAAACCTATCAGAAACCAATCACCCAATAGTAGATACCAGAGAATAATGTAAGCTGTTAGTTAATATGGTGCCAAAAAAATGAATGATAATTGATGATAAAAGGATGATTGATGGCTAGGGGACAGTAACTAAATGTTGATTTTATTGACAGATCAACAGACCTGAACAATAGACGGAAAAATGAGAAACAGTAAAAAAAATATATATTAACTATAAATATAGAATTGTTAATGCACCTCTGCTTTTTCCCTCTGCTGGTTCATTTTTCTCACTTGAACTGTGAACAAAATGTTGGGAAAATGCTCCTACCAATATAAAGTAGGGACAATATTGGAAACGAGCCCCCTGTCTTATGATTTCATTGGTACATGTGTTGACACTCTGTATGTATGTGTGATGTTTATATAAATGTTCAATCAATACTGTATTAATAGAACATTTGTTTATATACCTAAGAACATTTATCTAGGCATCTTCCACAATATAATGTAATATAATCAATCTATGATGTGTTCATATGCTTATGAATTGAAATCTCTTAGAACAGAAAGTCTTTGTCTACCCCACAATCATCAGTTAAATGATATCATAATCACATTTCCAGTTCTTGATATAATGAAACAGCAGCATACCAAGCCACATACAACACAAATGCCTTGTTTTAGCAAAATGACTATAATTACTGTATGTAGGAATTGTGCACAGACTTATTTTTTAAACCCTGTTGGCATTTTTTGGGTAGCCGCAATTTTGCGTCTTGTCATATTTTGCAATTCTGTTTATGTGCTGTCTTCATGATAAACAGAACACATCATTGACAGTGTTATAAAGTTGAAAAGAAATAGACAATAAGAAACAAAAATCGATCTGGCAAATAAATCAAATTGATGATGGTGTTTAATTTTATATTTTCTGTATTTGATAAAGTTCCAGTTATTCCTAATAAAACGGAGAAGCTCAGCTGGACTGTCGGTTTTTCTTAACTTGGTCGTTTGGTTAAGCCTTTGTAAGAGACTGGAGTCGATTAAAAGCAAATCATTATTTAGCGAATAAACCATTTGTTTCAGGTTTTTGCTTTGTTTATGTTTGTTTTTAAATGTTTAAAATAAATTATAGAAATATACCAGCTTCCGCCAGATATTCCTTAAATAACACATATAATTAGTTTAATTGCGTGAGAAAGATAATATTATGCAAACATCGTTTGTGATTGAGAATCTAAGCTGTGTATTGTTTTGTTGAATGTGACACGCAACAGGAATAAATTTAAAAGCTGTGATGTGTGTTTTGTGTTGTACTATGTTGCGGTGAGTTGATAAAAGACTTCTCAAAATTATACGACATAAGTTGGGAGAACGCATTATCAGTGGGACTATTTAGGTCAAAATATCTCAAATCATTGTCACTGCAAGACAACTTGTAGTTCGAGTTATAATCCTAATGGAATGAAATAATAATGTCTCTCAGTTGTGAACTGATTGTTCACCCCAATGTAGGGGATGTATATGACTATTTTCATGAAACAAACCTCCCAATAATGGTGGGGAAGTTCTGATTTTGGACCCCTATCCTGCCACTTTTGGTTTTTGCTTGCCCAATGCCACTTGATGTACATAGACATGTTATTGCCCCATCGGGATTTCTTTATACAAGACAGTAAACCATATAATTTCTTTTAATAAATTTTTTTTTAATTAACTCAGTTTATACATTGTTCTTTTTTATTTCTGATGTTCTTTAATTTGGCTTTTTCTCTCATTTCACTGACTCTCTGAACTCTACGTTTTGACTCATTCTGTACTATCTTTTACCAGTTCACTGATATATTTTACCTCAATTTAAGTATCGTGCTAAGCGGGTACTCCAAGCCCCATGACCACTTCATGGTGGTTGGAGTAATTATGTGCAGTGTTACACTATGAAGTGCTACACATGCTGAGAAGGGTGCAACTCTACCTCAGTGAGCCCCATGGAGTGTCACCTGCCAGCCTGGAACAAGAGTTCTGGGCTGGCTTAATGTCAGTTATGTGCACATTGTCATGCCCATTGGGCTATTCATTGACTGAGAGTTGTATAGTGACAGTCTCAGCCAATTATTGGCAACTGGATTGGCTTCCAGCATCTACATCTCTGAAGTGGCCTGAATAATTTCTCT
This sequence comes from Pelobates fuscus, assembly GCF_036172605.1. Lineage (NCBI taxonomy): Eukaryota > Metazoa > Chordata > Amphibia > Anura > Pelobatidae > Pelobates > Pelobates fuscus. The sequence continues at coordinate 118,918,758 of NC_086328.1, read as the reverse complement.
GGAGCCTCAAGGAGACTCGGAGCATGATGGGCACCAAAGTAGAAGGGCAAATAATTCCTAATTTTTTTTCCCCATTACCAGGGAACCAGGCCACCGTACTCCCACATCATAACAATTACAGCTGGTTGTAGTGACTATAACACTTGGGGTAGCATTTTAAGGACCAGTAATATGCCTCTGAGCTGTTTTTCTTTTATAATATTTTAGATATCTAAATTAGAACTAAGTTCTGCGTTTTGGGTCATCAGTAATCTTGACAGGCCGTTGCAGGTTATTTCTGTTAATACAAAAGCAATTCCACAGCGTTCTTTGTAAGTGTATCACAGACGAACTCCTTCTTTGTCACCATCACATCCATATGTACTTATTACCTCCCAATGTTAGAATTCATGCTGATAGGAGGAACCTGTTGATACACTACCAATTGGCTCATATTAAATTTCATAGAGAGAGCTGAAAACGCCTTTTAGCAGAGGAAGTAGGGACTAAAAAACATAGTAGAAAAGTCAAAAGTTATTAAAGACATACTACTATTCTTAGCAAGAAGCACAATAAAAAACAAAAAAAATCTGCATTTCAAATATGAAATTGGTCAACTAGATGAGTAAACTGACTTTTAATAGCTGTCACGATATATCTCTCTAATAACGCGTCTGCAACACTAACACTAACTATGCTGCTGCTTCAAGGGTTAAATGCTGTACCTGTTCTAAAAATTCAAGATATCCTCAACATCAGAGACAGTCAGTGAGGGCAAATAAAAAAAAAGGTAGCTGACAGTGCAATTATTATGATGAATGTTTACTTGCTAATTACAGGTAATTTTTCACAACTGAATTATAATTAGTAACTTATCATCTTCCTCAGCAGGTGTTGGCAACTTTTACTTGGTTATCAGACTGCCTCCCTCCAGTTTGTGAAATGACACAGAATCTCGAGATTCCGCTAGTGTTGGAGACTATGCAGATTGTGTCGCTGGCACCCTAAGGTCTGATATAAAATATTTCTCTCCTTAAAGTCAATATTAAAATCACTTGATCACAAATGCAATAACCTTCACTGTAGTCCTCTTCTGCTCAGTTCACTCGCTAAATTTCCATTGCGAACAAGTATTTCGTACGAAGATGAAGTGGATTGAATACTAATTTAAAGATTCATGGATATAACATTTAGAAACATAGGAGGTTTATTTGCTAAACACATAACTCGAATGAATTGAAAACCAAAATCAAATACCATAAAATCAAAGTTCAAAACATAGACCGAAAGTGCTGATCTGAAAAAAAACGAAAAAACAACACAGCTATAGTCACTTTTTGGTTTCTTGGTTACTGCCATTGCGTTTTTTTCCCCCAGATAGAAACATTTGGACCACCTGAATTTCGGCCGGGTTTCTTGGTTCAACGTGGCACAATTTTGATTCGGAAACTGAATCAGAAGAACAAACCGAAAAGGTGTGAAAATGGGCCAATCAGTATACTGCAAAACATATACATAATATAAGGGAAGGTATATAATTTGTCATAGATTGATAAGATCATTTTTCCACTATTTGGTTCACTGATCAAGAGAGAAAATCTAATCACTAGAGATAAAAACAGGAGGAGCAGTAAGAAAAATAAATCTACATGTATATATTATATATTTATTAAAGGGACACTCTAGTCACCAGGACAACTACAGCTTATTGTATTTGTTCTGGTAAGTATAGTCAGTTCCTGCAGGCCTTTTGCTGTAAACACTGTCTTTTCAGAGAAAAGGAGGTGGAGGTTTCCCTGTGCTTTAATGTAAACACTGTCTCTTCAGAGAAAAGGCAGTGTTTACATTAAAGCCCAGGGATGCCTGCAGAGGCAGTCACTCATATGGCTACTAGAGGTACTTCTTATGGGAAAGCATTGTAATTGGCTGAGATCATCACTTCTGATGATGTCAGCCAAGGAGGAGGGTCAGGGGAAGATACAGCAGCAGTAGACTGGAATAAAGGTTTTTAGGGGGGCAAGGAGGAGCATGGGGGGGCTAGATAGTATTTTTAACACCATAGGGTCGGGAATACAAGTTTCTGTTCCTGAGCCTATCGTGTTCCTTTAAACATATAATAAATATAATACATACATAAACAACAATTTATTTTACTGCTCCCTATCTCCCCCCTTTTCCCCTCTATTGTGCACTTCTCACTGGATCTGTGAATACAATCAACATGTAGTGTCTATTCCCTAGCCATCAATAATTCTTATTCCCATCAATCATCTCTCTTTTTGGTTCCATGGGTGGAATTCTGAATAGTGTTCGGCATTATGCAGTTTGTTTCAGACCCCTGGAATTGTTTGACACACTACCAGGGTCACATTGGCTCTAAACCAATACAGGGGTTGTCTTGATTATTGTGCTTGGGATTTTCCTTTGATGTATTGATTCTTTGTTTTTCCTTCTGCAGTATATACATTGTACATAAATATTGCAGTGTAACTGTTTTCAGACACTGCCCGTCACCATTAAAAAAGGGATATGTGCCCAGGAAAACATGGTAAATATTTTAAGTAGGAACATAGAAACATAGAAATATAGAATGTGACTGCAGATGAGAACCATTCGGCCCATCTAGTCTGCCCAATTTTCTAAATACTTTCATTAGTCCCTGGCCTTATCTTATAGTTAGGATAGCCTTATGCCTATCCCACGCATGCTTAAACTCCTTTACTGTGTTAACCTCTACCACTTCAGCTGGAAGCCTATTCCATGCATCCACTACCCTCTCAGTAATGCCTTGCAATATCTGTTTCTTGTCTTCTTTGGGCACTTGCTTGAGTAAAAATACAGACATGGATTAAAGTTTTCAGACATTGAGTATTCCTATGAACTATTTATGTTCTTGTTCTTTTAACCCCTTAAGGACCAAACTTCTGGAATAAAAGGGAATCCTGACGTGTCAGACATGTCATGTGTCCTTAAGGGGTTAAAAAGTGAACTATAATCTTTTTTTTTAAACACATTGTTTTGCTGTTAATACTGCATAAATACACTAAAATACAGAGAAACTGAATTACCTTTTACAAGAACATAGCTAATGTAACAAAAAAACAAACTAACAACAAGCTAATGCATTTTTACATGAGTGTTTTCTTTGTTTCCCTTGGTTTAACAAAGTACAAGGACCATAGTCAGTAAACTAGATTTAAATATAGTATTCAGGCTCCAAATATAGTATGTGTCTTGTGGGACGAAAACAGCGGCGTATTGTATTCCCAACAGGGTAAGAGGTGTATTCATTAATCAGCAAACAGAAGTGGATTGAAAGCATGAGAACATCAAATGTCAATTCATAGAGTTAAAGGGGTACTATTGTCAACAAAACAACTTCAGCTTAATGAAGCAGTTTTGGCGTATAGATCATGATTCTGAAGTTTCACTGCTCAATTCACTGCAATATAGGAGTTAAATCCCTTTTGTTTCTGTTTATGCAGCCCTAGCCACACCTCCCCTGACTGTGACTAACACAGCCTTCATGAAAAAAAAAAAAAGTTTTATTTTCAATCAGTAACGTACTTGACAAGTTTTTATCTCCTGCCCCATAAATTGAACTTTAATAACATGCAGGAAGGTGCTGCAGTATCTAGCATGCTATTGACAGTACAGGAGATAATAAATTCTAAAGTAAACATAATTTACAATAAAGGAAGTATAAACATTAGATGATTCTTTAGAGGAAGTGTATAGGAAGGCTGTGCAAGTCACATACAGGGAGGTGTGACTAGGGCTCTATAAACAAAGTGATTTTACTCATAGATGACAGAGAATTGAGCCGTGAGACTGCAGGGTCAATATCTATACAGCAAAAATTGCTGTCTGGAACTGTCTCTGAAACTGCAGTGTTTTACATAACAGGGTTAAGGGGTCAGGGACACTACACCTAGACCTCTTCAATGAGATGAAGTGGCTTGGGTGCCTATATTGTTCCTTTAATCCTATGCAAAACTATATAAATAATACCACACTTGTGGATATTGGTAGGTAATCTTTAAGGATAATTTTTGGGAATGCATATTTTCAAAGTGCCAGCAGACTGCAAACAGTAGGTTTATAGTTTTAATGCTTGATTACTGTAAATTCTGTACATTTCTTTGGATAAAACCTGGTATGTGTATTCCAAAGGGCTTTGCAGTCTACTATTCCCCTTATTTATTGTGAAGCCCTCTTTACCTGCTCCTCCTTAGTATTAATTTTTAACTTTGTAGTGCCATCGGGTAGGATATTGTTTTCCCCTGAGGAAGTCCTGTTCAGGACGAAACGCGTAGGGCGGAGAGACCAAGAAGGCACTTTATTATTTTTATAGTATTATTTGGTTTATTTTGTTTTGTTTATTTTATTTGCTGAATTTGTTCCGGCCACTACAAAGCTCACCCTGAGATTAGAAGGGACCGTGGTACTTGCAAGACTAAGTGTCTGATATGCTGGATTTTAACTACAATCTTGTGAGTGCAATCTAAAATAAAGCTTTTATAACTGATTTTATTGATGCACTATGTTTGTGTCTCTCCCTCTTAATCTTTCAATTAAGGTCGAAAAGGAAGAAATCTAAACTCCTCCAAAATTCTTTAGAATTTTATACGCCTACCACTTACTACTATCTTGTAAGTGAAATTTGCCCCAAGAGCAATTTTTGGGTGCTTTAATATACTACACCATTATTTGTTTCTGTGTGTCCTTATATTTTTAGGTTGTATTGCTTGTAGCATATTGTTTGTGTATTGGGATTGCTGGCAGTTTATCTGCCCTTAGATCTAAAAAGCTGCTATGACGTAAAATGTAACCTCTTTGTAATAGTGGGATTGGTAAGTACATTACAGTACTTGCTTCCACAGAGACTCAATCAATGCTATGAAAATAATCTCTTCTTTGTATTGGGTCTGTATGGGTATTTAGCTCAATTTGTGCAGTAAACTGGATGGTAGAGTAAACAAGTGATTTACTGAGAGATAAAATCCTTTCAATGGTAAATCTTCAGCAGTCAGAGTTTTGTAATGAACAATCCAAGTTCTTAGATGTGTTTAACTTTTCTCTCTGGGGCAACAATAAAGGAATTTCAAAAGATCAAAATACATCACTGGAAGAAAACTGCAACTTGTGTTGTGCGGCAAAAAAGTAATAGAAAGTTATGATAGAACTTCAACGGAAAAAAATATATTTTGTCAAGCACAAATTGTGAATTTTATTGAGTAATCTAAGTCAGCAGCATTTGCTTATCTTAGGGACACTAATGAGATGCCTTAGAAACCACAGTGACTTTATCGCAATTAAATTGGTATGGTATGTGAAGGTTCAGGGTGCCATCTCATCTTATGGAGTTAAACTATTTTCGAATGGTTTAATCTCAATGGGCTTGTTATGGTTTTTTTAGAAAGGTTTATAACACATTTATCTCAATGGGAGGCGAGTGACACTAGCAATCAATTAAAGACTTTCCTATTAAAGTCAAGCAGAGAGGCTAGGAGGATAGGAGCTGTGACCAACACTTCAAGTTAAACCATTTGAAAGTGCTTTAACATCATAAGGTTACAATAAGATGCCACCTAGGACCTTCTGACACCATAATTACATCATTGAGATGTAGCTCTTATGGTGCCCTAGTGGACCTTTAAGGTCAAAGCAGATTTTAAAACGTTAGTATTTGACAGAAGACATATTGATGCAGGTTGGGTTCTACAACAGTTTTTTTTTGCACTGATCGCACCCTTGGGTTCAAGGGATTGCAAGATTTACTGATTTTCCAATGGGACCTATGGAGCAAATCTCAACTCAGAAAACAAATAGTGATGTCAAAAAAGCAAGGTCAGGAGTATGGGCATGGATTGCTAACAAGCAAAATGTGGTTATGGTAGGCAGGAAAACCAAGAACAAGTAAGGAGAAGATGCAGGTAGCAGTGAAATTAGGTACTAGCAGATGTTAGGCAAGAAGCAACCAGGATTAAAAAGAGGAAAAATCAAATCATATAAAGAAGGCAGAAAGGATAAAGAATCCTTTGTTGCACAGTAGCAATATTCGACCAGGCGCTGGCTCGACATAAGCCTGATATAACTGTGCACAATGCAAGATGCAGTGAACTTAAATACCTTCAATGCACTAAAGTACTTAGTATGTGCATCTTAGCTCCAGCTGTCCATCTTGTTATTGCATTCATCTAAAACCAGAGAATCTATCTAAAGTATTAGACAATGAGCAGGTCTGTAGTCTTCAGGTATATGCAAATGATACATCCTGTGGCACTATCATAACAGTAGATGAGTGTTACAAGACTATCCTAACTAAACAGAAAAGACTTATAGTCACCTTGCTGTGGCTCTTGATTTGCTCTAGCAATCGTGAAATCCAAACACCTAGTAACCTATCTATGTAGGCTAGGTTCTCCAGAGCAACCTACCAGCTCCGGCCAGCCGCATGGAATTAGTCATTGGGTCTGAACTCAGACAAACCTATATTGTGCAGAGAATCATGGATCTATTTGAACTGTATAAAGCTGATTGGTTGAGCTATCCAAAAATACCTGATATTTGGGGGTTTACTGGTGAAGAAATGTATGTTTTGGGGTATTTTGGTTCTCACTCTCCCAGACACAGTGGTGGGACATGTATTGTTGTACTTAACAAAAATGTATAAATTAATGTACTGTGACTAATAAAACAAGTCCTATTTTCACCCTATATCAAGTTTCGACTAATGTTTGGGTGGGTGGCTATATCACGGAATCACTCTGCAGGAAAAGGAGAGATACTTTGGTTGAGATACTTTGGTCAGGTATTAGAGCTCTGCCACAATGGGAACATATATTATACTCCAAATTAGTTGCAATTGAAATATCGAAGCATCACAAGGATATATGTAACACAGTCTCCAAAGTTTGTGTCCAGTTATGATTTGTCTCCTGTTAAAGCTTTTCCTGTTAAATAAGAGAGCACTCACAGGATGAAGGGAGAACAAACCAGGCGCAAAGTATATGCTCTCTCTTCCAGGGTATACCTAATGACAGATATGCTCATCTTTAAATCTGAAGAGAGTCCTATCCATGTCCTTCTTTGAGTAAGGTATCCATTTTGCTAAAAATGACAGTATCAAACAGTTTGGAGTTTATTCTAGAATTGTCAAATTGAGTTGAATTTTTTTGGACAAAATAGCAGAGATAAATAGCTAACTTAAAAATGTTTTTCATCAAACATTGGAAACAGATGGATAGCACTCAGGTGGGTAGACCAATGCTCACCCTTTTATGGCTAGGAGAGATACACAGCAGACACCTCTGCCCACACCTTCAAAATAGCACTCCCTTGCGCAACCACTAAAACAATCTTCTTTCCCATCACCCTTGACTCTGCTGTTTGGAACCCAGAGCTTTCACAAGTGTGTTACCACAGCCCATACAAAGGTTCAACAAGTCCTTAAACCAGAGGGTACCACCCTACTGACTCTTACAAATGAATCCCCACCTACCTTCATTTAGAAATGTAGATATCACTAAACGCACACCTGTCAGTCATCACACAGACTTGGCAGACTTTGAAATCATCTGCTGCAATCCCGATATACTAGAGAACAGTGTCTCTTCTCTCTGTGCCACCCTCCAGTGCCATATTATTATTCAACCCCTACCTTCTTCAGTTTTGGTGAATTGGCCTTAGATACGACATTCATAGCCCCTAAATGGGAATATATATGTAATTTGCTATACCACTGCTCTCTTGCAAGCAGAATGCAAGCGTCAGCTTATAAGATACTATAGATGTAGTTGTTACGAAAGCCCCTCTGTATGCTGCAAGACTATCGCTTTCTCTACCCTTGTTGGTATTTGACACTGCAATGGATACTTTTTCTTGTTAATTCTATCTGGATACTTTTTATACCCTGTTATACGAATGATCCTGGTTACTCATTTGTAGATACAAACAGCCGACCACCCAGCCCTTGGAATGTGCTGCCACTTAACCCCAGTCACCTTTGAAATAACCGAAAGACCTGACGAATGATCGACCACCATACGAGCGGAGTGTGCCTATAATTAACCTCTGGGGAGCTGCGGTTTGCGGTTAACCACAACCTAATTGACTGGCATCAGGGTGGCCCTGTTCAGATGCAATTAGGCGAATGGAGCACGTACCCCAAACCAACGAAAGGACTACTGAATGACGACCACCTATCATCTGGAGTGTGGCCTCAATTAACATGTGGTTTCTGCGGTTAACCGCAAGTTAGGTACCTCTTTCAAGGTGGGCGCCGTTCGTATGCCGAACACGAGGCGGCGGCCATCTTTTGTTGTCGAATGCCCAGTGGGACCTAAGGCCCAAGCTCCTGGAACTAGAAACGGCCAAAGATTTGCACGAACCCCGCCAAGGTGTCGGTTGTCCCATCTGTTTGTGCCAAAACCTACGAACAGACTTTGTATTTCGTGTCTTTTATATACCGTTTGTGAGATCTGAGCATAATTCGTATATCTTGTGCGCTCAGATCTGAACTATCCAGAGACTGGTTAAATGGGCTATGTTCGTAGTAAAACCTAAAACCCTGTGGGCACAATCTGCCGTCCGTCGTCCACTCTTGGGCCGCTTTACCGGTTTACCGCGTGGACTCTGCTTTAGTAAGTCGCTTGGGGTCTCGTGTTGCATTGTAGGGCGGTCAAGACGTGCCTTTGTTGCCATTTTGGCCAAGATTAGTAGGGAGCTCCAGCTACACACGTCCAACCACCATGACGGTCAGGCCCCGCCTTTTATGTTATTTTCATATGGGTATAAAATGTGGTATTTTTAATGCGCTTGGAGATAAGTAGGTTAGTGTAACCATTGAAACCAATTATCTACAAGCTAGGTGGGAACATTTTCAAATGATACACTGTAATGCCATTGGTTAGGACATTGCATTGCATTGTCCTGTATCCCATCAGGTCCAGAGGGGGTTATCCCTGGACCTGATAACTGTATAAATTGCCATTAAATCAGATCAATTTATTCTCAACTCGCAGCCTTGACTTGTGTTGTAGGGAACAGTGAATCCTAGCTCTACTATAGCTAGTGGGATATTCGACACTTGCAGGTTTTGCCGATTGCAGCAGTGTTCGTCTCTCCGAGTTTGGGAACTGGGATAACCAAGCGGTCCAACTTTCAGCTAGCCTGGAGGCAATCGTAACAGTAGTATAAAACACAACTCTTACAACAAAATTACCCTTCCCAGGATGGTGAATGATGGTGGTGATACACAGCATTCTTCAGAAATTTTCAGATAGGCCACCACCCCTCCAACCAGCACCATTCTTGCTTCACCATACTACAACTAAAACATCAGCATAAAAACAATTCACTGATTATCAAGATACCCAACACCACCAAACATTTGCATTCCTTTGGGGTACTCCTAATGTGCGTGGCGTGCTCACTGACACCGGTGGAGAAGGAGAGAAGGCAGAGCCTGACCAAGCGCAGATGGACATTGGTGCTTGAATCAGGTAAGTGTCAGAAGGGTTTTTAATCCTTCCAGCGTCAGGGGGGAGGCGCAAGGGAGAAGAGCATTGTAGGTCACTGCAATGCTAGGAAAAATACTTTGCTTTCCAAGCACTATAGTTTCCCTTTTGATGAGTTTAAAAAGATCTTTGATCTTTGAACACAGCCTCATGTGAATGTAAACTGCTCCTATGCCTGAAACACTCCCTTACCCAGAACTAAATGAAGCAGTGTGTTCTATATAAGGGTAAGTACTCATTGTAGAAATCTTTGTTCACTCAACTAAAACCATTAGTTTTGAATGACCTTCTGAAAGTTTAACTAGACTGCAGCAGGCTGTTGGTGTAATCACTAATCAACATAAAGTTTGAAGAAAAAAATCAAAGTGCTGTCAGGGCATTAAATATTCTGTTTACAGAGACTTTAAGTCTGTCCTTGGCGATGCACATATACATGCAGAAAGATTCCCTTTCTTTCGCTAAAGTATTTAACTCTCAAATTGCCTCCGACCCAGGGGAAGTCAAGTAAATCAAAACCATTGATTTTAGTTTTCCTTTGCTCAAATATAGCTTAATATGTATTTAGCAGTTTTAAAAATAAAAAATAAAATCACAGATGAGAGAGAATGTTAAATGGAGCCAGCCTTCTATTTGGAGAAAATCTTGTATTGTTGTGTTTATAGAGTTTAATTGCAAGTTCAAGGCAGCCGACGGCATATATATGCAGTACATAATTTAAACAGTCTGTTCATCTCTTGCTATTAAAAAAAACTCAAAAACTTTACTTGTTACTCTCTATGGTGGTAAAAATGTACTGAAATGGACTAAAAAAAGAAGAAGTAGGTAAACAATCCTAGATTTACAATGTATTCAGAACATTCACATCATATACACCACTCAATTATACCTCTCAATTATAGTACTTCTGTCATATCGTCATTGCAGGTCAGACTATGTGAATCGAGAATCTCTATCTAACAGTGAGTAAATTGTTTCGCAGTGATGTGGACCTGTCATTCACAGACTCAAGGCACCATAACCATGTCACTCAATTTAAGTGGTTATGGTGCCTACAGTGTTCCTTAAACTAGTACAGTATCTAAATATCTAAACCAGCATGCTACAAAGCGCATGACCTAGTAACAGAAAATAAATTCTTACAGATAAGGATTAAGATATCACAATGGACCTAGACAGTAGACATGCACTTGTTGTTTCGTTCCAAATGTCAATTCTGCCAAATTCCAGGCAATTCGGACATTCGGGTACTTCCGATTGTCCGAATAGCTGAACTGCCGAATTGCCGAAGTACTGAATTTTGGAAATGCCAAACCGAACCGAACTGCTGAAGTCCTGAAGCGCCGAATGTCCGAAAAGCCGAAGTGCCGAGTTTCGGATTTGTCGAATAGCTAAATTGCCGAAGCACAGAATTGCCGAAGTACTAATATACCCAGTGGAAGAATTAAGAAAGTTACACTGTATACCAGTTTCAATAAAAAGTCTAAAGTTCTTTGGAATTTTCCCACGCTCTGTAATTTGACTCAAAACTCTCTGATTATTTGCTTTCAATCAGAGTGTTGTTATGAGTCAAATTACTCAGCATGGGAAAATGCCAAAGAACTTTCCCATGCTGTGTAAAATGATACAGAGCACTCTGATTGGCTGGATTTCAAGCTAACCAGAGTGCTGTGACAGGTAAATGTAGAGACTTACCTGTCAATCTCTTCATTTACCTGTCAGAGCACTCTGATTGGTTGGCTTAAACCAACCAATCAGAGTGCCCTGAGCCTAATTGCAGGGAGGGGCAAAGCTTTATAAGCCTTCCCCCACCCTGCAGAGCTCAGTCTACGCGGAGCCCTCCATGGGTTAAGATGGATTACTTTTTCAGCTTCTGTTTTTTTTTTTTGTCTGATTTTTTTTGCACTTGTGGTTTGTTTTTTCTTTTCAAAGTGCAATGGGTATTATGTTTTTTATTTGGCCTATTTTGGGTCTGAATAAAGAAGATTTTAGAAAAAAGAAGACATCAAATGGTAAGTTGTATTTCTTTTTTTACAGGTACTTAGTTATTGTTCCCCCCTCACTATTTTTAGGGTGAGGGGGGTAGGTAGGGGTTTATTCATTTCTTGGGGGAGGGGTGACTAGGTGTTTGGGTACCCCTAGTCACCTGGGGGTTAACATTTTTATTTTTAGGGTTCCCACCCGCCGCTCAGGGGTGGGGGCCGGGGGTGGGGGCCGGGTGTGGGGACAATAGGTCTCCCCACTTATTGCAATTTATGGCCCCCACGCACAGCTCAGGGGTGGGGGCCGGGGGGGAAGACAATAGGTCCCCACCATATTGTTATTTAAGGGCCCCACCCGCCACTCAGGGGTGTGGGCCAGGGGGAGGACAATAGGTCCCCTCCCATATTGGTATTTAGGGCCCCCACCTGCTGCTCAGGGGTGGGGGCCAGGGGGAGGACAATAGTTCCCCCCACTCATTTTAAGGGGTGGAGGCTGGGGGGGAGGACAATAGGTCCCCCCTTATTCTAACTTTGGGCCCCCACCCACCGCTCAGGGGTGGGGGTCGGAGGGAGGACAATAGGTCCCCCCTTTATTGGTATTTAGGGCCCCCACCCACCGCTCGAGGCACGGGTGGGGGCTCGGGAGGGGGGGACACTTGAGGTTTTTTTTTTAACAGTTTACTGTTTTAAATGTTCACTAGACATACCCTTACTCATGGTATAACTAGTAAGGGCAGAATTTACTAATACTAAGTAATCTTTACTTAATATTAGTAAATTTGACTGAAAATACCAATTTAGGTCTTTCAGCCTTTTGGTAGATAGCTCCCTAATACCGTGTGAATTAGGGAGTTATCTACTAAGCAGCTGCAAGAGAACATATCCGAAGTGCCGAAGTTCCAAAGTCCCGAACTGAACCGAAGTGCTGAAGTTCCACTGTGCCGAAGTCCAGAATTTCGGAATGCCGAACCGAAGAGCCGAAGTCTCGAAGTGCAGAATTTTGGAATGCCGAACCGAACCGAATATTTTGCCCTTGCACCTACTAGACAGCTTCCTAGTTTGGACAATGTCTAGGCACTGGGCTCTAGGTAACCACCATTGATTGCCTTATGGTTAGTACAGCTATGCCCCATTGCACAATTTAGCACAGATGTCTATGGAATCTCTTTGTTCATTTACAAGAATATCCCACAGATACCCAGTCTTATGTTTCACATCGTTGGTGATAGTACATGGAAAATTAAACATGGACCCACTCCTACGCAAAACCTACATGCACACTTTAGCAAAGATGAGTTAGTATTTGGGGTGTTTGATTTTTGGAAAACATTGTGTGACAGCTTCATGTTACCAAAGATATGTTAATATTTTCCTGTGGGATGACAGTGTACGTGTAGGGTAATTTTCAAATTCTGTCCAAGCGGTGGATCCGAAAGATAAGTTTAAATAACAATGATAAAACTACCTTTTCTTTTATCAGTGTGCAAGAACTATTCAAAAGTAAACAGAATTTCTTACAGAAAAGTAATGTTATGCCGAGTGAACTAATTTGTAAGCAAAAGTAATTGCAAAAAAATCTCGTTAGCAGTTGTTACACAATTATATCCTGTTCAGCCTTTGAAATGTCACAAAGAGGCGAAATAGTAAAACATTTTTGTTTTCATGACGCTGGCGCCAAAACAATGTATTTCTGATTTAGCTGTGTCTATATCTCTATTCTATCCAAAACCCCAAAAGAAGTCAATTCTCTACAGTGTTATTAAATCAACACTTCTGCGAGAGATAATTTTTACGCCACAAAACCCAAAAGAACAAACCTAGAAAATAGTTTGTGATAGGCCTACGCTGATGAGGAATGGAATGCACAAGAATAAAACTCAATGGACCAAAGAGTGATGTCTTTACAGAAACACCAGACTCTGTAATCAGACCCAGCGGGCAGCCGTTCGTGTGCTGCGACTGTCGGAATGTGCAATGCATTGTTCTATGAACAACAATGGACTAGGATACTCGAAGAACAGGCATGCTGGGCTCGGAATATGAAGGTATATTAATAAAGGTGCAATTCATTTCTCCCTCTTGGATTCCTTATCACATTAATGCAGAAGTTGTTCGTTTGGAACATATATATCTAATAAAATCTATTTGTTTCGTTTTTGCTTTTTTAATAGGTATTTTGCTTTTGCTGAAAGTTTCATTGTTAGTTTGGACAGACAAAGCAATGAGTTTGTTGAACACTTACTCGTCCCTGGGAGATTGCTCATTAGCAGGGGGTAGGTAAGTACTGACACTTAGTTCTTGATTTAATGAGTTTTCCAAAGGATTCAATACTGTTAGAAAAACGTTCCAAATGGTTTATCTACCATTAAAGACAGTGGGAACATTTTTAGATAAAGCATTTGGAAAGTTTTGCTACGTTTATTGAAACATTTGAAAAGCTTATTAAATCAAGGCTTTTGTGTTTTGTAGACCACATCTCCCATCACGCAAAGTCAGTGTCTGCTGGGGTCTTCAGGTAGGTAGTCACCTTTCAGTGTAGGATGGAGAGCCAATGCATGGTGTTTGTTGGTCTCTACTGCGTTGCTTCCTCTCTACTTCCTAGACAGTGCAAATTGTGCAACAATTTTATCTTGTTGTCTTCTTACTTCCCTAAATTAGAGGTCAAGAAACAGAGCAAAGAACTTAAGAGTATAGATTCCTATCTTCGACAACTTCTGCTAGACTGCAGAGACACCGGTTGTAAAGCAACCCGCAGGTTTAAGCTTCACTCCTACTCGTGTTCATTACTACATCCATCACATGTAACCAGCTGTATCACCTTCTACTTAGCTGAATGCTGACTGAGCATGATGGACATGGTCATATCAAGAGATTGGGGGTCTACAATGCATGAACATATTTTGGAGACCATTCAACCAATGTCCCAACCAATCTCCCAACCAACCAACCAACCAACCAACCAACTACTATTGTCTACCCATTGATTATCTTTGGCAGGCATTGGGAGGTAGACAGACTTGTTTCTTGTGTGGATGGGGCTAGGGTATGTGAATAGGAGAATGCTCTCTTGTTATTTACAGACTGCTATTAACCCTTTCGGAAAAAAAGATTTAGATAAATCTTCTGATATCATAACAGGTATGGTACGTGATCTGTTATGAAGAGGAGAAAGATGTGGATCTCCTTGTTACAACATGATATCCCAGCACCACCTGTCTGTTATATCGGTCCCGAGACCGAGAGTGCAGGAAAGAGATCATTGACTCCTTGTGCAAAGATCCCATGCTAGTTACCTGGGATACAAAGTATTTGTGATTTTTCGAGGTCCATATATGCTAGTAGCTAGAGGAGGCAGCTGACTATAGGTGCCTGAGTACTATTGGCACCTACCATGACCACAAATGTGCATTTTTACTGTATGGATATATTTTAAGATACACTTTCATATTGTGATGTCACTGAATGTGGAGTTGCAATCACCTACAGCTAGTTGTGTAAATAGAGTGAAAGCTGTATGTCTGTTAGGTCCGTCTATCCGTAATACTATGTATCCAATATCATGCCAGACTGAAATTACATTATGTTTCACAAATTCACTTATATTAACTGTATTTTCTCCCTCTTCCTGTATCTTTAGATCTATCCCTTGGAGTCCCATAATCACATGCCTCTTACTGCATTCTTAACCCTTGTGGCCACAGGCATATAATTTGCTCAAAGCTAACTGCAAAAGAAAGAGGTTTATTTCCCTTTGCTAATGTAATTTATACACAAGTTGAACATTCGATCACACTCTAAGGCTTTCACATCTTGAAGTAAAAAATAGCGTTTGAACAATACATTTTGTATTTTTTTTTTTTACATATATTATATTGGACATAGCAATAACCAATATGTAGAAGTTATTTCAAAGAGAAAAAAAAGTTTTTTTTATAAAAATGTCTTATTTTATTGATCTGTAATTTTCTGAATTATTCCTATGTGAGAGAGTCGCTGCCACCGGTAAATGCAAATCTGCCCGACTTGATAAATCCAACCTAATGAGATCATCAATATGTATGCAGGTGAGGTTAGTTGCCTGAATACATCATTCCGATGCAAATCCCCTGCCTCATTCACTCCATGTTCCGTGAACTAAGCTGTGACAATGCATCCAGATAAGGAGGCAGTACAGGTCGTCCAATGCCTCTTGCCTGAAAAAGACAGACAAGACTGGCTTGCTTTTCCTATAATATGCATGCACATTCTAGAACTACACCTCTCTGTAAAATCTGGTTATTATTGCAGTGCTTAACTATTAACATCCAAAGGCACGCACCGGGAAAATGTAATACTTCGATCAATAGTAGCAATCTTTAACCCCTTAAGGACCAAACTTCTGGAATAAAAGGGAATCATGACATGTAACACATGTCATGTGTCCTTAAGGGGTTAAAAGTGTATTGAATATATTTTTTCTTAGAAAACCACTAAAAGTGTGTAAAATGAAGGGATATTTATTTTTTAATGGCATTTATGAAGTGCTGCCATATTCTGCAGAGCTGTAGATATAGGTATAGAGCAGGGGTGTCCAAGTGGTAGATCCCCAGATGTTGTAGAATGCAACTCCCATCATGCTTTGCATGCCTTTCGAATGCCACAGCCTCATGAAAGCTGTAGTTTTAAAACAGCTGGGGATCTACCTTTGGGGCACCCCTGTTTTATATAGTTTGACAAACAGATGGAATGACAGACAGAAAGATAAATGACAGAACGATAGACTAGCAGATAGATATGTGACAAGCACACAGAAAGATAGATATATGCAGACAGATAGATAAAAGATAAATGCAAGACACACAGCTAAGTAAAAAATAGACAGACAGTTAGATAGACAGACAGACAGACAGACAGTTAGATAGATAGATAGATAGACAGACAGACAGTTAGATAGACAGACATACAGTTAGATAGATAGATAGATAGATAGACAGACAGACAGTTAGATAGACAGACAGACAATTAGATAGATAGATAGATAGATAGATAGATAGATAGACAGACAGACATACAGTTAGATAGATAGACAGACAGACAGACATACAGTTAGATAGATAGACAGACAGACAGACAGACAGTTAGATAGATAGATAGAGAGAGAGAGATTGATATATGATAGACAGACAGACAGTTAGATAGATAGACAGACAGACAGACAGACAGTTAGATAGATAGATAGATAGATAGATAGATAGATAGATAAACAGATAGACAGATAGACAGACAGACAGTTAGATAGAGAGAAATAGATAGATACAGACAGACAGACAGACAGACAGACAGAGAGATAGACAAACAGACAGTTAGATAGAGAGAAATATTTAGATACAGACAGACAGACAGACAGATCAATAGATAGATAGACAGACAGACAGACCGTTAGATAGATAGATAGAGAGAGAGAGATTGATATATGATAGACAGACAGACAGACAGACACAGAGAGAAAGAGAGAGGGATGGACGGACAGACAGACAGACAGACAGAGAGTCAGAGAGAGAGAGGGACGGAGAGACATACAGATAGATATGAAAAATAAAACTTTGTTTGAGCTCTGTTTATACATTACCTATGTAATATGTGTATGTAAATATTACTTTGTCATTGTTTTATATTTTGTTTCTATAAAGCTGTCATTTCTTTAAGTCCTGTGTAAGCCATGTTCAAGCAACTGCCTTTGAAAAAATATGGTCCTTTTGTCTTGGGCTGACTACAGCGGAAACACTAGTGGTTGCCAATGTTCTGCAAGATGGGGATAATGTGTTTTGTGTTCTGCTAGACAGATAGATAACAGTTTGACAATATGACTGTAATAGTGTGTGCAGTGAAAATATGTTATTTCTATTTGTGTGCAGTTTAGATATATCTATATCCTAACCTGCTTACTCACTAAAGATGTTTGTGTACTAAGCAAGGCGCACTTCAGGATAAAACTGCAAAACTGTGAATACCGATGAGTTAGAGAATTAATCATTTGGTTTCTTTTTTTTTTTTCTTTACAAACATTGACATACAGTACAATAGAATATAGAACTGGACTGGGACGGACACATAAGCCCATGGGTTACTCGCCAAGATGTGAATTCTTGACCTTCTTTATATCCTGTAATTTTTTTTTATTTTATCTTATATATAATATCATTTTTATCAGGGGTCAAGTCCTGGGGAAAAAAGTGTGGGAACTTCCCCCCTCCTCCCCCCCCAAAAAAAACCAAAACACTTGTATGCATATATAAACGCGTGCACACACATACACTCACAGACGCACACACATACTCAGACACTCACACAGTGGTGTATTTTAATTTTGTGCTGCCCTAGGCATGACTATACCTGAGCACCCCCCTAACCTAAATTTACCACCCCTTCCTGTCAAGGGCGCACCGCTTCCTGATTAAGAACCCACCCCTTCCTCTTAAGACTCCACCTTTTCCTGCTCCTTTTAAAGAAATACTATAGTGCCAGGAAAACAAAGCTGTTTTCCTGGCACTATAATTCCCTATAGTGCCCCGCTCCCCCGCTCAACACTGAAGGGGTTAAAATCCTATGGGTAATTAGCAGATGCTGGATGTCCTCATGCACAGGGTGGGGACGTCCAGCATCAGTTAGGCGACTTTTGGTCACCTAACCACCCGAAAGTCCCTCTAGTGGCTGTCTGGTAGACAGCCAGTAGAGGTGGAGTTACCCCTCAAGGTAATTATTGCAGTTTCTGAGAAACTGCAATAATTACACTTGCAGGTTTAAGGGGACTGGGACACTGCACCCAGACCACTTCAATGAGCTGAAGTTGTCTGGGTGCCTATAGTGTCCCTCTAAGCACACTCTCTGACAGACACCCACACTGGCAGATACACACTGACAGTAACACACACACTCAATGACAAACACACAGACGTCACTGATTTGACACGCACACATTCACTGACACACACTCATTCATTGACAGAGAGACACACACAAACACACTGACAGACACACACTAACAGTCACACACACACTACATGACAGACTCTCACTGATTTGACAGACACTTACAAACGTACACTAAGAGGAGCACATACACGCAAACATACACTAACAGAAGCACACACACACGTGCATACACTAACAGAAGCACATACACGCATACGCACACACAATTGCATACACTAACAGAAGCACATACACGCAAACATACACATGCATACACTAACAGAAGCACATACACTCATACACACACGTACATATGCTAACAGACGTAAGTACACTCATACACACACTGACACAAACACACACATACACTAACAGACATAAACTAACAGAAATACACACACATATATAGACTAACAGACATACACACACACACTAACAGACATACACACACATACACTAACAGACATACACACACATACATACTAACAGACATACACACACATACACTAACAGACATAAACACATACACTAACAGACACACACATACATACACACATACACTAACAGATATAAACACACACACTAACAGACATAAACACATACACTAACAGACACACACAGACATACATATAAACAAATTATTAATATTATTAAAATTAACATTGCCCACCCACCCAGCCTCCCTACCTTTTAGGAAACCTGTCATGGGGGGGGGCACCTGACTGCCCCGCTACCCCCCCGGCGGGCGGCTCTCTCCCTGTCACACGCGGCGAGGGAGCTGTGTCCTCTCTGCTCCCTCTCGCCGCATGGGTTGTCTGCTGATGCAGGGAGCCGGAATATGACGTCATATACCGGCTCCCTGCATCAGGAAACGGCACACGGCGAGAGGGAGCAGAGAGGACACAGCTCCCTCGCCGCGTGTGACAGGGTGAGAGCCGCCCGCCGGGAGGGAGGCAATCAGGTGGCCCCCCCATGACAGGGGGAATACAGGGCATTTGGGTGCGGCATTTTTTGCCGCCCCCTGAGTGCCTGCAGGGGGAACGGCGTTCCTCCTGTGAAAAAAGTGCAGGAACGCCGTTCCCACGCGTTCCTGCAGGACTCGAGCCCTGATTTTTATTCATGATACGTGATATTATCTTATACTTATGTTGCTGTTGATTTGAGCCAATGCTCATGTATACAGCTTATTATAGAGATTACATGAGACATTAAAGAAGGGCAGAAAGATAGCTTATCTAAGCAGTATACCATGAATTTATTATGCCAAACGTAATTTCATAACATATCATACTTAAGCAGCTCCAATGTTTATAAAACCCTTGCATTGCAAACTAATAAACATTGACAAGCAAAAGACAAACACTCACTGTGATGAGAGAACAGAAAATAAAAAATAAAACGGGGAAGGAGTAACAAAAGGTATATAGGTTTCTACTTGTTCCCTAATTTTGTGACCCATTTCTCCCATTGTTCTGTTCTTGGGTTAAGGTAGTAGTTACACTGTCTCAAAATGCCTCTCTCCCTTTTACACTGATTTAAAACTAAACTTAATCATGTCCCACAGAGGAATATCTCTAAGTTTCCAATATCTGGCTGGTTTTTAATTCACTATGATTCGTAGTTCAGTGAATAAACCCCTAAAGCAAGCATGTCACACTCAAAGTCTAGCACTGGCCACATGAACAAATCTTAAGTTTATGTGGGCCGCAAAAAAAAACAACTACTTTAATTCTCATAGAAATAGGTTTATTTTTATACCGCACCACTTCTAAATCCGATTACCACCCATATACTAAATCCCAGTCCTCCCCCTCTACTAAATCCCAGCACCTCCTTCTAGCCAACAAGCAGACTCCACTTACATTGCCGCTACCAGTATGCGACTCTGGAGTCCGGCCTCTGGTATTCCCCAAAAGGGGAAGTCAGAATGTGACGTGGTGTGCCTCCGTGCACCTCAAGGTACTCCACTGTCCAGCCGCTGTCATCAAAACACTGACCGACACACACTCACTGACAGACACACACACACGCACTGACAGAGAAACACACACACTGACAGAGACACACACTCAATGACAGACACACTCACTGACAAACACACAGACAGACAAACACACACACACAGACATACACACACACTGACAGGCACACTCACTGACAGACACACACACACAGACATACATACTCACTGACAGACACACACACTGACAGACACACACAGATATACACAATCACTGACACACACACTGACAGACACACACACTGACAGACACACTCACTGACAGACACACTCACTGACAGACACTCACTGACAGACACACACACACACTGACAGACACACACACACTGACAGACATACAAACACACTGACAGACACACACACACTGACAGACACACACATACACACAGACATACACACACACAGACATACACACTCACTGACAGACACACTTACTGACAGATGCACTCACTGACAGACACACTCACTGACAGACATACACACAAACACTCACTCACATCATTCCCTGGGGTCCAGTGGGATCTTCTATCTGGAGCTCAGTGTTCCTGCTCCTCACTGCTCCCTGACGTCATATTCCGGCGCCGGGCATCACTACAGATGGCGCGAGGGAGCAGTGAGGAGCAGGAACACTGAGCTCCCTCGCTGCCGCCTGTGTCCTGCTTGCTCTTCTCCGGCCAGGTAAATAATAGCAGAGTAGGCACCTGCAATGTGGGGCGAGCAGGTGTCTGCTCTGATTTTACACTAGGCATGTACTCGCAGCTCGCCGGGCCGCAAGGAGGTCCATTGTGGGCCGCATATGGCCCGTGGCCCGCGAGTTTCACATGCTTGCCCTAAAGTGTCAATTGATTGAAATTCAAAGTTAATTGTAAGTTGGAAAACTCCCCAAGTCAGATATGTTTTCAGTTTAGCTATTTTAGACCAAAGTTTGAAATGTAGTTCCTGACAAATCACACGTTATTGAATACCACTGTAATTTTCCTTTTCTTTCTGAGTCTTCCTTCTGGTAGTTATTGCAGCTATATTCTCTGGTGTGTTTCTTGTTGCTTATAATAGAGGTGTTATGTTCCCTGGTGGGTTGAAGAGGTTTTCAAACAGAGAAACCACATCTTGCATGGGTCATAATGAATCCTAATGTCATCCGTATTGTATCATCTTCTACTCTATTTAAAAATGCCATAAAAATTAAACAAAAATTAAATCTATGTTTTACATCTTTTGTCTTTTTTTCCTCATAAATATCTATATTTTTCTAGAATAGTTAAGGTATATTTGCTATGAAAATATTTTGGGATGACATTCATGTTAAATATTTTTTTGACAATAATTAAGGACTTTCTGTCTCCATCTACATTCCTATTTTACCCATGGAGGTCGCCTGTTTGATTATAATATGGGTTTATTCTTTAATCGTGGAATTGTATGATATCGATTAGAGAATTGCAAATTTTAAGCCAAAATTGATAACGCTGGATAAACAGGTGCATTGGAATTTTATTTGAACGTGGATATCGTGTCTTCGAATTTGCAATTCGTTTAACAATTCTGTTCAGTGAGAAAAAGAGTCGAAAAGGGTTATATTTGGGGAAGGAAAGCTGAGCTTTTAGGCTAAATGTGATGATATTTTTGTGTCTTTTTCCAACACATTCATCAATGCTCAAAGGAAGTCTTCAAGCACCATAACCACAGCAGGGCCCTGGCACCCCCTAATGTAAGTAATTACACTGTAATAGCACTGTGTGCCACTCCCTGCTTTCATAAGAGCTGTAAGCTGTGCAAAGCTTATCTTGGCTCAGATCCATTGACTGACACTCCCTACTGATGAACCTGCTCTGAAGATGCAGTTTCTCAGAAGAGCTAATGGAAACTCCTATCATAAGCTTCCTGCCCTCAAGAGCTGGAGAGGAGAGGCTGGTAGCGGTACCATGTGAACCCCAGGTAGGAAGTCAAACAGTTGGTAAACGGTTTGATTAGGTACATCAGGAGGCACCAGGGCACTCCTGGCACCATAGCCACTACAGCACACTGTAGTGGTTATGGTACATGGAATGCTCCTTTAACTTTAGGAGTGACAAAAATGGAAAGTATGGCTCCTGGATCCAACATATTATGGTCTATCAGTGATCCATTAGGTCTGTGCCCTCAGCCAAACAGATCTCTTATTCTGGTTGTTCTGTAGCACTTCTGTCTATAGTAGAGTGTTGAAGAGAGTGCAGGGAAGAGTGCTCCTCAACCCTCTCCTCAAGGCACACCCAACAGTCCAGGATTTATAGATTGCCCAAGTGTGTCTAAGGTGTTTAGAAAAAAAAAAACACCTTAGCGTTTAACACCTTTGCCACACCCGGGTAATCCCTAAATCCTGGACTGTGAGGTGTGCCTTGAGGAGAGGGTTGAGGAGCACTTCTCTGACCCATCACACAATACACCAGCTAAAAAGTGGGCTGTTTTGGTGATGTTTACCTTTTTTTCAGATATCTTATCCTTCCCTCACCGGTAACCTAGAACATTATGCTGCAAGCTACTCGGTTTTTGATCATTAGCATCGAGCATCATTTTTCACAAATAAAGTACATATAGGAATGTTATTGCATTATTGTGTCAGCTTTGAAACAAACAAGCAAGGGAATCATTTCAAATGCACCTTTTTATTCCTGCTGACAGCATAACACCATTTAAAGGTAAACAGGGCAGCTTTATTGTTACATATTTATTTTTGTCTCTTAAAATGCCTCTTTAAACTGCTTATCCGTCTGTTGTGTAAGCAAAACAAAACAAACAAAAAAAAACAACATATTCCTGAGTCTGTGATTTTCTTCTTCTTCTGAATAAATTGGCGTACGTTGTTAGGATAACTAGATGTTTGATTGATTTTAACTGTCCACACTTCATGTACAGAAAAACAGACAAAGAAAACAATATATGTTTCCCTGTTTATTAACGTCCTGCTGGGAAAAGAAAAAGCTGAAGAATACGTGTAAAACCTTGTGATACAATTCTGATGGCTCTCAAGTGTTTTAAAGAGATTTTTTCATAGACTCGCTGCCCCAATTTTCATGTATTTCCTATGTTAATTATAAGCAGTCTTAGTTACTAATGATGTAGAGAAGCTACAATATCACTTTCTGTCCATATCATATGGGCTGTATGTTACATCTGGGGTACCAAAGACCAAATTCCTTTTATTACACCTCAATGTGTTATTGACACCACTGCCTACTCCTCAGATACATCTCTCATAATTCATCCATTAACCTGTAAAACATACCTTTGAAAATTGTAATTGGGATGGGTGGAGGGACCTTTCAGGGTGTGTAACTACTCAACCATCTCCTCACTGGGGACACCCACAATGGGTGGAACAGCAAGACGTGGCTGTGTCTACCTACCGAAGTGGCGCCCCAGCTTAGCCCGTGCCTTACTTTTATAACCTTGCAGAGAGCAGTGCTAAAGCTCTCTCTGTATGGTCCTAGTGCCCGCTGTACAGCACATGCACATCTATCAAAGTGTTTACATTTCGTTATCCCTGTGGATTGGCGTACATAGGCAAAACAGTCCTAGTGCCGTTGTACAGCACATGCACATCTATCAAAGTGTTTATATTTTGTTATCCCTGTGGATTGGCGTACATAGGCAAAATGGACCTGCCACTACGAGAAAGAATCCGCAACAACCGCTCCAGTATACGTGTCGCTTACAGAGATAATGGCTCTGATCTACCAGTGGCAAAACACTTTCTGGAGTGTAACCATCTGTAACGGACACCTTCCGTTGACAGATGCTCCTAGCGCTTCCTGAGGACTCCAAGCACTGCAGCAGACACCACAACCACTGCAGACTCCACAACCGCCGTAGCTTAACTGGAGCAGCGCCGTCTTCCTTCCACCCTGTATGAACCTCCAGCATCCAGGACCGTGTGGGGAAGACCTCTCCTCCAAGGAGAGCGTAATGGGAGCAAGCTCTCAAAAGAGCCAAGTGATTAAAGCTCAAGGGAGTATGCAGCGCATAGCAATCCCCAGTGTGAATATAGCTGTCCCCTCCAATCACGAGACAAGACTACGTGTTGAGGGTCAAGAGGAACTCAGATTTAATGGCACACACTCTACTTTTATGCAATTCTCCCCTGCAAGGGAGACGCCCACAGACAATTATACATTACCCAATCACACAATGGTTACATCCCACACATCTCCTCCCCTTAGCCTGAGAGGTAACCCAATTATACGTACAGGTTAAACATACTTTTTACCCAACTTTACTCTACATAAACATACCCATAACTCTACAACCATACATATTATTAATCAGCACATTCCAAATACAAACATACCCAAAAATCATTTGAATCCGTTCAGCCGTTCGGGAGATAGATATGTCACTTTTGACCGACCACAAGCACATTTCAAAACAGTTCCATGGATTTGGGCTGTGCGGTCGGTCTATTTTACACCGAGAAAATGACTAAGTCCCATTTGAACGAGTGTTCGAATTTTCGAACGGGACTTAGTCTCCAGCCGCAGTGTTGAAGAAGGTACGGGTCAGCGGTGTTCGTGCAATTGGGTAGCCGAAAACAGTTCCATAAATTTGACTGCACACACTGCTGACCGCATTTGAATAAGTTAAAATGGCCGCCGCCACGTGTTCGTTTGTTGAATGGCGGCCACTTCGACGACTTCGGCACTTCGACGACTTCGGCACTTCGACTGCATCTGAAGTGCCAGTTTAAAAGTTGTAACACTGCTCCAAAGTATTTAAAGGGCCAGGAACAGCATTATAAAAATCCATTATGCCCAAATGCAGTTCTTAAAGGGCAATACATCCCAGGGCCATAGTCGCAGGGCAGGAGGCTAGCGATCAGTCCTCTCCAATGCCCAGTGGAAAATGGCAGTTTGTCACACCATCCATTACCCTCCATGAAGTTTATAGCGATTAACCGTATACCTCTACCAATACGGGATGGAGACCGTAAGAATCTTCTATTACAGAAAGAACTATACTGGATAAAAACCCTTGACACAGTCTACCCCAAAGTACTGAATGATAAATATTCGCTTGGGATATTTCTATGAGCAGCTCAAAAAGACTGATGTGATAACAATGACTCTGTCCTTGAACCCTGAACTCTCTACATATATAACTTATACAATACCAGATTGAGCGAGCTAATCTCCCTCTGGCAATTTATTGTACAGTTTGTTTCATTTTCATACTTTTATTATTTATCATTTGCTTACCCAATAATTCATATGTGTGTGTGCATGTTTATATGACATTTCTTTTTACTGTCTAATAATGCTGGGACATAGATCTAACTAAGGGTGACAGGAGTTTAACTGTTTCGATCTGTACCTCTGATCAGATCCAACACTGTTTGTACTGAGCTAGTACCAGATCGAACCTGATACTTTCTAGCTGGTACCTCACATTATGATTACAATAGATACTTTATGTATCCTATATGTGTCCAAAAATGTTATGCACTCTGTCTTAACATTATATTGTATGACATCAACATGCTTAGTTCAGCCCCTTGCGATCATGCCCTGCCTGATATGCTTATTATGCTGGCATTAGGTACCTACTGCCTCTAAGCATCTACTATATATTTCTGCTATTCCCTTTGTATATAGTTGTCCCTTCAAATTGCCCAGCCCGCAGCTCCTCATGGCTCTGACTAACACACCAACCCCCCTATGCTCAGTACTACACTTTTTGTAGACGGGCCATATGTCACTCTTCTATAATTCCTGCACAGATATGTGCATCCTCCAACTATGTACGGTTCTCCATGCTCTAATCTATTGTCCGATAGTTAAATGTTCCTTCTTTATGTCTGCTCGAGAGCTGCAGTTGTTTTATTTTATGACAACTTTGGTGCTTCTACACCAGACACTGCCGCTGGGGAACTCTATCTACAAGTGGCAAATTAATTATCCTCAAAGCCTAACCCGATCCTCAGTATTATCATTAGCCGCACAGGTATGATCGGCTGCCTGCTATGCCCGTAAACCACGCCCACCATGGTTCCAACTGATAACTAGGAAAACCAGTGGAAATCAAACAGCTCATTCCAGCACACTTCTGCACCAGCGGTTTTAGACATACCGGGTCAAATTTGCCCGCAATTTTTTTATCTCAGCTGTCTGCATGATAGGGGTTAATTGTAAGTACAGGCTGTATGCAATGTATTCATTATTGTTTCATGTTATTTTAACACTGTTTGTTACATTGCACTGTATCCTGACGAAAGTTCCATTAGAGAACTGAAACGTTGATTCACCATGGCAGATGCCTGAATAAAAGATACGTTTTTTTTCACCATACTTTTAAGACCTTGCGGTGCTATCTTTACATCATCTATTCTATATTTAATTGCTAATAAGCACCGGGCTTTTTTCCTCATAACAGGAGTGCAAGCATTGGAAAATATTTATATATATATATCTTAAAAAAAGACCCAAGCGGGTCGAAACGTTGAATTTTTGATTCACATTAAAACACCAGCTGACTTCATTTGAAGACCTGTGCACCCTAATTTTTGATTATTTTTTTTTGTGTATATTGAGCAAATGTATTAGCACCCAGGCAATTGTTATTTTATTTTTTTCATTTTGAGCGGAGTGCCAAGCGCATTTAATTTTTTTAATATATATATATTTATCAGCACTTGCCACTCAATAAGAAAAAAGGCGAGTAACGAGGAATTCTATTTTCCCACGCACTCATCCCAGGAAGATTATTTGCCATCTAAATTGTTCTCTGAATTCTTCATGTGCACAAATCATTGGTTATTATAAATCTGGTAAACACAAAGTAATTTCCAAAAGTAAAATAGATTTGTATAAAGAGATATGAATGTGGAATAAAAATCATGACCCATCACATTCATATCAAATGGTTTTCCATCTCTATGATTTTAGTGTTGTTTGTAGAAAATTACTTTTCTTTCAAACTCTGAAGATTAATCACAGCCTGGAATGACCAGTGGTTAATTACATTTTGGAGAAACACTAAATATCCAGAAAACAAACAAACCTCTAAGCTTTTGGATTAGAGAGATTTTTTTTTTCCTAGTGTTCTCAATTAAATGTGCTATATTAATTTCATTTTTAGAAGAGAGATTAATTCAGTTAGTCTTGTAATAATGTAATTACACAAAAACTCGTACATGTTCACTGTTTGATTATAATATCTGTGTAGATTCATTAACAGGGTAACATACTTCCCAACATTCCTGGATCTGGTTAGACAGTCCCAATTTACCACTCCTTGTACCACTTTTCTGATTCTAAGGACACAAGAGACAGACCCTAAAAAGTTCTGCGTGAATGCATAGTAACTTGGAAAATGTATTACAAAAGGGCAACAAAGCCTGAATGGTGGAAACCAGCAGTGAAACTACTGCACCAGCTGCACCGGGGACTGCACGCTGAGGGGGCCCATTGGGTGACCCATGCATGTAAGGCTACCTGATGGCAATGTGCCTTCTGGGGCCAGTTAGTGCTGCAGCCCTTTTTAATGTCAGCAATGGGAGGATTTGACAGCCGATGTGCTGTGCGGGAAAGGCAGAAAGGAATGGGAGAGTCTATGACTTCCACAAGCATCAGCCAGCCAACTGGACCCTAGGGAAGCCAGGAAATAGGAGGGTGGCTAAAATGAATATATTTTGCATGTGTGCCTGTGTGTATGTATCTATGTGTGTATGTGTATCTTTGTGTCGGTGTATCTGTGTGTGTGAGTATTTATCTGTATATGTGTTAGTGTCTGTATCAGCACGTGTGTCAGTGTCTGTATGTGTGCATCTGTATATCTGTGTGTGTGGATCTGTGTACCTGCATGTGTTTCACTGTGTGCATCAGTGTGTCTGTGTAGCTTTCTTTTTGTGTCTGTATATAAATGATAGATACCCAGCTGGAAAAGCATTGTGGGAGTTGTAAAACAGTTGGAGATCTACATCCTTGCGATGAGGGGGGGCAATTCTTGCACCAGGGACCTCTCTAGTTTAGTTCCACACTGGTGGGGACATCTCATTGTGGCTTGGAATCCAAATCATATTTTGCTATACTGCTCAGTAAAATTAAGTATCTTTCATTGCCATCATATGGTATCATGGAAATCATGGGATGAAAATAAGCAATAATTATTCAAACTATAGAAAATAGAAAGCATTGCTGCCCCTTTAAATAAACATGTTAAGTTGCTGTAGTGGTTGTGATACCATGAAAGGTATAACCATTTTTAGAAAGTTCAGATAATCTTCCTGTTCCCACCAGACCCTGGGCCTTGTCTGGTCTTCACTGAGCTAGGCAGGTTCCATACATGACCCCATTCATTGGCCCTGCTTAGCTCATTAGAGCTTATTGTAGGCTGAAACAGGCTATGCAGTTGCAGGCATCTGGCTGGATGCAGGGAACGTGTTGAACCATTTTAAAATGGACTTAGGGGTTATGGTGCTTTGAGTGTTCCATTACCGTTGGTGCTTTTATAAACATATGAGACATTCCATGCAAACAATATCACAACTGAAATATACAAATACAAATAATAATTTAAATCTATTTTAGCAGAACAATTAAAACATATATTAATTGGCACATATGGTGAGCATATTATATAGATGTAGTTTTATTTGTGTGACAGGTGCTTTTTAATAACGACGATGCTGGGGGGCGGGGCCTGACCGCAGAGCCGAGTGGTTGACAACCTCAAGAGCTCCGGCACAAATCCGCAAAAAAAGCCACCTTTCCCGTCCAAAATGGAGACTAATCGAGTCAAAAGACCCAGCAATAGACAGGGAACATCAAGCGGAGTGCAATGATACCCATCAAGCGGCGAAATGAGCAATATATGCCGGACAAGCGTCGGAGGCCTACCCGACAGGTGGGAGCGGCAGAGACGGCCGCTCACCCCCCACCACGGACGAGGACTTTGGTGTGGAAGGGTCCCAGTTCCCCCCCCTCTGGACCGGTAGGGGTCATCCCGGTTCACCAGCATATGGCGAGCACCCACCTCTGGGACGTAACTTAGCGCTACACCACACAGATTGGCCCACGAGGCCCAGCCAAGATGGCCGAAGGCGGGGCTACTAACCTGAAGCAGCAAACCACTGAGGAATAGGCGACGGCCTTCAAGGCTAAATTTGATGCTGTCTGCCTGCGCTTCTGGGAACGATTGGAGTCAAGGCGCTCACATCCCAGACCGATGCCTTCTACAACGGAAAAGAATCATAGCGCACCCCCTAAAAAGCCGCCGGGACGCCCAAGCACAGCGCTGCCGATGCGGAGGAGAGTGCAAGGCGCTGGGACTCAGCAGACGAAGCGACGAAAGGGCATTACCCACACAAAGCGGCCTGTTGGAAGCCATGCAAAGGCACCACAGCCACCTACGGGAAGCTCAGGCGGACCGTCCACCACCCTCCAGGGCCACAGATGCCCACAACCAACATGGCACCATAACCAAAACAGAAGCCCAAAGTCGTCACCCGCTCATCGCACCGCCGGCTCCGCCAAGACAATCCTTAAGAGCAGAGGCGAACTGACAATCGGCACACACTCAGCCAACAACAAACCTGCGTTACAGCCCGGACCAGGGATGACACAGCTGACCAGTGCCTACATGCACAAGCCTCCACACCGGTGGCAGATCTCTCAGACGGCGTTGTGGGACTTTGCTACTCACCCTCCAGGGTCTCTGCACTTCCCATTGTTGGGAGTCGGCTGATCGCGGACTAACCTCCTACTGCACAAGTCACGCCAGAAGTACCCGATATGCCGGACCCCTATGAATGCCATATTGACCAGGGACATGGTTAAGTTTGATATTTGTTTTGCCTTATGTTCTCCAGCTATTGACAACCTGTCCCCCCTCTCCCTCCATGAAGCGTAGGAAATATTCATCCCCTGTTCATCCCCCTCCCTAACACACTCGAGACAATCGAGCAGTACCACTTTAGGAAATGATCCTGCAAGCATTAACCCACGAAAAAGCTTTTTTAAAATAAAATAGAAACGTTAGTCTGTTAAAATAGAAACGTTAGTCTGTTTAGCGTGTAACTTAAGCATGAACTGCAACATGTACTAATGTCACAGACATACAGAAAAGCTTGCATCCTATCATATGGGAACTTAAGCACAATGTCCCTAAAAGTGAAGCTTAGAATGAACATGCCACATGTTTGTATCACTGTGCTATATCATGCAGCAACGTTAGAAACACTAAAAGAACAACCATACTGAGTCAGTAAAAACAGATAGGCACGCTCTCGCAGTGCCCATGAAGGTGCACCCATCACTGACGCACATGCTTTAAGCCTACTCGTACCCTAACTACAGTTAAGTAGTTTTGACAAGCAGGATCGAATAAATCGGCAACTTACACTATGAGCCCTAACCAATCGTCCACTACTGAGGGCAGTAAATAGAAGTGCATGTATAAGCTTGTTTAAAATAATCTATAAAAATGTGCAGCCACATTGTTAGGCAAACGTAGTTCACCCACACAATGCAAGGCTAACCTGTTTAGTGCTGTATAAATGTTTAATCTCTTGAAAAAGCAATGCCATATAACCTCAACCTTAAACACCACTCCTACTGTTGTAGGCATGTCTAGCCTAGCCTCCTCGTCTACACACAACCTGGAAATGAGCTACATGGAGATGTTTTCCATGTTTAATATAAGCTAGCCTATCCTCCTAAAATGTTGAAGCATGTTATTATTATTCTACCATAAAATTGTGCTGTCAATTGTATGCCACAATGATGTTTAACACTGTTACGGTCTGGCTTGTCACAGCTGTTGTGACTTTCACAAGCGTATTGTTATGATCTGCACAGAAAAAATAAAGAATTAAAAAAAATAAAAATAACGATGATGCTAGGTCCTTATAATAACCATATGCTTTTCAAATTTGAAATATTTCATGTGTTAAATTATTTAGAGTAAACATTTTCTACTTTTATAAAACAAACACATAGAACAACGAAAAAAACGGTATATTCTACAGGAGCTTTGCACAAACAGAAATACATTTCAAAAAATGCATGCCGCTTAATTTAAAAAAAAAAATCCTTATAAATGATTTGACATCCACTCTCAGCAGTGATGCCTATTGATATTTATAGACGTATATATCACACATTTTGGCCAGATAAACACATTAGCAATTGTGATCATTATAAACCATGTTAAAGAAGTTCTATGCTTACGTTTGCTCTGACTGTGTTACATTAAAGGGACACTATAGTCACCTGAACAACTTTAGCTTAATTAAGCAGTTTTGGTGTATAGAACATGCCCATGCAGCCTCACTGCTCAATCCTCTGCCATTTAGGAGTTAAATCCCTTTGTTTATGAACCCTAGTCACACCTCCCTGCATGTGACTTGCACAGCCTTCCATAAACACTTCCTGTAAAGAGAGCCCTATTTAGGCTTTCTTTATTGCAAGTTCTGTTTAATTAAGATTTTCTTATCCCCTGATATGTTAATAGCTTGCTAGACCATGCAAGAGCCTCCTGTATGTGATTAAAGTTCAATTTAGAGATTGAGATACAATTATTTAAGGTAAATTACATGTGTTTGAAAGTGAAACCAGTTTTTTTTTTCATGCAGGCTCTGTCAATCATAGCCAGGGGAGGTGTGGCTAGGGCTGCATAAACAGAAACAAAGTGATTTAACTCCTAAATTACAGTGAATTAAGCAGAGAAAATGGAAGGGGAATGATCTATACACTAAAACTGCTTTATTTAGCTAAAGTAATTTAGGTGACTATAGTGTTCCTTTAAATAATTATATTAACTGCTTATGCTTATTTCTTATTTAGGTAGTTTAGGTGGTTATGTATTCTATATGTAGTGAAGAACAGATACACACACTGACACCTATGCAAATTCACAAACGCACACTGACAGATACAGACACATGGATAAACAGACACAGAATAACCTTTTGATTGTACTGCTTATAATGAAATGTATTGCATTTATAAATTATATGCTTGTGTTTTAGTCATTGTTTTAAACTAATAGCATTTTAAAATTATTATGTTTGCCTATCTTAATGTGAACATCATGGACAGTTATTTAAAGGGACACAAATCTCCCCCCCAAAAAAATACTCTCTAGATATAATGTAGTAGATATATCCCAATTAAAAAATGCACGTGTTTAATTATGCATTTTTTTTAATGGGGGTATATCTAAAAAAAATATATTATAGCGTAATATATATGAAAAATAACCCCAATGAATTTTCATATAAATGGCACACTCACATTCTCTTGAGTCTAAACAAATTGGCATAAAAAGGAATTCTCAAAATAAATGGAAATATTGTCCGTCAGGATAAAGCATTAAACATTTACTACATAACATTATATCTTACATGTAAGAATGGATAATGAAGTTCCACTAACAAATTCAATAAAATAAAAACAGCACAACGCGTTTCAACGAGTTCTGTCTTTCTCAGGTGCATGATTCATTATCACTCATTATCCTTGGTCATCCCACTTATATATTGATCTTCTATGTATGATGCAGTTGACCTAATGTTGTATGTGATATGCATTTAGTAATTTATTAGGGGTCCACGTTTACATATATAAATTGATCTGCTAAGTATGGTTCTATCTGATGAGGAACTCCTAATATATTCGGATATCAAAGATTTTTAAATATGGCTCCTGGGTGGATCCTAATACCAGCAGGAAATGTCACAATTGCTAGTGACATTACAAACAGATGTTCTAGTGCAAGGAATAACAATATTGCGGCCAAATTTGGCACATATATAGGATAATTGTGTTACCTGTGTTCTATGCTTTGCCTTGTTGTAGTTCCACTTGTGGTGATCTGAGAACTTGCTCATATTGTGTATTGACTCATGGTATTGTGACTTCAGCTTGTTCTTAACCATAATTTATTCTGTAATCCTTAACCTTGGGTTGTCTACCAACTGCTCTTACCTTCCTTGGCTAGTCATCGACTACTCTCTTACTGCAGCTTCTTGCTATTTGCAATCTTAGCAGCATAACGCATGACCAACTCTTTCCATTTCTATTACCTACCTAAGCTAGGTGTGGCCCACGTTCTGTGTGTTGAGACTGGTGTTATTGTAACAATGCTACACACTCGACATCTGACCGAATGTACTGAACTACCATTAAGGAAACATTTACCCTAACCATAGTCAGTCAATTATATTTAATCATTAAACACGACTGCTTGAGGAAAGAAAATGGTCCTATATTATATACAGTAAATATTTAATACATTTTAAAACAAAATAGTTTTTTTTTTTTTTTTTTTTGCTAAACAGCTATCAGATTTCTGAGACATTCAAAGTTACAGACTTCCAGGACTTATTTCTACTTGCAGCAAAGAATTCAAGCTTAATCAAGAAAATTTAGTGTTTTCTTTTGTGGTCTGGAATAATGTCTATGCCTCTTGTTCCAGAAGTCTGCTCAGACGATTGCTGACTCTTGCAGTGAATCCATTTTTACATCATTAAAATTATTGCTTCATGGGGTATTCAGTTCTTCTAAAGCTTTTTACGACAAATGCTAAAGAACAGGCATTTATGTTCTCATCAATATGTTTTGTACTCTTGCTCGAGCTATATTATTGTCAGATCCAACAAGAAATGTTGATATATAACAATTGTATATACCGTGATCATGTCTTTGAGATGGCCAGCACAGTCTGTAGAGGGTTCCTCTGGTGAAGAATTAATAGTTTCATTTTTTTTTTATTACTTTGACAAAATGTTTCTTATATTACATAAATGTATTTGAGTCAAGAGGTAGAATTTGTTGAGGAATATGAACGTCTAATCCTGTTGGAAGAGCAGGTTTGCTTTAACAGAGATACCATCAAATATATACAGCTCATGTGTCCTCAGATCTCTCAGATAGATGGTTACCAAGGGTCTTCTCTTAGTAGCACTTTTGGAATGTCAAAAAACAAGAAAGGGGAGACAAAAAGTAATAAAATATATATATTTTTAAAATGCATATACGTTATAAAAATGAACTCCAAACAGCACTCTTGATCGGGATCCCTTAGCGGAGCAGAGTTAGCATAGTGGAGAGTCGGAAGCAGTGCATAATCAAAATACTACCAAGGATATCGAGATCACTTACCTTTTTTCCACATCCACATAATATGCATCTTATCACCAGACTATTTTCCTAGCTGAACGTAAACCCCTCTTTACCCCTCTTGCCTCACTCTTTCTGAGTGTATCCCTTATTTTTTTTTCAATTATGTGCTGTGATGTTTAGCATTCTCCACATTCTCTCTTGGTGTGCCCACCATCACAGGTGGCTATACTATTTTATTGGTGTGAAAGAAAAGCTCACTTTATTAATTGGAAACTAACTTTTGTCTAAGTCCACCCCATTTATTAACCAGCAAGCAGAAGTTGGAAATATGGCTCTTTTGAGCACTGATATTACAATGTTCCCTGTCATGCCCTAAGAAATATTCAAATTATAGACATAACACAATAAAAGTTGACCAAAATTTTGAAATTATTACACAAATTGCAAGACACTGCACAGGAAACAAAATACAATTAGCTGACAAGAGTGAAGGGCCATTTTTCACAAGCGAAAAAATAAATTTCTTTCAAAACCATTTCTCGAATGAGAATGTATTCATCGATATGTCAGATAAATTTTCCTCATAAAAATGAATATATGTAGTAGAGATACAAATAGGCACAAAGTGCAAATAGAAAATGTTGCTCATGTTTCAGCTGATGTCTCAATAAATCCCAAAGCACAGCTGCTTCAAATAAACACCCCACCAAAGCACCAAACTCATGTTTTGAATTAACTCCCAATTAACTCTCAAATCATATTAAGATGATATAAGGACACAATATACAACGCATGTGAGTAAGATGGTTTGTGAAAACAAAATGGAGCAGGATGCTGAGTATCAAACAACCATTTACAAGAAAATCAGGTGAAATTGTGAAATAAACATAAAATGTTTTATAACACATAGAATCTTGGTGGACAATGTATTAAATGTAGTCATCTAGAAATTTGGTTTAGTCCTTGTAGCCTCCAACAGTCAAGTATATATGCATTTCCTAATTTTGTTCTCCTGGGAATAGTAAAAAAAAAACCCATGGGTTATTTGGAGTCTCTGAAAACTTGATTTGGAACTAGAATACTGTCCGTGACCTAGATTCTTATGGTCCAGTACAGGGGTCGGCAAGCTACGTTACTCTAGATGTTGTTTGGCTACATCTCCCAAAATAGTATTACAGCCATAATGTTGGCAAAGCATCAGGGCAGATGTAGTTCACAACATCCGACGTGCTGAAGCTTGCCTACCCCTGCTCTAGTAGATGCTCAATGTAAAACCATCAAACTTAACCCAAACATGATGGGACCAACATCAGGACTGCAACTCTACTCTAGGCTAAAAGCTAAATTAGTACTTCTTTCACTCTCCTGTATTAAATCAGACCATTTTTCTACTTAAACAATGTAATTTAATGCACAAGTGATTGATTTACACACACCCTAGCATTGCTTTGCTTTGTGAATATATCCAGACGAATTA